>NW_026262604.1:55259246-55875746 GCF_021869535.1 Mytilus californianus
CGTTTTCTAAATATATCATTAATAGAAACATTCAAAGAATTAAAATTGGAAAAACAAAGTGGGAGTTATCATATTGGGAGCTATAAACCTTATTGAGACCTAAAACAGTTCTTACATGGTCAACGTTGACAATAAGAGTATAATCCTGTCTTTTTAGAGTTGACTTTTAATACAGAAGGATTTTAAAATTTAAATTTGAAATATAACAAAATATTTTACAATATAAAAGTGCTAAATATATCATTTACAAATTGTTGGTATATACGGCAGATATGTAGAATAATTAATAATCACAGTGGACATTACACATAAGTTGTAAACTGTCACACTTCTTTACAGAAATGATTATATTGGCCGATAAAAACTTCGATATGACGGCTACAAGTAGATATAATTTATTATGATATGATTCTATACTAGAAGACCTTAAACTTCTTTTAGGCCAATAACATTGTCTTGTATAGATGTATCTAGTAATGTTTAATAAAACTTACGTCTTCTTAATTTGATAAATTTAGAACATTTTACACTAGATCAATTATTGATTAAAAGCTTACTAAAAATAAAGTAAATGTAACTCAAATGAAAAACTTAATCGAAAAAAATGGAAATACACATTGCTGACCAACATCGAAAAAAGGCAAAATTATCCGAGCTTAAACGTCTACCATTCTTTAACATCTCGCCAAATTCTCGCTATCAGATTTGCATAAAGCCCTTCTCGCACATTTACACTACGGAAAGAAAAGTTAATAAAAAAAATGATTACAAAGACCATTGCAAATAGAATTAACTGGTCTACCATAACTATTAAATGTTATTAGGTTTCGAAAAATTTTAAATTTAACTAAAGGTGGCAGTATTAGTTTTAAAAAGCAAAATAATTACATAATAATATTCTTAATAAATGTGTCACACATAGAATGAAATGTTCTTTCCTCAAATTTCCCTGATAACCTAATATTATTCTGTAAATACATAAAATATACAAAAGTAGTAAATATCTATGGTCTGGCCTAATTTGTATACCAACACATTATAACACGTTTATGGCCGTTGATAATTTTTCATTGGTTGTCAAGATCAACATCTTGGTCAAAATGTTCTGATCTATAATAAAATATACATAAGTAGTAAAAACACTTATCGTACCAAGATCTCCCTGAAAGTAAGCATTGTAGTATGATGTCTGGTAATAATATGGTTACTATTTCAATTATAATTGCAATTGCGATGCAGGGAGTTGCAAGTCTGCATCTTAGTCAGGTAAGACATCCATAAATATTATTCAGGCTAATATACAAATAAGAAAATGTGGTATAATTGCCAATAAAGCTGTAAAATAATTCAATAGAAATCATATTTGAAATTGTTTTCGTGTATCGACACAATTTGAATTCAAAGCAAACATACTTGTTTTTTCTTGAATAACTATAAATGCATTCATAATGTACTTAATATGTATTGAAAAGACTTAAAATATTGGGAAGGAATAACGTAATATGACTGTAATTATATTTTATGAGATAATTACAGCACACTAAAAAAATATATTCTATCAAATACTTGCTGACTTAAGCTAATTTAGCCTTTTGCAGTGCTATATGTTATTTTTAGGTGCTGGCTCATTGGCGTTTTGATACAACTTATTCAATTAACATTTATTTCAAATAAATGAATACACAAATTATGTTTCTTAAGATTCCCTGATGTGTATCTCCTTAATAGATTTATGAGATGCAAACAAACTATTGTTGTCTCTAATCGAAAAAGCTTTTGAATATATAACTCATTTGACTGCAAAAAGGAAGTCAAAGTAGTATTTTTAAGAAATCAAATTAGTTTTAAAAAAAATGCACGATAGTTTTGCAATGCCAATGAAATGTTTCAAACTGACGAATCATTCATAATTTTGTTTATGGTTTTGTCACTGCTTTGTCAGTTATGTAGTGAAGTTTTATTGACATATCATGCTTCTTGTTGGTTGTGCCTCTAAACTTTTTGTGTGTGGGGCCGTATAGAAAAAAAAAACATAGTTCATATAGTCGAACAATGTATGGCATAAGTGAATTCATTAATACATTTATTGATATATCACCTCTCCAAGTACGAATATTCTACAACTACAACTATATGCGAATATTTTTATACCAATAAATGAATTCAAATTCAACAAGTAAGAATCGTTTGTCCGAGATGTCATTTTACTATATATAGTTACATGTAATTAACCATTAAACCAGTACTTTGAGCAAAAAAAGTATTAGCTAGGGTTGATTGCATGACTTTGTCAAGAATACAAAAAATGACAGCCATTATTATCGAAACGTTATGTACGACATATCATCTAACTATAGGTAAATGAAAAGTGTCTTGAAACCCGTAAAGAAATATGCATTTGGTGTTGACTCTATGTTTTTGGAATTTTATCGACTTATTACGCTTTATGTTGTTGACACTTTTGGTTTAATTTTTGAAGGCAATCCTAAGATATTAGTGTGATTTTAGTGATATAATTGTATTCAAAATGTTCTGCTTGTTATTTACATTATTGCAGTGTAACTTACTGCAAATATCTTAGGTTTTGTTTTATCTCAGTCAGATCTGGCTGTTCTGTTCCATCCCTTTGATGTTGTTAATACAATAATGAAAATAACCTTTATAAAATTTCGGAATCATTTAAATTACGGAATTAGCTCTGATAGTTTGTCCGGGTTTGGCTTTACTTTTGGTCCTTTTTAGTTTTGTCAGCTTCGAAATGTTTGTCTTATTTTTCAAACATTTTGGACTTGAACATTATCATAAAGAAATTAATTGTCGAAATGCGCATCTGGTGCAATAAAATTGATACCGTTAATGTTATCAAGAATTATTTGTGTCCAAATCATTTACCTGGATTCATCTTCATTAGGAACGCTCAAATTCAAACAATGAAAGAAAAGAATGTATAAATGCTTCAAAACTACAGAAGATTATATGAACAACAGAGGACATACAGACAGTAGCCATATCTACCCAAGGTAAACTTTGCTAGAAAAAATATGAACATTACTTTCTTCATAATTTCTTACTTAATCAATGGGGAATTTAAGAAAGGCATGTTATAGTTCATGCCAGTGCCTACGCTATAAAATACAAATGACACTTTATTTCATTCATGTAATGTAAGCTGGAATCTTGATATTGCTTAAAGAACTAACATTCAACCACTGTTGCTAAGTTTGATATTTTTTGGATCAACTAAGATTAACCCCGGTTTTTGTGGTGTTTGTGTTGCTCAGGTTGTAGACTGTCTGTCTTTTTGCCATATTTCATTATGCCATGGCGTTATCAGTCTGTCTTTTTCTAATGATTTATATACTTCTACTTATATCCCTTTTTTATTGAATCTAGCACTGTTTATTTACGGACATCCTCCATACTTTGATGCAAATGAATACACCTTAGACCTTGGTCAAATGGCATCACTCATACTGGACTAGCTACAATGCCAATTCCTAATGTCTGATATGAACCAAAAAAGAAACCTTTTATCAACAGATGGGTTATTATTATTGTAATAAGAATTATAATAGATTATATAATTCCAGTCTGAAGTACTTCGTAATGTTCATAATATCTTTACACTTAAGCACATTCAAGTATGTCTATTCAATTAATGACTGTCTGTGCAGCTCTTTTTCTCTTCAGGAACATAATTCTGCTTAAAATATGTAGGTATTCACCCCTAATTTTGTTACATATTAAATGGGATGTGTATATACCCTTGCGGTATTTCACCATCATACTAGTAATGTGAAACTTTATGATAAATATATTCTGAATTAAGGATATTAAAATACTTTTTTTTCAAAGTAAGAAAATGTTTGGTTTTTCGATTTCTAATGTTTTCATATATTGTGTTCAAAATTTTGGTAAAATGATCTTGGCCGTCCTCTTATGAGAGGGACGAAAGATACCAAACGGACGTTCAAACTTATAAGTCGCAAATAAACTGACCGCACACTTACTCGTTTGCCTTAGTTTTTAAAAAATTATAGGTCCGGAAAAACTGTTATTATTTAATGTTCCCTTCTATATAGTTAAAGGAGAACTTAAAATTGTTTCACATGGAAAAGGTTCATTGATTTGGAAACCATGTTGCATTTCTTCCTTTGCTTGTCTTTTAAACTTTAGATCAATATGTCCGCATTTCGACTTAAAAACTATATGTTCAAGAGTACAGATATATTTATCGTTAAAAAAAGTGTTTCATGGTGAAGAGTTAATAGATATTATGAATTAATAGTTTACAATTTTAAGATGCACATTTTCGAAAAAAAAATCTCCAACATTCAATAAGCATATAACAAAACAGATTTTACAGGTTTATCAAAACGTCTAGTTGATACGTAATTGATTCATTATGTCTGCAATCTTTGTTATGATGACATTATGCATAGCTTTTGTTTACCCTTTATGGCGAATACATTTACATCTTACCCTCCTTTGTATTACTCAAATTGCATATTAACATGATAGTGACACATTTTGGTTCTGATTGGTCAAAGAAGAGAGTTTTAAAATTGGCATATGTAGAATGAAGAAGATTACAGTCAAAAATATTTACAAAAACCTATAACAACAATTGTGACGAATAACGACACACGTGTGATATTAAAATCAAATGATATAATTTCCGTGCACACAACACGTGTTCCCGGTAAAACTCTCATCTGTTACCCTCGTTACCAAAATTTTCAAATTGATAGTCATATAAATATACTTTGCACAGACTACTCGGCAGATAATACCCTTGGGGACTAACAACCCCCAAGCAGCAGTACAGTTCCAATGTTTGAAAGTGATTTTTCTGTGATCAAATTCATCATCTGCATATACAACATCGATTTTTAATGAAGGTGAATCCACCAAAGTGCTTTATTTCATTACGTATTTGACAATCATGTAACATGTTCAATATTTCTTTTAATTATGGTCAATTTTTGAGGGTATTGCTTTTGTTGGCGGGAGAAGTTTTGTTAAAGATGTAAATTCCCTTCAATCAAAAAATAAATCCAATTCACGGATTTCTGTAGTCATAAATCAGTTTTCGTCATAGATACTGGTATAGTCATAACATTGACATGCAGATTTGATCCTATTGGAATTTATATTTATAAGATATATGGCAAAATATTCAACGCTGTCATACTTATGTATGTGCGGTCTTTTTATATCTCAGTCTATTCAGTGCTGTCCGTAATGACAAGGTTATATACATCGTGTCCAGACATACTTTTATACAAAGCCACCGAGTTTAATGTATTCACAGCAGTACAAAATGTATGATTCCATAATATTAGATGTATTGGTAAATATATTTGTTGTAGGCTCTCCACAGAATGTTCATGACATAAATGTACATTTGAAATACCAAAATGAAAGACAAAAATCATTAAGAAATGACACAAGGCATTTATTGACAATTGTAAATAATCCAGTATCAAAGAATCCCCGCAGTTTCAGGAAGCTCGATAAACTTACAAAAAACATATATAAAGGGTAGATGCATCAAAAATCGAAAATGACAGTGTCCCAGTGCTTTAATTTTTTTTTTTTTACTTCCCTTATAGTTTTTTTTAAACTTTCAATATCATGTTTTATAAATATATGTATGTTTTGCAAAATACAACATGCAAAAGATATATACAAATAGAGGTCAATAGTGGTTCACCATTTGAGAATATTATACATAAAACTCATTTTCAATATAATATTTTACTTTACCTAATTCATGCCCAAATTGAATGAATATTTTTTTCATGAAATACAGAAATGTCTGCAGTTTCTTGACATACTTAATAAATGTATTTACGATTTACACTTTTAAGATAATCATTGTTTAAAGATGAATATGAAAACATAAAAATATTTATGAATTTAACAATAGAAATGTCATCAAAATCTGACCTGAAATACTTTCCCTACCCTGTTTTTTGTAAAGCTTTGTTTTTATTTGAAACAAAGGGAAATTTCCGAGTGGTGAACCATTTTTGACCCAAGAGTGTATAACAGTAAGAAATTTTCAAAATATCAAAATATACTTAGCTACTGTGTGTGTATTCCTTAGACGAAAAATTAAAAAAGATAAATATTAAATTAAGAATTGAATGCTTCTTTTTGTAAATTTATTGGGGTGTAACAGTGTTGACCGAAGTACATTTTGTATGAAGCGCGGAAGCGCTTCATTCTAAAAATGTGCGTACGGTCAACGCTTTTACAACCCTATAAAATTACTAAAAGAAGCATTCAATACTTATTACATTTTTGCTAGGATCATGAAAACACGATTTCTATCAAGTTTTTTTCTTCTATTTACCTGTACACCTTATTGTGGAAGCTCGTGTCATCATGATTGTTACATTTCATTTTAAAATGAAGGTTAATTTCAGAATGACCGAGATTGCTGTTAGCCAATCAAAATAACGTAATATAATGAAACATACATGTAATGTAATTATTGATAAATAAAGGTAAATTGTAGCTCAATATTAATTAAGGCATCAATAGTTTATCAATGTTTAAATCGATTTAATCGTAAAGAAGATACAAAAAGATCAAAGTTGCAAACAAAAAGGAGGAAATCGCAAGAACTCCATAAGGAGGAAGACCGAGTGTGTCGACATTATAAGCGTTTCCAGTTATCCATACATCTATCGCCATACGAATTCTGAATAAGTCAAAATGTCATAATCGGGAAAACGCTTCAATATTAATGCATATTACACCAGGGTTTTCGATATCACAAACTAGTCAAAACATTTACTAAATTTTATCATCGGTATAAGGACATCATTCGTAAATATAGCTCAACATGCAGACTTCTTATACGTTCAGGTATTTCACATCCAATTTTTTATGGAAATATTCTTTATAAAGCACAAAAATGTCAGTATTCACCTCTGAAGCTAACAAAACCTTTAAATAGACTTATTAAGAAGGGATATAGTTACGATACTGTTGTCAGGTCATTAAAGATTGCATATTTTGGCGTTAATATTGATTCACTTATAGGGCCTTTGCATCGGCACTAAACACATTTATTTAAAAACCAGTTGTTGGCATGACACGGGTTATGTTCTTCTCATATATGTTATGATGGTATGATACTAAACCCCTAACGGGAAGGATTGTGCCTGATATTCATATGATGAAGACATAATCTTTCAATCAGTTTAATTGAAGTCTGGAGCTGGCATGTCAGTTAACTGCTAGTAGTCTGTTGTTATTTATGTATTATTGTCATTTTGTTTATTTTCTTTGGTTACATCTTCTGACATCAGACTCAGACTTCTCTTGAACTGAATTTTAATGTGCGTATTGTTATGCGTTTACTTTTCTACATTGGCTAGAGGTATAGGGGGAGGGTTGAGATCTCATAAACATGTTTAACCCCGCCGCATTTTTGCGCCTGTCCCAAGTCAGGAGCCTCTAGCCTTTGTCAGTCTTGTATTATTTTTAATTTTAGTTTCTTGTGTACAGTTTTGAGTTTAGTATGGCGTTCATTATCACTGAACTAGTATATATATTTGTTTAGGGGCCAGCTGAAGGACGCCTCCGGGTGCGGGAATTTCTCGCTGCATTGAAGACCTGTTGGTGACCTTCTGCTGTTGTCTGTTCTATGGTCGGGTTGTTGTCTCTTTGACACATTCCCCATTTCCATTCTCAATTTTAATTTTATATATTTTTTTTTCTTGTACTCATATTAAACACGGACTGTGTACCAGGTACTTATGTAAAATAGAGGTTAATTAATAAGTAAACCTATTTATCATATACTTAGCATTAATATGATAGCTTTTGCATATGTGTAATGAACGGAAGTACACAAGCCATAATTTCCCACCCGGGCTGATAACCCATATCAGGGGCGTCTCGTGCAAAAAACCCATAACAGTGTCTCTCGTGCAAGTTACTTCCGGTATTTCCGGTATCGTATGTTTACTTTTCCATTGTGGCGTCAGATATTTTTTATTATGACGTCAAAATTTTACGGGAACTTTTGGGATGTCCAGTAATGACGGACAAATAGCGATAAGGTTTATTGGATCCAGTGGTAAATCTGTTTGTACAAAACCAGCTGTTATTGAAAAAAAGATGTTAACATGGTTTAATCCGATGATATAGATTTTCAAAATGATGCTAGTTTACAATTACAATTAATTGCTAATAAATGCAATTGACAATTATGAATCATCTCATATAGTACAACATGTAGTAATAATGATCACAAAACTGTAAATACTTCCTCCATGCTTCCAGCTTCCAAATTTTTAATGTTTCAAAATGCCTTTATAGAAAATGGTACAATAATATATATGGAGGTAGTGATGCTATTGTTGGTCAATTATAGTGTATTTGTTGGATTCATGATTTAACTTCTATAAAAAGTTTTTGACTGTTTTAGTTATTTCATTTGTTTATTTGCCTTACATAAAACAATTGTCGGAAGTATATGATAAAGAGATTATTACATGGCCTTTTCAATATCGGCCCGGGTATCATCCCTCGACCCATATCAGCACCTCGACTACGTCTCGGGCTGATATGGGGGTCTCGGGATGATACCCGGGCCGATATGGAAAAGGCCATGTATTAATCTCTATATATTAAATACAAACAACACTGGTCAGAGGGTCAGACAGTTAACGTTCAATTGACATATCTTCCTGTTATTTACCGGGATTCAAGGTTTCATTATTAATACCTGTATGTATGAATTGATGGCTTTATACACATTTTTATTATTTGTCGTGCAAATATGTTGATAATTAATGCCTGCCTTGACTTATATTATCAAAAATTACAATTAGAGATGTATGGTGTTAACACTTGTATTCAACGTGAAATAGGGAAGTGTAATAGGAATACGTCATTCACGCAATATTTTGCCATGTTCTTTTTTTGAATATGTGCACACACAGAAAGAAGGACGGATTGAGAGGGAAAGCATTTAGTCCATATTATGCTTTTTTTATCATTTTCTGTTAAATTTGCAAATAGGGGGGGGGGGGGGGGGGGGGGGGCAGTTGTTTTACATTTATTTTTTTTCATGTAGAGAGAGAGTGAGAGAGATATATTAAGCAGGAAAATATTATGGCTATTGAAAAAAAAACATTCCCCTGATTGCAATGGAAACTGAAATTCAGTTATGCATACTTATTTACTAGCCTAAGGTCTTTAGGGTTGTTTTTTTCTTTCTTACGATTGTTTTACACTTTGATCAATTTAGGCTTAGTATAACAATATTCTAAAATACGAAAAAAAAGTATGTAAAAAAGAGCTTTTAAACCAAAAAGGACAAAACAGTAAAGCTAAAGCTTGCAAGGAATTAGAGCTTTGCATGAGGGAGATATTTTTTCGTTAATTTAAAATTTTGTAACAGCAAAGTTTATAAACTCATTATCCATAATATGTTCGCACTAACAAAAGTTTGAAAAATCTGGCGTATGACGTCACTTTCAGTATGACGTTTCAGTCAAATTGTGTAATCAAAGCTTGGTAAAAATTCACAGCTACTAAAAGCCTTTTTCTTGCTTTTGAAATATTTCATTAGTAATGGTATCATACAAGGTTTTGATTGCGCTGAATTACAAAGAATGTTCAAACAATCAAAATTTTACCTGTTAACTTATTTTTATAATGATTTATTTTTAATATCCTAGCAAGAATCACCAACACAAATGTCTATTTTTATCTCTAGCGTTGTTCAAAATACAATTGAATTTACAATTTTTATTCTGATGTCACACACGTGAAACCCATGTTCTCTTGGAATATAGAGCATGACTTTATTTACAAAGTGATAGAAGAATGTCATATTGGAATCACTGGCAACAATGGTTTTAGGCGACGGTTGTGCTCTCTGTTAACTTAACCAAGATGTTCTACCAATTGACATTTTTTGTTAAAAATCTTATAATCTTTCTGCTCAACTATAAGAATCATTTTGGAGAACGATTGTGCTCTACATGATCTATGATAATATGTACGTATTTACAAGTTTGGATATTTAGCTGAATTTTGTCTCCGATATACCTTAGATTTGTCTCCGACTAACCTTCTGACGTCAAGCAACAATCGCTTTTAAAATTACGACTTCAAATGTTTTAAATTGTGATGCTATATTTTGAGGGAGCTTGTGAGGTTTTAAGTAATGGTAGATAAATGCTTACAAGTGTAATGATTCTATTCAAACACATTTCTTAAACTAGTGTTAAATGTTCGCAACAACAAAAGTCTAAAAAATCTGGCGTATGATGTCACTTTCAGTATGACGTTTCAGTCAAATTGTGTAATCAAGTCTTGGCATTTATTTAATGTTACTAAAAGCTGTTTTTCTGATTTTTATAAATAATTCATAAGAAATGGTATCATACAAGGTTTAATAAGCGCTGAATTACAAAGAATTTTTAAACAATCAAATGTGTACCAGTTTAGCATGAAGGCTTTATTGTGTGAACAAATATATTAAGAATGTTACTGATTCACGTCTCTCAGTTCTTCCGTCGGTTCCATTAAATTTTGGTCGCAAGTTAAGGTTCATATTAATCGTACATCAATTTCCGAATTGTTCGTCGCATTTTTGAAATTACAATTCAGACTTTTTTTTTAAATTTGGAGTCAATGATCATGCGAGCATGCTCTACCATGTGATGCATGTTTACATCAATTACTCACCAACTTTCTGTTCACCGAATTCTTAAAGAGAATTATCACATAATTCAATTTGTTCCTTATTCTCAATTTAAAAAATTTAAAAAAACTTGATGATAATGTTTTATATCAAAACATTTTCAGAATTTCCCAGCGTCTTTCATGATAATTACTTATTGTAATGAATATAACAATCATTTCCTTGTTATAAAATGTCATACGCAATAAGGATGATAATAAAATCATGCAATCATTCATAATTTATTCAATTTTCACTCTGTTCACAACCAATATATATATTGATTAATGTCACAATGTATGAATGAAACCTAGTAACATTGTATGATATCTCTAGTGCATTAAGTGAGTTGTGTGTTTGTCGGTCAAAAGACTTTATGAATAGGGAGAGGTGTAGGGACATCATCCAAACAACATAAAGGCAACTAGAATGTGTTTAATATGAAAACAAAGATGCCATTTTAAAAGAGGGGCGAAAGATACCAGAGGGACAGTCAAACTCATAGATCGAAAATAAACTGACAATGCCATGGTTAAAAAATAAAAAGACAAACAGACAAATAATAGTACACAAGACACAACATAGAAAACTAAAGACTAAGCAACACGAACGTGTTGAGATGCGTAATTAATGATTTGAATATTTAACTGGTGTGTGGTGTCAGCACTCAATAAAATATCAAGACAATCTAAAATGAAGTTTTGATAGAAAGAATCTTTTTTTTTTGTATTTTTAACCTGCATGAAATATTTGCCGCTTGACATAAAGCAAACATCAATCAATCTTAAATTTTTATATTTATATTATGATAAATGCGTTTTCTATAATTGTTATCATTGGTAAATTATTTACAATGTTTTGCTTTCAAAAATACCGCGAGGAATTATCTTTTAATGTAATATTTCTTTGTTCGGCACGAACTTTTGCAACTGCTTGATACTCTCCTAAAACAGAATCCGGTAAAATTTTTCCGCAATTACCAAAATTACAAAATAATATAATTGACTAAAAAACACATCAAAAGTTACCTTTTTGTTTTAAAGACAAATCATTAATTAGACAATGTATAATAAATTTAGCGAATATTTGCGTACCAGCAAATTTGGGGAAAATGAACTGTACCGATAAAAGAAATGTAGTTCAAACAATTCTCCCTGAATATTGATGACCTAATTAAACAGACTGTCATAAATCAATGTCTATTAAGTGACATGGGAATTATTACATTTTCTGTACACTTGACACATTTATCAACATTTACAATGCACTAAATCGGCGATAATGAGTTTATATGTTATATCTATCTAAGAAATTGAATTTGATATTCGTTCGTTAGCCCGTTAAATATTTTGCAGGATGTCGTATTGTGTCCTATAAATATATTTCCTGTCATTCAAACAATGCTGAAAAAGAGAATAAAAGCTGTTCTCAAATTGTTAAGGCAATTCGATGAAATAAAGAAAATGACAAATTACTTATAAATGAAAAGTTAATCGATTATTATTGTTTATATTAACAAAAATATAGTAAGAATAAAGCTCAAGTTCGAAAGTTAAACTACAAGTGTCAGTACCTGCGAGTACTCTCAGATCTTTACTTAATGTCTTTTCTTGTTGTGGGATGTATAGATACGCTGCCACGGTCGGTCTGTGTTTTCGTTAGGTGTTTTCTGCTTTGTATCGATAAGATGATTGAACCCTTTTCAACGGTTTTTTTTTATAGTTTGTTCTTATGTTGTACTGTTACATCACTGTCACAGGTTAGGAGAGGGTTTGACACAAGAAAACTAGTTCAACCCCCCACCCCCACATTCTATATGTGTCTATCCCAAGTCTGGAGCCTGTAGTTCAGTGGTTGTCGTTGGTTCATGTCTGTCATATTTGTTTTTCGTAAATTGTTTTGTTATAAATTAGGCAGTAAGTTTTCGCAATTGAATTGTTTCATATTTTTCATGTCGTGGCCTCTATGCCAACTATGCAGTATGGGGTTTTCTGATTGCTGAAGGCCGTAAGGTTGCCTATAATTGCTAACATCCACTTCATTTGAACTTTGGTGGATAGTTGTTTCATTGGCAATCATACCACATCTCCTTATTTTTATACTGTAAATGAGAAAATATTTATTTTTGCATAACAAGTTATAAAAGGAACTATATGGTAGTCGAATAAGTTTAACAGTTTAGAGGTTAAAATTTTCTATTTTAACTCTGAATGTTTACAAAGATGTAGTTTAATGATGTTTGCTCCTCTTGTTTTTGAATTTTTGCCAGATTTTCGGAATCCTCTGGTTTTATCCATATATAGCCATAAAAAAATTTTGCCCACTAACCCCTACTTTTCTTTTCACAATTTTATTACATATAGTTTTAAAAGCCATATTTAAAAATCTTATAAAATCCTTGTTATTTTTTCATAGTTTTTGAAACAAAAAAGAGGCCAATGTTAAAAGTATGAAAAATCTAGAGATAATCATTTCCCGCCAAATTTTCAATGGCTTATATCTCGAAAACAAGCACACGGACCCTTCATTTTTTTCAGCTTTTTAAGTTCCTTTATTTATATACTATCATTTTAGAACAGTCTTTTAAAAATCTTGTTATTTTGAAACAGAGCAGCAAACATCCTTAACTGAAGGTGTAATGCAGTCATAATTGTAGGTACATGTATTTTATTAAAAATAAAGTATGAAATCTAAACAAGTAGATTATAGAAGATTTGAGGGTAACAAACTGCACTGTCCATCCTATCTTCAGGACCCATAGTCTTGATGAATGATTAAGACTGGGAATTAGAGTAGCGAAATACAAAAACAGGTCTTTTATTTAATATAACACATACCGTGACACTACGCTTGTAACGAAATAAAGTCTGAAAGCAATATTTTTTTATAGATAATTGATGATTAACTGTTTTTCCAGGTTGGTAGTAGAGGCCAGAGAAACACACAGAAGTCACTTTTCTCCAGGAATAATAATTTGAATACCCGAAGGACTAGTCAATCACATGGAACTTCCGGTTTTACAAGTTCAAACTCAAGATTACCACATGACACGTCATCACCATTACGACAACCTGGAAATGGTAATCCTAGGGGAGGGAGAGTAGGAGGGAGAGTAACCGTCAGATTTAATAACGAACCTGATAGAATGAGAATCGGAAATAATAATGTCAATAACAATAATAACAATAATATAAACAATAACATAAACAATAATATCAATATGAATGATAACTTTCATCAGCTACAAACAATGCCAAATCCGCAGTTTAATGAACTTCCTTCCAGCAGACAATCTCCTATTAATTACTCTGTAAGAGAACTCATGCATCAACAGTTACTCACCAGACAAATTTTAATAGGGTTAATAAGAAAACAACTTTTTGATACCAATGGACGTTATGTTCAAGATCCTGCTGCAAGGGGAGCTAATTTCGTCGATCCAAGAAAAATACTAAGACCACAGCAAAATTTCCCAAATTTCGGAGGTAATAAGCAACAATTACCCGGTACCTTGACAATTGAATCAACCGGTGCTATTAGTGTTACAGAGGTTCAAACGCCAAACGGGGAAACAAAAATAATAATTGATGCAACAAGCAAAAATAACAAAACTACAAAATCTCCGCCTCTAGAAGAAGTAGAAGCTCCATGACAGGAGGACGTTACACACAAATATATTTCCGAGATATCGTAATAGATATTCTCTCACCAATTCTACAAGTAGATTTCTTGTTCAGCAGAGGCGATTGCGAGTTTCACGAGCCGTCAAAATTCAGAAAATAGGAATTACATCTCGTGCTATTTATTGCGAAGAGATAAGGTTGCAGCTCATTCCGTCGTCTGAGTTTGTTTACAGTGTTTTGTGGGACTTAGTGTTTTGGGTATTTTGTTTACAGTACGCTATATGAGTTCAGCGGTGTTTTTGTTTTGTTTACAGTAGGCTTGACGATTTCAGTATTTTGTGTACTTTTTACACTATACTGTATGATTTTAGTTTGTAGTTTGTTTTTAGTACGCTGGATGAATTCAGTGTTTTGTGTAATTTGTAAACACTACGTTGAATGATTTCAGTGTCTGCGTGTAATATGTTTACAGTACCCTGAATGATTTCAGTGTCTGCGTGTAATTTGTTTACAGTACCCTAAATGATTTCAGTGTCTGCGTGTAATATGGTTATAGTACCCTGAATAGTTTCAGTGTCTGCGTGTAATATGTTTACAGTACCCTGAAGGATTTCAGTGTTTCCGTGTAATATGTTTACAATACCCTGAACGATTTCAGTGTTTCATCATATTTTGGTGTATTTTTTATATATTGATATATAATGTATGTATTCAATGTTTGATCCATTATTGTTTTATATGAAAAACAAATAAAAGATATTAAGTTAAATTTTTTATTGTTGCTTTGTGTTAAGAAATATTTCCACCATTCATTTGTAATAATAAACAGTGGTTTACAGAGGTGACTCTATGAAAATAAAGAGATGTGGTAGAATTGCCAATGAGACAAATAAGTGGATAAAAGCAATCATAAGTCGCATCCAACTATGCGAGAAATCAATACCGTATAGTCGGCATAAAAAAGCCCCGACATGAAAAAATGTAAAACAATTCAAAAGAAAACTTACGGCCTAATTTATAACAAAACAATTTACGAAAAAACAAACCAACAAAAAAAGACAACTAGAGGCTCCTGACTTGGGAAAGGCGCATACAGGATGTGGCAGGATTAAACATGTTTGTGAGCGCTCAACCTGCTTGATATTATTGTTTTCAGTTCTTACGAGGATGGAAAAAAATACTCAGTGCCTCAAACCTTTAAATTCCAGATCTATAAATAATCCTGTTTTAGTGAATATATCATATTGAGTTATAAACAAATGAATGCAGATTGATCTTTGACAAATATTATAGTTAAATCCCTTCACATATTCACGTGTCCGTCCCAAGTCAGCAACATCTTGAATGGCTGTCTTGCGACATATCTTAAATGTTGTTTTTTTGTGTTGTTTTTTTTTATTTCGAGCTCGAGGTTCTTGTGTTGATTGATTGCAGATCTTTCATTAGTTGTTTGTGTTGAATTGATGCACAACTTTAACATACTCGGAACTGCCGTGTTGTATAAACACCTGTATACTGTTGAAAACTACATGTTGTCCTCTAGATGTTTTTCGGTTCGGTATGTCATTGGGTTGCTTTCTTGTTGACGTTTACGACCCCTTTTACTTACTAGAAAGATGAAAATCCTGTTCAGCGAGCTCAATTAAGTTATAAACTATATTTTCATACATGTATGGTCTTCAAAGCATAAAAATAAATGCATATAGATAATTTAGATATAGAATACGTCACCACCATAACAAGTCACAATTACTTAACATGAAACGACATCCAGTGGCCGAAACACACAATAAATGAAAAATAATTTCATGAGTCCGATTTACCTCAATCAGGAACGCTCAAAGCCAAACACTTGATATCCAGTTATGTATAAGACATAAAGACGTGAAGAGCTATATGACCAAATAGCACATACAAAATAGCCAAACTTATCTAAGGTCAATTTTGCCTGAGGGAGTTTGAACTGTGGTCAGATCACATGTTTTTGTACGTCATATGAATTCGTACTATGCATGCTTTTCCAATGGAAATTGTGACGTCACAATGCATTCTCAATAGCACGAAAACCAATAATACGAGGATAGAACTAAAAAGACATCAAAAAGTAAAATCACAAAAATACTGAACTCCGGGTAAAATTCAAAAAGGAAAGTCCCTAATCAAATGGCAAAATCAAAAGCTCAAACACATCAAACGAATGGATAACAACTGTCATATTCCTGACTTGGTACAGGCATTTTCTTATGTAGAAAATGGTGGATTGAACCTGGTTTTATAGGTCACACACTATACTGTTTTCACCAAAAGACAAGTGTCCTAGCCATACGTCAAGCTCTGGGTATCCCTGAATATATAGCAAATTAATTGTTACTTATATGATCAGACAATACCACCAACAATAAGTTATTTTTTTTACCATATTAAGATTTAAAAACAATTAGCTGGATCAATATTTCAAATATAAAAGCGGATACGAATTATATTATTATGATTTCCTTTACTTGGATCTATAAGCTAAAGGAAATATGGAACATAATAAAAAAAACATAAAGACGTGGTATGATTGCCAATGACACAATCTCCACCAGGACCTATGGACGTTTCAGTTAGCTGCTGTAGGTAACCGTACGGCCTTTAACAATGAACAAAACCCATACCACATAGCAAGCTATAAAACGCCATGATATGACAAATGTAAAACAATTCCAACTAAAAGCCTGACGGCTGGGTTAAGGTTAAAACAATATATACAAAACAAATATGATATTCAGCATCAATAGAAAACCACTAGATTTCAGCTGGTTCCTTACTTTGGACAGAAACATACAGAATATGGGCGGGGTTATAAATGTTTGGGGGCGCCCAAACCTCCACCTTACCTGAAATAATTTGATTTTGTTATCTTTTAACTGTTGTATTTATTTGAAACGTGTTTCACGTGCTTTTTGAGCTGTGTTCCACGTGCTTTTTTAACTGTGTTTCGCGTGCTTTATGAACTAGGTGGTTACTCTCTTTCCTGTGACTTATATAGACACATTTCCTCACGGCACTGTACATGTCTCTATATCTATGTTTCTATATACTTAACATTATAACAGACAAATTTCACTTGATCGAAAGTGATTTATTTAGTAATCATGACAATAATAAATGTTGAGTTTCTAAGAAAACGTTTAAGTAACTTTCTATGATCAAGTAAGTAATAAGTTGTTACATGTATATTGCCTTTGAATAATACATTAAAATGATGACAGAATTCCCCAAAATCGGGCAGTACAACAGACAATAGCAACCATGAACAACACATGCGCAAGATATAGCCTGACTTGGTACAGTTACAAACTGTGCTGGGGTTAACCATTTTTACTTACAAACACACCTCCCCTTTATCTCTCTAGAAAATATACTAAAAATTAAAACACATTATCAAAATACCTGCACGGTGCAACTAACAACATGATTAGTTATAGCTTTATAGCTTGCTGTACAGCAGGGATTTATTCTTTCAAAACTTCAATCACAAATTTGGATATTTATTGTGGAAGTATAATTCTAAAAAGAATATTTATAACCCAGCTTTTTACGGCAATATCGTTCAATTTCACATCCTTTCCCGTCTCTTGGTAAATGTTCAACTTTGCATGGGAGCATTTTGTAGCCTTTACTAACTACATGTATTCATACGGTGAACAAATCTCATTAAATTCTTTTTCTTTTACTGAGTAACTAAATATTTACCCGTGCAAGCTCAGGTCAAATAAAATAGACAACAAACATTTGGAATAATAGTATGTAGTTGTTGAGAATGTCTTCACGTAGACATTAATTGTAAATCTGCTTTACTTCACCTCTGGTACCTGAAATAACTTAGTTTTGGCGAGTTGGATAGTGCATTCATTGACTGGACAGTAAATATTACCTATATTCTATTGAATTTTTACTCTCCTCAAGGCATCAGATTCTACAACAGAAAATACAGACAACACTTAGTGTAATATTTTGTAGTTGCAAGGACAGCTAGTAAAATGAAGGTAGATCATTTCATTATGTTAGACAGTTCTTGTCTTTATTCAAGCTAAAACGAGGTTACCATATTACAATGTAAATGATTTCCAATCTTTAGAATTATAGTGATCCTTGTTTACTTTAAATATGCTATGTCCATCTACATGTGGCGATGTATTCTCAGTGCACATCCGGCTTATACCATTATGTATGCTAACTAGGCAATCCGGGGAGAAACGACTTACAGAGCGAACAGTGATTTTGGTCGAAACGACCGGCCGGGTTCTTACAGATCATCCAAGGAATCTGTTTAGACGAATTTGCATGACTTATTTGAAAAAAAGAGTACAACTGCATTCTCTTGCTGAGAACGATGTTTACTATATTAAATTTTATTTGAATTTTTTAAACAATTGGATACATCTTTGCACTTTAGTAATTGAAATGTATATTTGTAACGTCATATAATTTAATATTGAATACTTTACTGTTTGGAGAACGTCGCATTTAAAAGTGCATACAAAATGCATTTGCAAATAAACGCGAGGAACACGCTGTCCAGAAAAATCGTAAAATTCCGTCTTTTAGTATTATAGATTTTGAGTAACACAATTATAACGGGACACTTTAAGACGAAAGGTATTATTCTCTTTACAGACAGTAAAAAAGAAACTTATCCTTTCGAATTTGTCATATCCCTTTATCTCGCATACCAAACAGCTATTGTCGCAAATTGTTGTCTATGCTTGATTAAGGTTATGATTCAGGGAGTCTCAGGGAAGATTAGTAAGAGGGGCGGAAGGAGCCCTTTTTACCGCCCCTTTAGTAATGTATAACTAACTAACTGCGTAACCCTCTTAAAATAAAGTATTGTTGTTGTTGTTGGCTATTAGTTACAGGTATTAGATAATCTTTGTTCTTAATTAGCCGATTTATCCTTTTCCTGACCTGTTGATAATTTTCATTTAATCAACGTGTGGTTCGTTTGATCTCAGTCCTTCATTGGTCAAAATTCGATTATGACGTCAAATTTGTCTTGCTTTCCTCTGAATTTCTTATTGTGACGTCATGAAAAAAGGTGACCATGCCTGATGACGTCGCATAGAAAGAACACATCTTTTTACAGAGCATTCGAAAAGAAGTATTAAAAATTGTCTGTATATCGCCTATAAATCATTAGAGAAACAGATTCACCACCAAATCTCGGCGAGCCTCGCGTTTTAAATTTGAAAATTTAACTGTCTCGAGGGGGTAAATATCGTATCACACTTGATGCAGTGGTAGAATCTATATATATTATTGATCCAGTTTGAATGATAATGACGAGAACAACAAGAACAGTCGTTATAGGAAACGTTATATTGTAAACTAAACGATACCAATAATGAAACTTATTAGTCGTTTAGACAATGCACGTATTGATTAAATAAATAAATAAATAAATAAATAATCTTCACAAATGTAGATATACATATAAAATATTCGAATTCACAAGAACTCCCCAAAATGTCAGAAACTCAATTTGTGGCAGATATACTTAGTAAAGCACCTGGAATACTTAGTGTTAGGTGGTAGGATCTCAAAACTAAAAATATATGAAAATTAAGTATTATTACTGTAGTATATATGTCTTCCTGTGTTTTCGGTTTGAAAACTTGTTTAATCTGATAAACCGGACTAACAAGACCACATGCAAGTGGAATAGTCCGTGCTAGACAATCTATCAATTTTTATTAATAGTTACAATTTGCAAAACAAGACATATAACAGGATGGGATACAACATCAAAGCGTAGACAACATAAATGGTCACCTATTTATTTCACAATGAGGTGTTCCAGTGTGACGGTTATTGAAAGTATCAATTAAGTACTATCGTGTTCTATGGTACATAAGGAGAGTTTTTTTTCTGGTAATTCGACTATGGTCATGTTTGTGTTTTGCTTTACAAGAAGAACATGATTAATAGCTTGTAATATGGTGCAAACATATTTTATGAAATAGCATGACTTGCTTTTTGCTTTGTTGACGTACAAAATGTACGTTACCGTGACGGCCGTCGCTAACTTTCTGTGATTAACAGAAATGTACTTGTGAATTGAATGCTTCTATCTTTAATTTCATTGTAGTGTTAAAGCGATGACCGAAGCACATTATGTATCTTCATAATCCATATGTACGCGCGACAAACGCTTTAATAACCCTATAAAATTACAAATTAAAGCATTTAATTTTTTATAATTACCTTTTTATAAAATAACAATGTAATCATGAGTAATATCATGCAAGCTTTTCGTACGTGTTCCTATGTATTGTTGTATTGTTGTCATGAACAGCGCGCGCAGTCGTAAATGAATTTGAGAAATCGTGATCACAAATTTTAGAATACGTTACCCTACGGAAGCCCTGGAGTGCCATGTAAAAAAAATTACAACTTGTGCGCACGATATATTATCTTGTGCGCACGAGTTACATAAACTTGTGTGCACGAGTTACTAGCTTGTGCGCACGAGTAGTACAACTTGTACGCACAAGTTACACGAGTTCTAATTGACATGCGCTATTTTGCTTAGGAGGCTTATTTATGGAACGCCGTAACTGCATAATGCGAACATATGATTATATATGCACTTACTTTTCAATATCTGCACATGCTTCTTCTATATATGCACATACTTTTCCTATATATGCACATAGTTTACTTTATATGCACATACTTTTCCTATATATGCACATAGTTTACTTTATATGCACATACTTTACCTATATATGCACATATAAACCCTTTTATATTTCCACAAAAGTCACTTAATACATGTATATGTCACTTAAACATAAATCATATATTGCCAAAGTTTTCTGAAATTAAATATTTGCTATCAAAATCTAACACAGATGTGCTGTGTTTAAGTGAAACATTTTTGTCAAATTCTGTCCAAAATAAAGAAATTATAGATACTAAAGGTTATGATACAAACAGAAAAGACAGAATTGGAAAATCTGGGGGGGTTTAATTTATATTTCTAACATGTTAACCACAATTAGACGATATGATTTGGAAAAAGATGATATAGAATCAATTTGGGTGGAAATTATTTTTGTTCATCAAAAACCTATATTACTTGGTAACATATATAGACCACCAAATAGTAATGCAGAGTGGATTACAAAATTTGAATCAATGTTAACAAATATTGATATTGAAGATAGGGAAATTATTATTTTGGGTGACTTTAATATTGATTTGGCGTCGAGAAAAATTCCAGCTAAATGGTCCCATTTGAAAAACATTTTTAACTTGTCTCAAATAGTCTCAGTTCCCACGCGAGTCATACAAACATCTTCCACTTTGGTAGACCATATTTATAGTAATGAACCAGATAGTATTCATTTTTTTTTCTGTTCCAAAGTATTCTATCAGTGACCATTATCCAGTATGCATTTCTCACAAAAGAGGGTTAAAATCGAAAAAGGAATTTCATGAATATATTACGTTCAGATCTACTAAACATTTTAATGAAAATGATTTTATCAATCACATATCACAGTGTTCATTTGATAGTGTATTAGAAATTGATGACCCCGAAGAAGCATTGTTGTCATTTTTAAATATTTTTACTGAAGTATTAAATCATCATGCTCCACTCATTAAAAAGAGAGTAAAACGTTTGTATCAAAATGAGTGGATGAATGATGAAATTCTAGATAGCATGAGAAAACGTGATTTTTATCATAAGAAAAAAGATATAGATATAAGAAGATGTGGTATGAGTGCCAATGAGACAACTCTCCATCCAAGTAAAAATTTATAAAAGTAAACCATTATAGGTCACAGTACGGTCTTCAACACGGAGCCTTGGCTCACACCGAACAGCAAGCTATAAAGGGCCCCAAAAAATTACTAGTGTAAAACCATTCAAACGGGAAAACCAACGGTCTAATCTATATAAAAAACGAGAAACGAGAAACACTTATAAACCACATCAACAAACGACAACTACTGAACATCAGATTCCTGACTTAGGACAGGTGCAAACAAATGCAGCGGGTTTAAACGTTTTAATGGTACCAAACCTTCACCCTTTTTCTGAAACAATAGTGTAACATCACAACATAGAAAGACACACTATAAAATATCAACTGAAATAGCTTAACTCAATCAAAGGACATATTAACACCATTGAACATACACTGAACAAATAAATTTGACCTATGACACAATGTTAATACAAAATAAATAAACTAAGGGAAGAATAATAAAAGTAACATGTTATATCGGTAAGAAATGTTAAACAATTAAAGAAAAACAATATGCTCGAACAAAAATACCATCCATTTGCAATAACTTTAAACACAGGTAAATGAAAATAATTTTGTTGTTAGGTATACCTGTACAGTACCAATAGAGAAAGGAAATATTTTTACAAAATAAATAATATTGAATACAAAATAAATAAACTAAGGGAAGAATAATAAAAGTAACATGTTGTATCGGTAAGAAATGTTAAACAATTAAGGGAAAAACAATATGCTCGAACAAAAATACCATCCATTTGCAATAACTTTAAACACAGGTAAATAAAAATATTTTTTGTTGTCAGGTATACGTGTACAGTACCAATAGAAAAAGGAAATATTATTACAAAATAAATAATTTTGATGTTCATAGTACGAAGTGAAAATTTATAGTTATACCAAACACTTATAAAAGTATGTAGTTATTGGAGAAACAAAGTCAAATATCTCATCGAAAACTCTAAACAAAATTATTATACCAATATTATAGAACACAAAAAGGGAAACAGTAGTAAATTATGGAAGCACCTACATACTGTCAACGGAACCGACAATCATACCAGTATTAAAATCATAATTGATTGTAACAAAAAGGAAATTTTAGAACCGAAAAGCGTTGCTGATGTATTTAATGCTTATTTCAGAAATATCACAGATAATCTTAATATAAATCAAAACAGTAACAATAGTTCCTTTAACAAACTTGATGATTTGATATCGGGTCGTGTACCAGATAACGTGTACTTTTTCTATACCACTTATTAGTAATGATTTTGTGTGTTTACAACTAAAAGCACTAGATGAATCAAAAGCAACAGGTTTTGATAACATAAGTGCAAAGTTTTTAAAGATGTCTTCTCATGCTATTTCACTACCACTTTGTCATATTTTAACTTAAAGGGAAACTTCGCAAAAAAATTAAAAATTGATATTATGTCCATTCTGTATAAAAAAGCACAAATTCATAAATATTAAAGTTTTATTCTGCTAGATAAGAGATCACCATCGATTTTAAATTTAGAGTATCAATTCTCTGCGTGCGGCCATTTTGACATCTTCTCGGTTTAGAAACCACGATATATCTATAAACCACAAAGGACCAAAACCAGCAGTAACCTAACGTAGTCGCATTTATCCGACTAACTAACTTGATACGGAAAATGTAATTATTTTTTTTAAATAACTATGGTCTGTCGTTTTTAAACTGTTTTTTCTTTACGAAGTTTTTGAAACAAGAAATTTAATATGGGAATTAGTTAAAAAGTAAAAGTTCAAAGTCATAAACAAGTGTTCCGTGTAAAATCGTTTTCGAAAATCTAATTTGTTCATAATTCTTTTATGTAATAAACTTATTTAAATAAATTCGGACCTTCTCTTATCTGATCACCAGCATGGCTAAAGGAATTAATCCCTGAGGTATTGTGAGGTGACACGTCCAGGTATTCAAGCGATTTCATGTCGGGCTTAAAAACTCTTATTACACAATTACATAAAGCATGTTCATGCATCGCTTCACTTCTAAGGGTATTGATCAGTGTACACAGCCGATAACTTGTAACTTTCCATTTTGAAACTATCAGGTGTATAATATACATCTCTGTCATTGCGTGTCCGATAGTGATATACTAGTCATTACTAAACCCATACGCTTGTTTATAAATAATATTTCTGGTGTAAAGAATGATATTTATGAAAATCTAAATAATTCCAAAAAAAAGATTTGATAAAATAAAAATCTATTTACATATTTTTTCCAAGGGTAAATTGGGGAAAATGTAAGTATATACTCGTTGTCAATAATGATGGACATTTTGAAACATGAAAGACTTGATTTAACAAAAATGTACGCACTTGTCGATCATTGGTTTATACGCATAGATAAGAAAGTTACGGAACGATAGATAGTCTCAATTTAAAATTGTATATTGAATATAAGAAAGAACATCCAGAACCAATTTGATTTAAATACAGGTCGATATCTAACTTGCTTTGGTTCATCGAAGTTTTGGACATAGTAAAATCACAGATTTATATTTCAATTAGATTGTTCTCGAACAGTTGAAGAAATTCGTCATCATCACAATTGTTGGGTATAATGTATATTAATCGGTGAACATGGTTCTAATAGAACCTTATGCCAATTTTCCTGTTCCGACATGCATGTAATATATATGCCACTGGACGTACACTAATGATCCCCAAAAAGTTTATTTGAAGAAATAAAGAAACTTCATTCCGGATAGACTGATAGTAGTTGTATTAACATCTGATCAGCTTGAGGGTTGATTAATTTATTACGTTAGCTTGTGGGGGAATAAACCATTTCCAATATTGCACTTATGCATAAAATATTAAATAAGAGTAATATAAGAGAAAATATGAATACGAAAAGTCCTATATTTGTTAAAAAAAAGTCTCACCAACTATAGGATTTCACGTACAATTGTCATTATAATCGAAATAACGGACAGTCATTAAAATACATGCATGTTCGCTTTGATAAAAAGGGGTGCCGCAGTTGCATATTATTCATCATAAATCTATTTCAAGTTTATACTTTCCTGTTATTCTTATCAGCAGAGACATATTGTATTATATATCTCTTTTATCAGTTAACGCAGAGACATGTAACTATACATCTCTAGTTAGCGACAATCAACTATATAAATATCTGAATCTGATGTGACTTACCGTTCATCTCTGAGTGGTTCATCTCTTTCTTTCTTTTTTTTCCTTTTTTTTTTTTTTTGATTTGGGCAGGAACATAAACATTGTTAGATACAATGTTCCCATGTTTGAGGGGGGAGGGGGTGGAGGTCAAGTCTATCGAAAGTTACAAAATAAGAACGTTGTATTTATGAATTTACAAGAAGAATTCTGTTCTTGGGCGTAGTTTTCTTCTTTTTTTTTAAGTTCAGTGATTTAAATTGAGAAAAAATCTAGTCAGACTTTAAATCGTTCCGGCAATCCCCCACCTAAGACTCCTCTAAAATCATGTATGGTCACGCTTCTCAATCATCAGAATTTACTTTGCATTGGTACATTCTGTATCAGTAGTGATTAACCTTGACATTTCCGGGTATAACAGACTACTTGTATATTACCTGTATGTGGTTAGGTACATCGTCCCATGAGGTCTTACGTATACAGGTTCACATTTATAATGGTTTCTGATATAACAAGGTTTTATGACATTCATACTTCTGCATGTTCTGTATACCAGTTTCTTATCTTATTTTCAGACCGAATGAGGTTGTGAATATTTTCCAGGAAAAATATTGAGTATCAAAGTATCAAATTAATTTCGGGATTTTTTTCTTTCTTGGTATTAAATCACAGAAATTTAAAGAATATACTGCTTATAGATATAAGGAGATGTGGTATGAGTGCAAATGAGACAACTCTCCATCCAAGTCACAATTTATAAAAGTAAATCATTATAGGTCAAAGTACGGTCTTCAACACGGAGCCTTGGCTCACACCGAACAGCAAGCTATAAAGGGCCCCAACAAATTACTAGTGTAAAACCAGGAGTATTCTTGTCAGTTAAGACAGACATATAGTTATATGTATATATATGTCTGCGGTATAGACATGGTTTATGAATGAATGATAAGTCTTGCAAAGGTACAAGATATAAAGCACATTGAAAATTGATTCCGCCGGTCTGTCTCCATTCAATAAAGGAAAGTTGACGTTAGATTGATTATGTAAAATTTTTTTAAACATCGTTGGTCAAATAACTAAAGTATTTGTTGTGAGATGTAGAATATTTTAATAAGGACATTCCCGATTAGGTAAATGTAGATCGCTTTGGACAGACCAAACTATATTAATGTAACTGATAATTTTCTCTGCACATTTAAATATTCAAGGTTACCGATGATAATTCAAAATAGCACAGTTTTTGGTTTATACGCTCGTTTTCAAGGGCCATTTTTATTTATAAAATTATTTCATTGAAAGTTAATCAGAATTCCGATGTTACAACAAAATACTCTCCCATCTATTTAAAAACTGAGCTAACGCAAAATATAAAAAAATATATATAACGGCGATTCAGGTATTTTGCCACCATATTCCTCCCCAAATAATTATTTTTTTCTGTCTCAAACCCACATTTCTCTTTTATCATTTTTTTTTATGTTTTTCAAACCGGAAAATAATTTTTGTTCGTAATTATTCGATCTCATTCCAATAAGACAAAGCTGACCTTAAATTTCCTGTCAATTTTTTTAGACATCTTTCTTCAAATGGCTGAAGTATTTATACGTTGTGAGATTTAAAATATTTTGATAAGGACATTAATTCCTGAATATGTAAATAAAGATCGCTTTGGACGGACCAAATTATATAATTGCAATTGGTAATTATCTATTTCAAATATTCAAGGTTACCGATTCTAATTTAAAATAGTACAATTTTTAGTTCATACACTCGTGTTTAGAATCCCATTATTATTTATTCAATTAAATTGATTCAGTATTTCATTGTTACAAAAATATTAGGCAGTCATAATTCATTTTAAACTGAGCTTACGGAAAATATAAAAATATACCACGGCTATCCAGTTATTGTGCCACCATATTATTCCCCAAAAATAATTATATTTCTTTTTTTATTTTCTGTCTCAAACTATCACTCCCGTTTATCATTCATACGAAATGATGTTCACACCTGGAACGGTGAACCGTGACGGCTAAAATTCACTGAGTGAAGATCAAAAGATTAGAATTACAGAATGCAAACCTTTAAATACCTTGAATTTAACCACGCATCCAACAGGTAGTCACTAAGTGTCACAGTACAATACACATTGTATTTTACACAGTACTAGCGGGAAATGTTTGCTAGACTGAAGTAAAAGGTGAGAATACAAACATGCATTTTTAATACACTATCCGTTATATATGTTTGTTGAAAATATCCGTCGGAAAAAAAATTCATAAAAATATTCTATTGTATGATTTACTTTTATTACTATAATGACTATAATCATATCAGAAATCCTTAAAATAAAAATCGCACATTTTATTTTTAAAAGTTGAACGGCTGATCACTTTACTTTCTTAATTGTTAGTTGGTTAATAGCTACGCCAAAAGTCGTCGATGCGCTTTAAATCGCGTTATTAGATGATTAACGAACAAGACTTAAATGAGATTAATTCCACTCCCGGCATGCAAAAAGACTTAAGCTACGTCACAGAAGTCAGGAAGTTCGAATAAATAGAATTAATAATTCCCAATTTTCTTCTTTATTAGTTTTCATATCCAGATAAAACTTGGTGAATATGTTTTTTATGGTATTATGAACATAAAAAGATGATAAGTAAAAAATCGCGAATTTTCCCTTTAAGTATTAAAAAATGTATTTTTCCATCTTCATTTAAACTTGCAAAAGTCATACCAGTTTATAAGAACAAAGGTTCAAAACAGGATGTTTTTGATTACAGACCAATTGTAATTTTACCACTCATTTCTAAAATCCTCGAAAAACATGTGAAAACACACTTAGTAAAGTATCTTAATAAATACAACTTATTGTATAGAATGCAGTCAGGCTTTCGCGTAAACCATTCTTGTCAAACTGCGTTAACAGCTTTATTGGATAAATGGCTTAAAGCCATTGATGATGGCGATCTTGTTGGGGCAGTGTTTCTAGATCTAGCAAAAGTCTTTGATCTTCTCAATCATGAACTGCTTATTCAAAAATTAAACAAATACAAATTTGCTTATACTTCGTTACGATGGTTTACATCATATTTTGCTGACAGATATCAGATGGTATCTATTTCAAATACATTTTCAGACTTACAAAAACGAAAAAACGGGTGTACCTCAAGGATCCGTTTTAGGACCTGTGTTATTTTTAATTTTTATAAATGATCTTCCTTTGTCTAATCCTAATCATAACACCGATTTATTTGCTGATGATAGCACCATATCAGTCATTGGACAAAACAAAAGTTGTATCAGTCATAAACTTAATACGGTTTTACAAGATATTTTTCGCTGGTGTGATGACAATAAAATGGCTGTAAATGTATCTAAAACGAAGGCTATATGTATTGGCTCTAAACAGAAGCTTTCAGTTACATCAAATGAAAACATTAATATTGCTATGAATGGACAACAAATTAAAGAAAGTACATGTGAAAAGGTTCTAGGTATTTTTGTTGATGCATCTCTATCCTGGTCTTGATTATATCATAAAAAGGGTTAACTCTTCTTTAGCTTTACTAAAAAGGATAAAGAAATATTTAAATCACACAGCTAGACAAATGTTCTATAGCGCTTACGTTTTACCTCACTTAGATTATTGTTGTTCAATATGGGGAAACTGTAATAACTTTCTATTAGATAGTTTACTAAAACTGCAAAAGAGAGCAGCAAGAATAATTTTAGACGAACATGATTACACTAAACCTTCAAGCGAATTATTTCACGAATGTAACATTGTGCCGATTACACAAAGAATACATTATCATAAATCATTACTTATGTATAAGGCAAAACATGGCTTAGGTTCAGAATATATGTCCAGTCATATTTTATCAGCTTCTGCAAACCAAAAATACAATACGAGATTTTCGTCCTCAGATAATTTTATAATTCCAAAACCAAATACAGAGTTGTATAAGTCTAGTTTCTCGTACAATGGACCAAAAGTATGGAATGCTCTTCCTAATTCAATTAAAAAACCAAACACAGTATTAGAATTTAAACATAACTACAAATCTATGTACTTTTAACATTACCATGATATTTGTACTGTAATGCCATATATAATAATTGTTTATTGTATTTAAATTGTATTACATCTTTATTTATCATTATTATTGAATATGTATTGTTTATTTTTAATGTAATTATTATTGTATTAAGAGAGCCTTATTGAAAATTGGTGTAATCCAAATGAGTTACTCTCTCTAAATAAAGATTATTTTTATTATTATAGTTAACCTTATATGCGCATACTTTACCTATATATGCACATAGTTTACTTTATATGCGCATACTTTACCTATATATGCACATAGTTTACTTTATATGCGCATACTTTACCTATATATGCACATAGTTTACTTTATATGCGCATACTTTTCCTATATATGCACATAGTTTACTTTATATGCACATACTTTTTCTACATATGCACATACTTATTCTACATATGAACGTAGTTCTTCATCTGCATACTTTTCTCAATATGAACATAGTTTTTTTAATGTGAGAATTACCATTCATATGATACTTTTCTGTTGTTTTTCAGACTGAAATAAAGCTCCCAATATCATGAGAAGAATGTTGATTAAGTATTTCTTAAGGATGTATGTTGCTCAGTTTAAAAATAACCAACTTTTTATATTACTGCAAATTGTTTTGGGTTGTATAATGGTATAGCGCTGTTGCCTTCATCTGTAGTCACTTGTTTTTCATGCCATAACTTTGTATTAGCCGATTTGTTTGTATTAAATTTTAACACAAGGATTCTTACCACTAATGGCACGTTGGAACTGATTTTAGTGGTTGTTGTCCCAACTGTTCAGTGATAAAGGGTCAGAAGTTGTAAAAAAAGCATTTTTATAAAACTTAGTTTAAATTGCCTATTTCTTTACCAATTTTAATGGGTTTTCAGTAAAGATCTGAAAAAGTAATTTATTTTCTATTATATCATTATAATAGAATGGACCAATTAAAATTTGTGTTTTTATGCCCCGCCGCTAGGCGAAAGTGGCATTAAGTATTACCCTTGACCGTCCGTCTCACCGTCTGTCCTTCCATCTGGTCATTTTTTTTACTGCACTATAACTTAAGTTTGCCTCTTCCTAATTTGATGAAGCTCATAAACAATGGTAAGAACTATAACACGCAGACAGAGTTAGAATTTGGGCAGTAAGTCACTTGCCGTTCTACAGTTATGCTCCTTTATAACTAGGAAATTTTTTTTTTTTTTCCTTTTTGCATTCATATCTTTATCCGAATTTTCTGAAAATGTAGACGCAAAACAAAAATTGTAGAGTAAATCTGTCAAATTATAATTCAGAACTGCAGCATGTCATACATACCCTATATGATATTCTCACAATTTTTAAAGCTTTTCAATACGTACACATTTCATGTGGAACAGATAATTGAATATATCTTTTTTTTATATAATTCAAATTCGACAAATCTAATGCATCTTGTTTGCCTCATCTACACCAAACCATAAATTGTATATTTAATCATTTTTCATTTTATTTAAAGATGTATAATCATAGAGGTCAAATAACTTCTCGTCTGCGGGTAATGTATGTCCAGATCATGGTTGTGGTAGCATCATTGAATTTGAACATGTATTTGCTGTTGGGAGGAAACTAAGGTCATCTCTAACTGGAACAAATTCAATTGAAGGTTCTTGTGAAAAAAATCAAAACAGGCTCCTCTGATGACCCTATCACACATTCTATTACGTTACTCATGAACACTCCTGCTCGTCTTCCGCCTGTTAGATGTAAAAATCTATATCTAATCAAATGATCTCAGTAGCCATGTAAACCATTAGCACGCATAAAATGGGTTCAAGGTTGTTTGCTGGTCATGTCTTAGATTTTATGGTCATTTTTCAAAATACTCAGTTTGTATCCACTTAAATGCTGTAAAATATTTAGCATGCTAACACCCAATGTTGTCTGTGTGGTATTGTTTTATGCATGTTAATGAACCATTTGAGAAAATGTTGTAACATCTTTGTCATTTTTTCATATTTTAACAAAGTTAATTACTTGCCTATACAAAGAAATAAAAATTCAAGAGAGATACATTACCTCCACCCTGCCCCCAATTTTCAAAAGCTTATAACTTGAAAATGAGCACATGATCCTATCAATATTTTTGTCTCTTTAAGGTTATATAAAGTTACCTATCAAATTAATAAAATACCCCAAAGGGCCCAGCTTGATATGACTGCAAATGTAGAACCCTGAACAGTTTGAGCAAGTATGGCCCCTTTAAATACGTTTGACATATCTTCATCTGGATTGTGATTAAAATTCAGGTAATTGGCAACTTTCTAATGACATTCAGAAATTCAATGGGCCATTCTTTAACACTCTTTATAGAAAAATCTATTCTAATGGGACAGTTTCAGTTGGAGTGTGATAAATGGCCAATTGCCTCCTATAATCCTAATCACAGAATATATTCCAGACAAACATGTATTATTTACACAAGAGTGGACATATAGTTGACCTTTTGCTTATAGTATCAAAGAAACAAACCAAACCATGAAAACTTAACATTGACCAATGAACCAAGAAAATGAGGTCAAGGTCAGATGATGCATTACAGACAGACATTTTCACCTTACAATTATTCCTTGCACCACATAGTTAACCTATTGGTTATAGTATCTGATAAACAGCCTTAACAAGGAAAACTTATAATTAACATTGACCAATGAAGGTCAAGGTCAGATAAAACCTGCCAGACTGACATGTACCACATATAGTTGACCCACTGCCTTATAAGATCTGATAAACGGACCTAACTACGTAAATTTAACCTTAATCACTTATGCATTATATGAGGTCAAGGTCAGGTGAACCATGTATGACGGACATTGCAAGGAACCCATATACCAAATGCAGTTATGATCCTATTACTCATAATAAGTGAAAAATTCACATGACAAAAAAACTATAATTTTGTTCAAGCAGTCGCTGTACCATTTACATTAGGTGAATGCCAATGGACATATGACAGACAGAAACTTCGAAACATAAGGTATCTACATACAAAGTATGAAGCATCCAGGTCTTCTATCTTCGGAAATATAAAGCTGTATACAAATAGTTTATGCCGTCGCTGCATATTAATACCTATGTCTCATTCTGCGATTTCGTAAATAAGTAAATCATTTTCCATTCATTGTGAATAGAGTATTCCCACAGAGACAAATTGCATACTGCTGCTACTAGTGTTTTAACAAAAAAACATAATATCACAATAAAAGAAGAATGTGTCTGAGGACGCGAATGCCCCCGCTCAAGCTTTTCAAATTTCCAAGTTATAAAGGGGCATAATTGTAGAAAGTGAATTACTGTCCAAATTCGATCTTTGCCTGTTGTTATTTTTAACATTGTGCGTCAGTTTGGGTAAGGCAAACTAACGACAGAGTGCGGAAACCAAAATAAATGCAATTTTCCAAGTTAAAAAAGGGCATAACTCAAGGACGATAAGTGACTCACGGCCCACATTCGAACTCTGTCTGCGTGTTATAGTTCTTACTTTTGTGTATGGGCTTCATCAAATTAAGAAAAGGCAAACTTAAGTTAGAGTGCCGACAAAAATGAACGGATGGAAGGACAGACGGAAAGACGTACTGTCAAGGGTAATACTTAATACCCAATTCACCTAGCGGCGGGGCATTAAAACACAAATTTAAATTCCCCCCTCTTTAATTGGTCACTCCTACTACATCATAATAATTGAAAACAATTTACATTTACAGATCTATACTGAAGACTTTAAAAACCCATTAAAATTGGTAAAGAAATAGGCAATTTAAACTAAGTTTTATAAAAATGCTTTTTTTACAACTTCTGACCCTTTATCACTAAACAGTTGGGACAACAACCACTAAAATCAGTTCCAACGTGCCATTAGTGGTAAGAATCCTAGTGTTAAAATTTAATACAAACAAATCGGCTAATACAAAGTTATGGCATGAAAAACAAGTGACTACAGATGAAGGCAACAGCGCTATACCATTATACAACCCAAAACAATTTGCATTAATATAAAAATTTGGTTATTTTTAAACTGAGCAACATACATCCTTAAGAAATACTTAGTCAACATTCTTCTTATGATATTGAGAGCTTTATTTTAGTCTGAAAAACAACAGAAAAGTATCATATGAATGGTAATTCTCACATTAAAAAACTATATTCATATTGAGAAAAGTATGCAGATGAAGAACTACGTTCATATGTAGAATAAGTATGTGCATATGTAGAAAAAGTATGTTCATATAAAGTAAACTATGTGCATATATAGAAAAAGTATGTGCATATAAAGTAAACTATGTGCATATATAGGTAAAGTATGTGCATATAAAGTAAACTATGTGCATATATAGGTAAAGTATGTGCATATAAAGTAAACTATGTGCATATATAGATAAAGTATGTGCATATAAAGTAAACTATGTGCATATATAGAAAAAAGTATGCGCATATAAAGTAAACTATGTGCATATATAGAAAAAAGTATGCGCATATAAAGTCAACTATGTGCATATATAGAAAAAGTATGTGCATATAAAGTAAACTATGTGCAAATATAGATAAAGTATGTGCATATAGAGAAAAAGCATGTGCAGATATTGAAAAGTAAGTGCATATATAATCATATGTTCGCATTAGGCAGTTACGGCGTTCCATAAATAAGCCTTCTTAGCAAAATGAGCGCATGTCAATTAGAACTCGTGTAACTTGTGCGCACAAGATTATGTAACTCGTGCGCACAAGAAAATATATCGTGCGCACAAGTTGTATTTTTTTTTTACATGGCACTCCAGGGCTTCCGTATGATTATGAATAGTAGTATATAGTTTAAATTAAAAGCTAGGTACTTACACAACTCAAAAGCTGGCAGGTTCCATTAATATGGTTATGAATTGTAACAATAAAGCATATATTTTATGGTTTCATTACATATCTAGTTACTGATACAACTAATAAATATGAAATAAGTTTTTAAAACTTCTTTGGTATTGTGATTTATTTGTTGTCAAATTTTGTAAAGATACTATTGAATAAAATCAAAAAATGATCCCCCTTCCGATTCCGAACTGCATTCTAAGTTAGATTAACAGTATAGCGCAATCTTGGATTGAAAAATTGCAGAACACAATCGGTTCTAGTTCTTTTCTTAAATCTGCAAATATTGCGACAGATTGGCAATTAAGGTAGATAGGGTGTCTTCCTCCATCTTGGATTTTGAAATACCAGAAAACAATCGGTCTAGATCTTTAATAAAAGGTGCAAATTTTGAGAGTAGTAGTTAATTCATGTGTAAGAATTTTCATTTCAATATAGGAAATGACATATTTTGTCATATTTATGGTTGTATTTTACCAAAAAACAGAATACTTTTGTTTGATTCTATTTTTTCCAACTTTGCCACATAAGGGGAGGCAACTCAAATGTAAGGGCAGATAATTCAGATAAAGTAACTTTTACAATGGAATGTGTAAGGAATTTACCTATTTTATTATGTAGCAAGAAAACGGGTTCCGTGACCCCATTTTTTCTTTTTCTTATCTGAAAGCATACTATTAAAGCTATCTTCTCATATTTTATCTCAAAATTCTATGGTGTAGTTATCGTTTTATGGCAGAAAATTGGGTTTTCCATGCATAATCCATACAAAATCTGTCAATTTTGCACAACCTGTAGCGTGAAAATAAGTCCCGTGACCCATTCTTTTTATTATTTTTTTTTAAAAAGCATTGTATAAACTACATTTTGGCAAATTATTAAAAAATTCTATGGATTATAATTTAGACACCCCATCTACCTTAATGTGTACGACTGTTCGTTTAAATACAGAAAAATAAGTGATTTATAAAATTATATAGACTGTTTTAACAAATACTACATATGTGTTTTTTTTTCGATTCAATTTTTCAACTTACCAATATAAGGGGAGATAACTCTTATAGTAAAAAATATACAGGAATGAGAGTGATTTTTTTATTTTTTACTTGTAGCAAGAAAACAAGTTTGGTGAAACCATTTTTTCTTTTTATTTTCTTTTATTATCTACCTTAACACATGTAATTATATGGTAATAAATGTACTGAAAGTGTGAAACAAAAAGCGATTGAGTTGTGCTGATGTGAACAATTGTTCGCACGAGGCATTTGCCCTCTGATTATTTTCGAATCCTTTTAAATATTCAGCTATTCTAACTATCTTTCTTCTTTCAATCGGGTGCAGATGTATATTATCTTTTACTTGGGATACCACGCACTTATGATACAATGTTGACATCATAATATTTCTATTTTGTTTTCGTTTCGTATATATATTTTACAACGTATATATAAAATTATCATCCTTTACGACAGACACAAACAGCTGATCTGCAAGGTATAACATCTACTTCCCACTGTACAAAATGTACTGTGTTACAACCCTAGATAAAGCCGACGAGGAAAGGCAGATTACGCGACTAACGAAAGCTGTCTTTTTTTTTATAGCATAGATGATCGAGTGGTCTATGGCGCTCCAGTGTTTGCACGATGTCAACGAATCAGGGGTTCTAATCCGCTGAGAGAAGAACACATGGAGATCTAACATTGATGGGTTAGATTTGAGACGAATTATTAATAAATTATACAGCTGAAAAGAAGGATGAATATGATATACCTTTATTATATTTTACAACGTCTTCTCTCGAAATATTCGGTGAATATGATCTACACCTCAATTAGGCTAGTCCTCTCCCTTGCAACATACGGGTATCTGAGACACCCTTGTTGTCAGAGTCAAACAAACAAAGGACAGGGAACCAGTCTAAACCTCAAGTAGGTGTCAAATATATATTTGAAACTATGGAGTTCTGTTGGTTTTTCAGTATCATTGATTTGAGGTTTCCCTACTTAAATACAAGATTCTGTATATAGAAGATGCGTGATATCTGAGGGTCAGGATATGTCCTTCATTTTCTTATTCTTTAATTTTTTAGACCATTATAATTATTTCTATTTATTCTGCCCATTATTCTCTATTCTTATTAGTTTAGCACCCTATTATTCTCTATTATAAATGTTCTTTGCCTATTTTTCTGTTTTCTTTTCCCCCTCTTTATTCTGCCCTTCTTGTGCATTATTCTCTATTCTGTAAACCCCATCCAGACCATCATATGGGTCATTTTAAAAAAAAGTCGAATTTTGAAATTGCAAAATTGATTTAAAGTTACTTATTCAAACAACCCTCGTCATAAGCAAATCAAAACAAACAGTACTTATAGAACAACATATAAAAAGATGCAATCTTGATAATGTCATACAAGAACTAGTGTCAAGCTATCCAGCAATTCTCATCCTGCAATTATCTTTATAAAAATCTATCCTGCAATTCGTCATCAAGCAATTGCGTTTGGAAAACTACTTGAGCGACAATTTTATTTTTCTTTAAAATCATAGTTTTTGACTTTTTTGTTCGAAAACAAGATTTATATAGAAAATCAAAGATTTTTATATCCCATTAACAAAATTCTAAATTTAGTATGCAAATTTCTAACTCATATTTACGGTTTTGTAATTAGCATTTACAATAATATCATGATCACGATTCAAACAAAGTATTATTTGTTGATAAGTCCAGGATGTGATTCGTATAAACCCATGTTTAACCCACATTTGCGATTTTCGAAACTCATATTAACGACTAAAAATATAGAATTTTAATGTAAAATAAATTTTTTCATGGTATACCTACAACACAACTGCTATTTGAAACTGGGTCACCCACTTGTTCAAATCCATTGCCCCGGCAGTTCTGTATGGCTAGGGATTATAGATTCTGCTCTAATAAATAGCTTTTGGGTAGTACTACAACGAGGGGCCAAAGAATTTCTGGGGTAAGCATTCCTAGAGGACGAAAATTGCGTCCGAAACATGGAAATAAAGCCAAATTCGATAAAATATGCATTGGGGCACCCACTTTCCGACCCATTGTCTCGGTAGTTCTTTATGGCTAGGCATTATAGACGCTGCCCTAAGGAATAGCTATTTGATAGTACTACAACGTGAGGGTAAAGAATTTCTGGGGTAAGCATTCTTGAAGGCCGAAAATTTCGTCCGTAACACGGAAAAAAAGTCATATTTGATAAAATATGCACTGGGGTCACCCACTTGTTCAAAACCATTGCCCCGGCAGTTCTGTATGGCTAGGGATTATAGATTCTACTCTAATAAATAGCTTTTGGGTAGTACTACAACGAGGGGCCAAAGAATTTCTGGGGTAAGCATTCCTAGAGGACGAAAATTGCGTCCGAAACATGGAAATAAAGCCAAATTCGATAAAATACGCGTTGGGGCACCCACTTTCCGACCCATTGTCTCGGTAGTTTTTTTTGGCTAGGCATTATAGACGCTGCCCTAAGGAATAGCTATTGGATAGTACTACAACGTGAGGGTAAAGCATTTCTGGGGTAAGCATTCTTAAAGGCCGAAATATCGTCCGTAACACGGAAAAAAAGTCATATTTGATAAAATATGCACTGGGGTCACCCACTTGTTCAAAACCATTGCCCCGGCAGTTCTGTATGGCAAGGGATTATAGATTCTGCTCTAATAAATAGCTTTTGGGTAGTACTACAACGAGGGGCCAAAGAATTTCTGGGGTAAGCATTCCTAGAGGACGAAAATTGCGTCCGAAACATAGAAATAAAGCCAAATTCGATAAAATACGCATTGGGGCACCCACTTTCCGACCCATTGTCTTGGTAGTTCTCAATGGCTAGGCATTATAGACGCTGCCCTAAGGAATAGCTATTGGATAGTACTTCAACGTGAGGGTAAAGAATTCCTGGGGTAAGCATTTTTAAAGGTCGAAAATTTCGTCCGTAACACGGAAAAAAAGTCATATTTGATAAAATATGCACTGGGGTCACCCACTTGTTCAAAACCATTGCCCCGGCAGTTCTGTATGGCTAGGGATTATAGATTCTGCTCTAATAAATAGCTTTTGGGTAGTACTACAACGAGGGGCCAAAGAATTACTGGGGTAAGCATTCCTAGAGACGAAAATTGCGTCCGAAACATGGAAATAAAGCCAAATTCGATAAAATACGCATTGGGGCACCCACTTTCCGACCCATTGTCTCGGTAGTTCTTTATGGCTAGGCATTATAGACGCTGCCCTAAGGAATAGCTATTGGATAGTACTACAACGTGAGGGTAAAGAATTTCTGGGGTAAGCATTCTTAAAGGCCGAAAATTTCGTCCGTAACACGGAAAAAAAGTCATATTTGATAAAATATGCACTGGGGTCACCCACTTGTTCAAAACCATTGCCCCGTCAGTTATGTATGGCTAGGGATTATAGATTCTGCTCTAATAAATAGCTTTTGGGTAGTACTACAACGAGGGGCCAAAGAATTTCTGGGGTAAGCATTTCTAGAGGACGAAAATTGCGTCCGAAACATGGAAATAAAGCCAAATTCGATAAAATACGCATTGGGGCATCCATTTTCCGACCCATTGTCTCGGTAGTTCTTTATGGCTAGGCATTATAGACGCTGCCCTAAGGAGTAGCTATTGGATAGTACTACAACGTGAGGGTAAAGAATTTCTGGGGTAAGCATTCTTAAAGGCCGAAAATGTCGTCCGTAACACGGAAAAAAAGTCATATTTGATAAAATATGCACTGGGGTCACCCACTTGTTCAAAACCATTGCCCCGGCAGTTCTGTATGGCTAGGGATTATAGATTCTGCTCTAATAAATAGCTTTTGGGTAGTACTACAACGAGGGGCAAAGAATTTCTGGGGTAAGCATTCCTAGAGGACGAAAATTGCGTCCGAAACATTGAATTAAAGCCAAATTCGATAAAATACGCATTGGGGCACCCACTTTCCGACCCATTGTCTCGGTAGTTCTTTATAGCTAGGCATTATAGACGCTGCCCTAAGGAATAGCTATTGGATAGTACTACAACGTGAGGGTAAAGAATTTCTGGGGTAAGCATTCTTAAAGGCCGAAATATCGTCCGTAACACGGAAAAAAAGTCATATTTGATAAAATATGCACTGGGGTCACCAACATGTTCAAAACCATTGCCCCGGCAGTTCTGTATGGCTAGGGATTATAGATTCTGCTTTAATAAATAGCTTTTGGGTAGTACTACAACGAGGGACCAAAGAATTTCTGGGGTAAGCATTCCTAGAGGACGAAAATTGCGTACGAAACATGGAAATAAAGCCAAATTCGATAAAATACGCATTGGGGCACCCACTTTCCGACCCATTGTCTCGGTAGTTCTTTATGGCTAGGCATTATAGACGCTGCCCTAAGGAATAGCTATTGGATAGTACTACAACGTGAGGGTAAAGAATTTCTGGGGTAAGCATTCTTAAAGGCCGAAAATTTCGTCCGTAACACGGAAAAAAAGTCATATTTGATAAAATATGCACTGGGGTCACCCACTTGTTCAAAACCATTTCCCCGGCAGTTCTGTATGGCTAGGGATTATAGATTCTGCTCTTATAAATAGCTTTTGGGTAGTACTACAACGAGGGGCCAAAGAATTTCTGGGGTAAGCATTCCTAGAGGACGAAAATTGCGTCCGAAACATGGAAATAAAGCCAAATTCGATAAAATACGCATTGGGGCACCCACTTTCCGACCCATTGTCTCGGTAGTTCTTTATAGCTAGGCATTATAGACGCTGCCCTAAGGAATAGCTATTGGATAGTACTACCACGTGAGGGTAAAGAATTTCTGGGATAAGCATTCTTAAAGGCCGAAAATTTCGTCCGTAACACGGAAAAAAAGTCATATTTGATAAAATATGCACTGGGGTCACCCACTTGTTCAAAACCATTGCCCCGGCAGTTCTGTATGGCTAGGGATTATAGATTCTGCTCTAATAAATAGTTTTTGGGTAGTACTACAACGAGGGGCCAAAGAATTTCTGGGGTAAGCATTCCTGGAGGACGAAAATTGCGTCCGAAACATGGAAATAAAGCCAAATTCGATAAAATACGCATTGGGGCACCCACTTTCCGACCCATTGTCTCGGTAGTTCTTTATGGCTAGGCATTATAGACGCTGCCCTAAGGAATAGCTATTGGATAGTACTACAACGTGAGGGTAAAGAATTTCTGGGGTAAGCATTCTTAAAGGCCGAAAATTTCGTCCGTAACACGGAAAAAAGTCATATTTGATAAAATATGCACTGGGGTCACCCACTTGTTCAAAACCATTGCCCCGGCAGTTCTGTATGGCTAGGGATTATAGATTTTACTCTAATAAATAGCTTTTGGGTAGTACTACAACGAGGGGCCAAAGAATTTCTGGGGTAAGCATTCCTAGAGGACGAAAATTGCGTCCGAAACATGGAAATAAAGCCAAATTCGATAAAATACGCATTGGGGCACCCACTTTCCGACCCATTGTCTCGGTAGTTCTTTATGGCTAGGCATTATAGACGCTGCCCTAAGGAATAGCTATTGGATAGTACTACAATGTGAGGGTAAAGAATTTCTGGGGTAAGCATTCTTAAAGGCCGAAAATTTCGTCCGTAACACGGAAAAAAAGTCATATTTGATAAAATATGCACTGGGGTCACCCACTTGTTCAAAACCATTGCCCCGGCAGTTCTGTATGGCTAGGGATTATAGATTCTACTCTAATAAATAGTTTATGGGTAGTACTACAACGAGGGGCCAAAGAATTTCTAGGGTAAGCATTCCTAGAGGACGAAAATTGCGTCCGAAACATGGAAATAAAGCCAAATTCGATAAAATACGCATTGGGGCACCCACTTTCCGACCCATTGTCTCGGTAGTTCTTTATGGCTAGGCATTATAGACGCTGCCATAAGGAATAGCTATTGGATAGTACTACAACGTGAGGGTAAAGAATTTCTGGGGTAAGCATTCTTAAAGGCCGGAAATTTTCGTCCGTAACACGGAAAAAAGTCATATTTGATAAAATATGCACTGGATTCAACTAGAACGGGATAGTGCGCCATAAGTTAAATTAACTTTATTTTTTCTTTGATTGCCATACATTGATTACAAAAAATAAACCCACCATCTTATTAAATTCAAGCGCTAGCCACTTGCACGAAAAATGCGTAATACACTTTTTCTGCTTTGTTTTACAAGACATTTGCTATAATACAGAAAAATATCAGTTACTCATTCGACATAGACATATTGTTATTGTTTAGGAACTACTTTACAGGATGCCGAGAGTATGGAGGGCCATTTTACAGTATGACTGCCAAAATGAATATAGTGACAAAGTTATTAGATAACACTACATTAACATATAATCGGATTTTTTGGCGTAAACATTCCTTAGGTGCGAACATTCGAACATTCGAATCTTTGAAATATAGTATGTGTTTGATGAAGATCTAGCACACTAAATGACATTAAAGTAGTCTAAGAGATATGGGACGCACGATCGGTCTTATTCGTTTATTCTCAACGAAACACACTAGTAACGGGTTTTACTACTGAAACGGTCATTTTAAACTGAACAACTCTTAAATGCCTGAATTTACCGCAAGGAAAAATGTCAAGATCTTTTTCAGTTGTTCAGTACATGTTCAGTACACTAACTATCGCGATCGATTAAGTACCAGTTAGTACTGATTCAGGTAATTAAGAAAAAACGCGTAGCGTTAAATCTAGTACTGTTAAGTTCATTTTAGTACACGTCAGTTCATCAATAGAATCGTTGTCCAGTACTTTTCAGTGTATCAAAATAATATGAGGATTGCTTCCATTTGATTAGCAGAGGAATCGTAATAAAAAAGCGGAAAAAAATGAATAACAATAATAAACAAATAAATATAAAGAGACATAATCGGCAACAGGACTGTGGATACACGTTTTTGTTAACATGCGTTTCATTTTCATAAATTGGTAAAATTAACATGAATAATAACTGTTAAAATATTTATTTGTATGGAACCATTTTAAATTCTGATAATTATTCTTTAATGGGTACGCAATTATAAGATATTGACGACTGTAAACTGAGAGTTCAGCCGTAATGATTAGAATGATGAAAAATCCCGATAGCTTTCGAAAATATCCACGCTATGATTTCGCGCCATTTGTCTTTTGACAGTTACTTGCTGTGTCCGACTGAAGTAACATAAGTATAAATTTTTAAAACATTTTGACAGTTTCGAGTGATATACTTATACATTCCTTACTTTACAAAAGTGTTTGTTTGATTTGTGAACTAGTTGAATGATCATTAACTGTTTATATCCGACGACTTTCACAAGATGTCAAGAAGGGGGTTTGGTTATACAACTGTTCATTGAAATTCCTGTTCTTCGACATTTAAAACAAAATAATCTAAAACGAGAAGCTGTTCAATTTCAAGCATTAATGGTATACAATTTAGCCTTAGCATCAAAATAAACATGGACAGCAGGGGCGGATCCCCAACCCAGGATAAAACGGGGGTCCAACCTTGAGTCCCCATTCAAAAGCATTGATCATCAAAAAAGGGGGGGTTCCAAACCTGGAATACCCCCCCCCCCCCCCCCCCCACTTTTGAATCCCCCACTGGGCAGCTCAGCTCTGTAACATCAGTGACAAGCATAACAAGGGAGCTGCCTGTCGAGCCTAGACCATGTAGACTATTATATTAGTGTAATAGTCCAAGATCGGACGAATAGAACTTAACATTCTTTTATATGGAAAAAGTAAAGCATTTGCTATAAATGGTTTTTCAACATTTTATTTAATACAATCAGAAGTCAAAGTTTTATTTTTATACACCAATCTCAAGTTTTTTTAAGAAGGAGTTACCAAACAGCTGCTCCGCGCAATCGGTTCCTACTGTGACATATTAACATAAGTATTGTGACATATGAAATTGACTGGAAAGTAAACACACTCGAAAGTCGTCCATTTTGATGTAAAAAAAAAAACACTTTGTTAGGTAAAAGTGGCCCATGTGTCACTTTCGGTTTGAAAATTTCCCATTAAAAGATATGTTTTTCCTATATAATGTAACTGAATGCAAAGATGAATTCTGGTAGGAAAAAATGTAAAATTTATCATTGCTAAGACATTATTTTGTCATATCCCATGATATTTCTTAACAATTTTTGTTTCTGTCAGGTACATGTCTAAAACTGCCAAAACGGGTGTATTACATTTGCATAGATTTGGGGATTAACATACATGACATATGTTACATTTGCACACAAAAAAAAATTTCACATTTGTGCACTTTAACCTATAGATCTACCTGTATATTTAGCATGCTATTAAATACTCCAATCTTAATTGTCTAGGATTGTCAGTTTTACTATCAAAGGTTTGGTGGTTCTCTCATGGTACTTCAACTTCCTACACCAATATACACAAAACCTCAAGGAAATAGCACATACACAGATCTCAAGGAAATAGCACATACACAGACATCCAGGAAATAACACAATAGTCAAAATAGTGCTGAAAGTGGCGTTAAACACCAATCAATCAATATATATATAATGCTTTTCATGAATTTGTTTACCTACACTTACTTATTTTGCTTGTTAATCTAAATCTGTAAGAAATTATGTGTTTTCAATACTTGTTGATTTTTGAATTTGTATGGGGAAAACAACAAACAATGATACACAGAAGAAGAAAAGGCTGTATAGTTTATTGATGAATTTAGCGTCACACCTAATTCTTTATATTTTTTGTCGAGCCTGTGACTTTTGTCGCAGAAAGCTCGACATAGGGATAGTGATCCGGCGGCGGCGGCGTTAGCTAACTTCTTAAAAGCTTTATATTTTAGAAGGTGGAAGACCTGGATGCTTCATACTTTGTATATAGATGCCTCATGTTACGAAGTTTCCGTCAGTCACATGTTCAATGTCCTTGACCTCATTTTCATGTTTCAGTGACTACTTGAAAAAAAAGTTAAGATTTTTTGTAATGTTAATTTCTCTCTTATTATGAGTAATAGGATAACTATATTTGGTATGTGCGTACCTTGCAAGGTCCTCATGCCCGTCAGACAGTTTTCACTTGACCTCGACCTCGTTTCATTGATCAGTGAACAAGGTTAAGTTTTGGTGGTCAAGTCCATATCTCAGATACTAGAAGCAATAGGTCTAGTATATTCGGTGTATGGAAGGACTGTAAGGTGTACATGTCCAACTGGCAGGTGTCATTTGACCTTGACCTTGACCTCATTTTCATGGTTCAGTGGTTATAGTTAAGTTTTTGTGTTTTGGTCTTAAACTATACGCAATAGGTCAACTATATTTGTTGTATGGAAGAATTGTTAGCTGTACATGCCTGCCTGGCATAGTTCATCTGACATTGACCTCATTTTCATGGTTCATTGGTCAATGTTTAGTTATCTTGGTTAGTGTTAAGTTTATGTGACAGTTGTAATAAAACTTTATATTTAGGACTATCAACATAATATCAGTGATTAGTAAAGAAGGCGAGACATTTCAGTTTGTGCACTCTTGTTGATGAAGTCTAGCTGGCAGGTGTCTTCTGACCTTGACTTCATCTTCATGGTTCAGTGGTCAAAGTTAAGTTTTTGAGTTTTGGTCTTTTTTTCTAATACTATATGCAATAGGTCATCTATATTCGGTGTATGGAAATATTTTATGATGTACATGTCAGTCTTGCAGGTTTTATTTGACCTTGACCTCATTTTCACGCTTCATTGCTCAGTGTTACGTTTTTGTGTTTTGGTCTGTTTTTAGCTCATCGGGGCCCAAACGGCCCCATGTGAGCTTATGCCATCACTTGGCGTCCGTCGTCGTCTGTAGTCGTCGTCTGTCGTCGTAAACTATTTCAAAAATGTTCTCCTCTAAAACTACTGGGCCAAATACCTTTAAACTTTAACTTAATGTTCCTTAGGGTATCTAGTTTATAAATTGTATCCGAAGTTTTGATCCATCGACAAACATGGCCGCATGGCTAAAAATAGAACATAGGGGTCAAATGGAGTTTTTGGCATATATCTCAAAAACTAAAGCTTTTAAAGCAATCTGACATGGGGTAAAAATGTTCAGTTAGTCAAGATCTATCAGCTATGAAATTTTCAGACGAATCGAATAACCCATTGTTGGGTTGCTGCCACCGAATTGGTAGTTTTAACAAAATTTTGCAGTTTTTTGTTATCATTTTGAATATTATTATAGATATATATAAACTGTAAGCAGCAATAATGTTCAGCAAAGTAAGATCTACAAAAAAGGTAAAAAAATATGACCAAAATTGTCAATTGACCCCTTAAGGAGTTATTGCCCTTTAAAGACAATTTTACACAATTTACAATGAACAGTGCCGAATGTTGGTACTGTATGATGTTTGTTCTTCTTTAATAAATAAATCATTTATTTACTGATTCACATATGAAGTTGAAACTCTATAGTAATGTTCAGATTTGTTCGTATCTTTTATAAATTCTTCCTTCTTTAAATACCCAAGACCTAAGTTGGAATACTTACAAAAAAGTTTAATAACGATACAAAGGAAACATTGTAAAGAAACTTGATGTTCGATCTACAAAAACTGATAATACTTTTTTCATTACGTGTTTTGAAACGACCAATTCTTAATTGAATAAGGAAAATAAGATGATCTCAGATTATCATGAAGTTAGTAAATATGATAAATGCCGCACACCATACTTGAAAGGGTAGATAACTCGCATTAAATTAATCAATAATGAAAGACAGGAATATTTTAAATATTTCAAGGGTCTATCCTTACCAAAGAGGTAAGTAAAACTTACAAGTGATTTTTTTTTTTTTATTTCGTATGAAGAATTTAGATTGTTTTCATTCTCAAACAAAACAGTAAAGTTTCAATATTGCAATTGAAATAACTTATGGTCACTTATGGAAAGCCAATGGATCCAGATTTCAAAATAAAATTACATTTATAAGTTCATTGTGTCCAATAGCTCCTCTAGAATAACCTTTAAACACGATCAAACGCTCAAATCCAAAGTTTAAAAGCCAAAGATGTAAGAGTATCCGACAATTTGAAAATTAAGATGAACAAAAAAAGAGCTAAAGAAAGCCAATCGATCAACAGATCAGCTTTGCCACGAAGGATTGTTAATGTGTGCAAGTAATGTACTTCCGTAAAAAGGGGGGTGGGGGGGTTATGTACTTCCGTAAAAAGGGGGGATTCTATTACAAGAATAACCGGTCATTTAGTGTTTTGTTTCCTACACAACAAAACCATTTCCATTTACAAACTCCTCCTGGAAAACAATATCCGCATGAACTCATCTATGCATGTTATTTGTAAATAGTATAATGTTGCTGTAATCAAAACTATACATATGTGATTGTCATAGAAAAAATGACGAAATCTGAAAAAAACCAAGTTGTGTCGTAAGGAAGGTATATACCGATAAACGTAGAAGATGACGACAGTAGAAACATACTTATAAAGAAAATGTTATGTTATTGCTAATAAGACAACTATCTCTAATTGACCAAATGGCATAAAACTCGTAAAGGTCAACGTACGACCTTCAACAATAATCAAAACCAATACTGCATTTTTAAAATACCCAGCCAAGACAACGTAGATTAGTTTAAACAGGTTTATATCTAAGTGTACTAAATCATCAATCCGTGCACATCCAATAGATTAAGCGTAAAGACGTCGTAACAGTGTGGGTATTGTTAATATTCAAGTATCACATTTTTAAAAGAACTTGGAAATTGATAATACATGTGCGTATATTTCTAGAATTATATAAACTCCAGTTACTCTAGCACTGTTTTGCTGTACCGAACTTCAAAGTAGCCAAGCATGTAGTAGTAGTAGTATTAATAGACATTTGCGAAAACTGTCGGTCACCTACGATTAAGACTACAATTAGTAGCATTCGATCTTGGGTCGTCTCAAAGCGCAAATATAAACCGTTCCAAAGCAAAGTCTAGCTCATCCATGATGTTTTTCTCTCGTTGAAAAATGCGTTTTTTTTAAGAATTATATGATGTAATGTGTACACATTATTCATTGTACATCTTGTCATCCAGATACAGCATGCTGTTAATGTGCGGGTTATAACAGAATTGACAGACATCATTTAATAAATTTTACATGAGACATAAAAAAATCATTTTGTTGCTGGCAATGCGTAAAGAAATGGCGATCAACTAAGAAACAAGGTTGACAATATTCAATGTTAATGCTAAGACATAAATTTTCCATATAGTTTTTTTTTAAACAAATGAGAGGATACAGAGGCTTGTGTGCTTAAGAACAGTTCATTGTTCATAGCATTATACTTGCCGATTTGTATATATATTTTTTTTTTTATTTGTCCATGTTTTCGGTATAAATTATTAAAAAATACACGAAAATATCATTGTACATTATCAATGGGTGTATTTGTGTCTAATATTTGTCCAACTCTGTAGACAGTAAAATAGATGTACTCAAATAGTTGGAATTTTACTATCATTTTTTTGTTCAACATGATTAAACAAGATCAATACCAGACGTGGACCTGCGTCAGTGCATGTAATTGATTGAAGTTGGATGTATACTGAAGCATACATGACCATCACCTTCCATCGAAGGCAAGGGAAGAGAAATTTCCTTAAACACTGAGTCTTATAAAATTCAAGCTATCGGAAAACAGGAAGTGGCTTCATGGTTGATATACAAATTTCTCCAACGCTGCAACTCATAACTATCAAGCAGCAGACCAAATATCAAATCATTCCCTTCTATACAACCCAAAAGATGTTTGACGAAAATTTATCTTGCATCGCGCGAGTCTTGTAAAATTTCAAACCAACGGAAAATAGGATGTAGCTGCAAGGCAAATGCTTACACGTCGCAACTCAAAATTATTTAGCTGCAGACCAAATATCAAGATTCAGTATCTTTGATAGAGACCAGGAAAACTTTTAAAGAAAAGTTTTGTATGCAAGGTCTTTCGGATGGATAGACGGACGGATAAATTCGAGCAGTAACTAGACCTGCTTTCGCCTCCATCGACGAAGGTAAACATGACTTCCGAATTCTGATTTGTTTTTGTGCAATTTTCTTTATAGTGATTTTAGGAATCATTTGAGTATAGACGAGTTTTTTCATGGTATTGATAATTCTTCTTCTCCAATAAACATGGTCTGATCTAGTGTGATCAAAGCATCAGCAGTAACCCATGAGCCGTGACCGGTACTATTTTCCTCAAAATGTACTTTCGAGTGCACTTATGACGATCAAAAAAAGTTATCCGCAAAATTTTCCGTTGATTAAAAGGGATACTAGTAATAGGTTCAAAGGTATATCTGGCCAGAAGAAATGGTTAAAAGACTATTCAAGTCGGTTCGGGAGTAGTTTGGGATACAAAAGTGTAATAGTAAAAACGAAGGACATACATATTTCAAAAGCACTGTTCTACGGAGGGCTTAAAATTATATTGCAGTAATTGCTAAAAGACAAATTTTTGGTTATAACGTGAGAGAAGTACTTTGTTTTTCGGAGAACGCGCATTGTTCTCTGCGGTTTTTGGTGGGCACCAAAATATATCTGAACAGACCTCCAGTATTGACACCTTATACAAGAAAATAGATTGTTCGAAAACCCCAGAATATGTAGAGAAAGTCTATAAATTTCAACAGACGTATAACACTCTATAGAGTAAAGTGTTAACGGATGATAAAAAAATACAAAGTAATGGGGATTTTATGGTGACATATTGAATACAGCGATGCAAAGTCAATCTTTATAAAGTTACAGGAGGTATCAAAAGCCTATAGCTTTATAAGGTGACCAGAGGTAACCAAAGCCAATATCTGTGTAATGTGACCAGAGATAACCAAAACCACTATCTGTGTAAAGAGACCGGAAGTAACGAAATTCAATATCTGTAAAGGTTGACCAGAGGTAACCATCATCATTAATATCTAAGTAGGGTGACCAGAGGTAACCAAAGCCAATATCTGTGAAAGGTGATCAAAAGTAACCAAAGTCAATCCTTATAAAGTTACAAGAGGAATTAAAAGTCTATAGCTTGATAAGGTGACCAGAGATAACCAAAACCACTATCTGTGTAAGGTGACCGGAAGTAACCAATTTCAATATCTGTATAGGGTGACCAGAGGTAACCATCATCATTATTATTTAAGTAAGGTGACCAGAGGTTACCATTATCATTAATATCTTAGGAGGGCGACCAGAGGTAACCAAAGTCAATATATTTATAAAGTTACAAGAGGTATCAAAGGTGTATAGCTTTAGAAGGTGACCAGAGGTAATCAAAGCCAATATCTGTGTGAGGTGGCTAGAGGTAACCAAAGCCAATATCTTTATAGGGTGACCAGAGGTCACCATCATCATTAATATCTAAGTAGGGTGACCAGAGGTAACTAAGGCCAATATCTGTGTAAGGTGACCAGAGGTCACCAAAGTCAATACATTTATAAGGTAACAAGAGGTATCAAAATAAAATTGAGAATGGAAATGGGGAATGTGTCAAAGAGACAACAACCCGACCATAGAGCAGACAACAGCCGAAGGCCACCAATGGGTCTTCAATGCAGCGAGAAACTCCCGCACCCGGAGGCGTCCTTCAGCTGGCCCCTAAACAAATATGTATACTAGTTCAGTGATAATGGACGTCATACTAAACTCCAAATTATACACAAGAAACTAAATAGCTTTATAAGGTGACCAGAGGTAACCAGAGTCAATAACTTTAAAAGGTGACGAGAAGTACTAGTAACCAAAGCCAATATATGTGTTAGGTGACCAGAGAAAACCAAAGCTTATATCAATGTAAGGTGACCAGAGGTAACCAAAGCCAATATCTTTTAATGGTTACTACAAGATGTATGAAAAGTATATAGCTTTATAAGGTGACCAGAGGTAACCAAAGCCAATATCTGTGTAAGGTGTCCAGAGAAAACCTAAGCTTATATCTGTATACGGTGACCAGTGGTAATCAAAGCAAGCTTATATCTGTGTAAGGTGACCAGAGGTAACCAACGCACATGTCATTGTAAGGTGACAAGAAGTAACCAAAGCTTCTTTTTCTTCTTCCAAGTAAGGAACCGAATTCATACTGAATGTGTATGGTCCCGCGAAAACTTTGCGCACTGCCGGGCAAGGCAGCAAGTCTTCTCAAAGTTATTTACATTTAAAACATTCACCAATTTACAATTAAAATTATATACACGCTTTGCTGTTTAATTCCTTCCAGAGCCTTCCAGCTCTGAATCCCTCTATCGTGTCAGCCGATGTTGTTTTAGCTGGTAGTTGATTCCAATCCCGGATGGTCTTTGGGAAGAATGACTGTCCATAGGTGTCAGTTTTTGTTCTTTTTTGGTAAAAGCGGCCTATACCTCTGGTCCTGCTGTCGTTGGGGATTAGATATTGTTGTCTGTCTATATACAACAATTTCTTATATCTGTGTACGGGGATCAGAGGTAATCAAAGCTTATATCTCTGTAAGGTGACCAGAGGTAACCAAAGCCATTACCAGAGGTAATCAAAGTCATAATTCCTGTAGGGTGACAAGTGGTAACCAAAGCCAATATCTGTGTTGGATGACTATAGGTTATATATTTCGAACGAAATTTTGGGCCTTTAAAATAGCTTACCCCAGAAATTCTGTACTATCCCGATGTAGTACTATAAAATAGCTATTCATTGAAGAGTCTCTAATCCCTAGCCTTAAAGAACTATCCAGACAATTGGTTGGAAAGTGGGTGACCCTAGAGCGTATTTTATCGAATTTGGCTTTATTTTCGAGTTTCGAACGAAATTTAGGGCCTTTAAAAAAGCGTACCCCAGAAATTCTTTACCCTCCTGTTGTAGTACTATCTTAAAGCTATTTATTAAAGCAGAGTCTATAATCCCTAGCCATAGAGAACTACAGAATTAATGGGTCGGAAAGTGGGTACCCCAATGCGTATTTCATCGAATTTGACTTTTTTCCGTATTTCGAACGATATTTTCGGCCTTTAAGAATGCCTACCCCAGAAATTCTCTACTATCCCAATGTAGTACTATATAATAGCTGTTCATTGATGCAGAGTCGCTAATCCCTAGCCATAAAGAACTACCCAGACAATTGGTTGGAAAGTGGGTGATCCTAGAGCGTATTTTATCGAATTTGGCTTTAGTTCCGTGTTTCGAACGAAATTTATGGCCTTTAAGAAAGCGTACCCCAGAAATTCTTTACCCTCCTGTTGTAGTACTATCTAAAAGCTATTTATTAAAGCAGAGTCTATAATCCCTAGCCATAGAGAACTACCAAATTAATGGGTCGGAAAGTGAGTACCCCAATGCGTATTTCATCGAATTTGGCTTTTTTCCGTGTTTCGAACGATATTTTCGGCCTTTAAGAATGCTTACCCCAGAAATTCTCTACTATCCCAATGTATTTTTATATAATAGCTATTCATTGAAGCAGAGTCTATAATCCCTAGCCATTAAGACTTACCCAGATGATTGGTTGGAAAGATGGTGACCCGAGAGCGTATTTTATCGAATTTGGCTTTATATCCATATTTCGGACGAAATTTTTGACCTTTAAAAAAGCTTACCCAAGAAATTCTTTACCCTCCCGATGTAGAACTATATAATAGCTATTCATCGAAGCAGAGTCTCTAATCCCTAGCCATTAAGAACTACAGACACAATGGGTCGGAAAGTGGGTACCCCAATGCGTATTTTATAACATTTGGCTTTTTTCCGTTTTTCGAACGAAATTTTGGGCCTTTAAAATAGCTTACCCCAAAAAATCTCTACTATCCCGATGTAGTACTATATAATAGCTATTCATTGAAGCAAAGTCTATAATCCCTAGCCATACAGAACTACCCAGACAATTCGTAGGAAAGTGGGTGACCCTAGAGCGTATTTTATCGAATTTGGCTTTATTTCCATGTTTCGGACGAAATGTTCGGCCTTTAAGAATGCTTACCCCAAAAAATCTTTACGATCCCAATATAGCACTATATTATAGTTATTCATTGAAGCAGAATCTCTAATCCCAAGCCTATAAAACTACCCAGACAATTGGTTGGAAAGTGGGTGATCCTAGAGCGTATTTCATCGAATTTGGCTTTATTTCCGTGTTTCGAACGACATTTTGGGCCTTTAAGAAAAATTACCCCAGAAATTCTTTACCCTCCCGATGTAGTACTATATAATAGCTAATCATTGAAGTAGAGTCTATAATCTCTAGCCATAAAGATCTACAGAAACAATGGGTCGGAAAGTGGGTACCCCAATGGAAATTTTATAAAATTTGGCTTTTTTTCCGTGTTTCGAACGAAATTTAGGGCCTTTAAAATATCTCACCCCAGACATTATGTACTATTCCGATGTAGAACGATACAATAGCTATTCATTGAAGCAGAGTCTCTAATCCCTACCCATAAAGAACTACCCAGACAATTTGTTGGAAAGTGGGTGACCATTAAGCGTATTTTATCGAATTTGGCTTTATTTCGGTGCTTCGAACGATATTTTGAACCTTTAAAATAGCTTACCCCAGAAATTCTGTACTATCCCGATGTAGTACTATAAAATAGCTATTCATTGAAGAGTCTCTAATCCCTAGCCTTAAAGAACTATCCAGACAATTGGTTGGAAAGTGGGTGACCCTAGAGCGTATTTTATCGAATTTCTCTTTATTTCCGAGTTTCGAACGAAATTTAGGGCCTTTAAAAAAGCGTACCCCAGAAATTCTTTACCCTCCTGTTGTAGTACTATCTTAAAGCTATTTATTAAAGCAGAGTCTATAATCCCTAGCCATAGAGAACTACAGAATTAATGGGTCGGAAAGTGGGTACCCCAATGCGTATTTCATCGAATTTGACTTTTTTCCGTATTTCGAACGATATTTTCGGCCTTTAAGAATGCCTACACCAGAAATTCTCTACTATCCCAATGTAGTACTATATAATAGCTGTTCATTGATGCAGAGTCGCTAATCCCTAGCCATGAAGAACTACCCAGATAATTGGTTGGAAAGTGGGTGACCCTAGAGCGTATTTTATCGAATTTGGCTTTAGTTCCGTGTTTCCAACGAAATTTATGGCCTTTAAGAAAGCGCACCCCAGAAATTCTTTACCCTCCTGTTGTAGTACTATCTAAAAGCTATTTATTAAAGCAGAGTCTATAATCCCTAGCCATAGAAAACTACCAAATTAATGGGTCGGAAAGTGAGTACCCCAATGCGTATTTCATCGAATTTGGCTTTTTTCCGTGTTTCGAACGATATTTTCGGCCTTTCAGAATGCTTACCACAGAAATTCTCTACTATCCCAATGTATTTTTATATAATAGCTATTCATTGAAGCAGAGTCTATAATCCCTAGCCATTAAGACTTACCCAGATGATTGGTTGGAAAGATGGTGACCCGAGAGCGTATTTTATCGAATTTGGCTTTGTATCCATATTTCGGGCGAAATTTTCGACCTTTAAAAAAGCTTACCCAAGAAATTCTTTACCCTCCCGATGTAGAACTATATAATAGCTATTCATCGAAGCAGAGTCTCTAATCCCTAGCCATTAAGAATTACAGACACAATGGGTCGGAAAGTGGGTACCCCAATGCGTATATTATAACATTTGGCTTTTTTCCGTTTTTCGAACGAAATTTTGGGCCTTTAAAATAGCTTACCCCAAAAAATCTCTACTATCCCGATGTAGTACTGTATAATAGCTATTCATTGAAGCAGAGTCTATAATCCCTAGCCATACAGAACTACCCAGACAATTCGTAGAGCGTATTTTATCGAATTTGGCTTTATTTCCATGTTTCGGACGAAATGTTCGGCCTTTAAGAATGCTTACCCCAAAAAATCTTCACTATCCCAATATAGCACTAAATTATAGTTATTCATTGAAGCAGAATCTCTAATCCCAAGCCTAAAGAACTACCCAGACAATTGGTTGGAAAGTGGGTGATCCTAGAGCGTATTTCATCGAATTTGGCTTTATTTCCGTGTTTCGAACGACATTTTGGGCCTTTAAGAAAAATTACCCCAGAAATTCTTTACCCTCCCGATGTAGTACTATATAATAGCTAATCATTGAAGTAGAGTCTATAATCCCTAGCCATGAAGATCTACAGAAACAATGGGTCGGAAAGTGGGTACCCCAATGGAAATTTTATAAAATTTGACTTTTTTTCCGTGTTTCGAACGAAATTTAGGGCCTTTAAAATATCTCACCCCAGACATTATGTACTATTCCGATGTAGAACAATACAATAGCTATTCATTGAAGCAGAGTCTCTAATCCCTAGCCATATAGAAATACCCAGACAATTTGTTGGAAAGTGGGTGACCATTAAGCGTATTTTATCGAATTTGGCTTTATTTCGGTGTTTCGAACGATATTTTGAACCTTTAAAAAAGCTTACCCCAGAAATTCTTTACTCTTCCGATGTAGTACTATATAATAGCTATTCATTGAAGCCGAGTCTATAATCCCTAGCCATAAAGATCTACGGAAACAATGGGTCGAAAAGTGGGTGACCATTGAGCGTATTTTATTGAATTTGGCTTTATTTCCGTGTTTCGAACGATATTTTGGCCCTTTAAAAAAGCTTACCCCAGAAATTCTTTACCCTCCCGATGTATTACTATATAATAGCCAATCATTAAAGCAGAGTCTATAATTCCTATCCATTAAGATCTACAGACACAATGGGTCGGAAAGTGGGTACCCCAATGGGAATTTTATAAAATTTGGTTTTTTTTTCGTGTTTCGAAGGTAAATTTGGGCCTTTAAAATATCTTACCTCAGAAATTCTGTACTATTCCGATGTAGTACTATATAATAGCTATTTATTGAAGCAGAGTCTCTAATCCCTAGCCATAAAGAACTACCCAGACAATTTGTTGGAAAGAGGGTGACCATTGAGCGTATTCTATAGAATTTGGCTTTATTTCGGTGTTTCGAACGATATTTTGGCCCTTTAAAAAAGCTTACCCCAGACATTCTTAACCCTCCCGATGTAGTACTATATAATGGCTAGTCATTGAAGCCGAGTCTATAATCCCTAGCCATAAAGATCTACAGAGACAATGGGTCGGAAAATGGGTGACCATTGAGCGTATTTAATCGAATTTGGCTTTATTTCCGTGTTTCGAACGATATTTTGGCCCTTTAAAAAAAGATTACCCCAGAAATTCTTTACCTTCCCGATGAAGTACTATATAATAGCTATTCATTGAAGCAGAGTCTATAATCCCTAGCCATAAATATCTACAGACACAATGGGTCGGAAAGTGGGTACCCCAATGCGAATTTTATAAAATTTGGCTTTTTTCCGTGTTTCGAACGAAATTTTGGGCCTTTAAAATAGCTTACCCCAAAATCTGTATTATCCCGATGTAGTACTATAAAATAGCTATTCATTGAAGCAGAGTCTCTAATCCCTAGCCATAAAGAACTACCCAGACTATTTGTTGGAAAGTGAGTGACCAATGAGCGTATTTTATCGAATTTGGCTTTATTTCCGTGTTTCGAATGATATTTTGGCCCTTTAAAAAAGCTTACCCCAGAAATTCTTAACCCTCCCGATGTAGTACTATATAATGGCTAGTCATTGAAGCCGAGTCTATAATCCCTAGCCATAAAGATCTACAGAGACAATGGGTCGGAAAATGGGTGACCATTGAGCGTATTTAATCGAATTTGGCTTTATTTCCGTGTTTCGAACGATATTTTGGCCCTTTAAAAAAAGATTACCCCAGAAATTCTTTACCTTCCCGATGAAGTACTATATAATAGCTATTCATTGAAGCAGAGTCTATAATCCCTAGCCATAAATATCTACAGACACAATGGGTCGGAAAGTGGGTACCCCAATGCGAATTTTATAAAATTTGGCTTTTTTCCGTGTTTCGAACGAAATTTTGGGCCTTTAAAATAGCTAACCCCAAAATCTGTATTATCCCGATGTAGTACTATAAAATAGCTATTCATTGAAGCAGAGTCTCTAATCCCTAGCCATAAAGAACTACCCAGACTATTTGTTGGAAAGTGAGTGACCAATGAGCGTATTTTATCGAATTTGGCTTTATTTCCGTGTTTCGAACGAAATTTTGGCCCTTTAAAAAAGCTTACTCCAGAAATTCTTTACTCTCCCGTTGTAGTATTATATAATAGCAATTCATTGAAGCCGAGTCTATAATCCCTAGCCATTAAGAATTACCCAGATAATTGGTTGGAAAGTGGGTGACATTACAGCGTATTTTATCGAATTTGGCTTTATTTCCGTGTTTCGAACAAAATTTTGGGCCCTTAAGAGCTTACCCAAGTTGTAGTACTATCAAATAGCTATTTATTAGAGCAGAGTCTACAATCCCTAGCCATAAAAAACTACAGAATTAATGGGTCGGAAAGTGAGTACCCCAATGCGTATTTTATCGACTTTGGCTTTATTTCCGTGTTTCGAACGAAATTTTGGGCCTTTTAAAAAGCTTATCCCAAAAATTCTTTATCCTCCTGTGTAGTACTATTCAATAGCTATTTATTAGAGCAGAGTCTATAATCCGTAGCCATACAGAACTACCAAATTAATGGGTCGGAAAGTGGGTACCCCAATGCGTATTTCATCGAATTTGGCTTTTTTCCGTGTTTCGAACGAAATTTTCGGCCTTTAGGAATGCTTACCCCAGAAATTCTCTTCTATCCCAATGTAGTACTATATAATAGCTATTCATTGAAGCAGAGTCTATAATCCCTAGCTATTAAGAACTACCCAGATGATTAGTTGGAAAGTCGTCGACTCTAGAGCATATTTTATCGAATTTGGCTTTATTTCCATGTTTCGGACGAAATTTTCGGCCTTTAGGAATGCTTACCCCAGAAATTCTCTATTATCCCAATGTAGAACCATATAATAGCTATTCATTGAAGCAGAATCTCTAATCCCTAGCCATTAAGAACTACCCAGACAATTGGTAGGAAAGTGGGTGATCCTAGAGCGTATTTTATCGAATTTGGCTTTATTTCCATGTTTCGAACGAAATTTTAAGCCTTTACGAAAGCTTACCCCAGAAATTCTTTACTCTCCCGTTGTAGTACTATTCAATAGCTATTCATTGAAGCAGAGTCTATAATCCCTAGCCATTAAAAACTACCCAGATAATCGATTGGAAAGTAGGTGATTTTAGAGCGTATTTTATTGAATTTTGCTTATTTCAATGTTTCGGACGACATTTTCGGCCTTTAATAATGCTTACCCCAAAAATTCATTACCTTCCGTTGCAGTAATATCCAATAGCTATTCATTGAAGCAGAGTCTCTAATCCCTAGCCATAAAGAACTACCAAAACAATGGGTCGAAAAGTGGGTACCCAAATGCGTATTATATCGAATTTGGCTTTATTTCCATATTTCGGACGAACTTTTCAGCCTTTAGAAAAGCTTACCCAAGAAAATCTTTACTTTCCCGTTGTAGTACTATCCAACAGCTAATCATTGAAGGAGAGTTTATAATCCCTAGCCATTAAGAACTACCCAGATTATTGGTTGGAAAGTGGGTGACCCTAGAGGTTATTTTATCGAATTTGGCTTTATTTCCATGTTTCGGACGACATTTTCGGCCTTTAAAAATGCTTACCCCAGAAATTATTTACCCACCCGTTGTAGTAATATCCAATAGCTATTTATTAGAGCAGAGTTTATAATCCCTAGCCATAAAGAACTACCAAAACAATGGATCGGAAAGTGGGTACTCAAATGCGTATTTTATCGAATTTGGCTTTTTTTCCATATTTCGGACGAAATTTTTGGCCTTTAAGAATGCTTACCCCAGAAATTCTTTACCCTCCCGATGTAGTACTATGTTTTAGCTATTCTTTGAAGCAGAGTCTATAATCCCTAGCCATGAAGAACTACCGAGAAAATTGGTCGGAAGGTGGGTCACCGAATGTGTATTTTTTAGAATTTGGCTTTATTTCCGTGTTTCGAACGAAATTTTGGGCCTTTAAGAAAGTTTACCCAAGAAATTCTTAAACATGCATAAAATCGAACCATATCCGGGACTTCACAGATATATAACTCTTTGTGAATCGTCATGATTTTTCTAATTGTAAATTCTAGTTATAGACCGTAAAGATGAGTTAGAAATTTGTAAATTAAAGTTAGAAATTTGTGAATGGGATATAAAAAACTTGATATTTATCTTTTTTTTCAAACAAAACAAGTCAAAAACCATGATTTTGAAAAAAATAAAATTGTCACTCAAGTTGTTTTTCGAACGCAATTGCAGGATGACGAATTGCAGGATAGCTTTATCGCAAGAGAATTGCAGGATGAGAATTGCTGGATAGCTTGACACTAGTCATACAAGAATATATTGAAACATTTGTTGGTGGTGCAATATTTTGTGTCTCCTGTTACCATGTTCAATAGAAATTTCGGGTTATTTAGAAAAGGTTTCGGTAAAATTTTAAGCTTGCGTTTCGTAGCCAATAAGATGGTTTTCAAGAGTAAAAACTTCTATATATATTCATTCTGTGAAATAATAGATTATTTGCCAATTTTCCATGTTGTACTGAAAAATGCCTCTAAAAATTGGTTTTCAAAGGTTATGAAAATAACCACCAGTAATGCAAGTCTAAGATAGCAATTCATAATGTTCAGCATGTGTTCCCTCTTTCAAATAAACCCAACATCAAGTAAATCCCTCGCACGTTGGTTTACTTTTGTCTTTATTTTATTGGTAACAGGAACGTACGTTAATGATATATCACTATATTAAATTCTATCCTGTTACCTTTTTGTCTATCCTGTTACCGATAGCAGTATTGCACCTGCAAATGCTAAATTGCGTAGATTAAGACGTTATAACCTTTAGATGAGTTCAAACAACGACACATTTCATTATGTGTGCAACTATATGTTATTATAAACTTTTTAAAGACGTTTCTGTCTACTATTGTCTATCATGTTACTGTAACCATAGCAACCATAGTAACAGGATAGACATAACAGGATAGACAAATTTCTTCATTTTTGAATGCTGTTGTGAAATAACTACTCCTTTTGGTGAACATGATGAAGTGATAATGTTTTTCTGTTGTGATTTTGGTTTCCAACACGTTATTGCACTTTTTGCAAGTATAATATTTGTGTAATTAATCAATATGTTGGTAACAGTATAGACATGACAAAAAAGTACCCACTATTTTTTTTCACTAAATGTCTTGAAATTTCTTTTCTCTACACTGTTATACAAGAAACGTGCTGTGTTAAATGTTTAGGCTACTTTGCGCTTTTGAAATCAACACTGACTAGTTCAATATTCATAGGGAGAAAATTTTAACGGCTGATTTAAGTAGCGGTAACAGGATGGACATGAACTTCATGTACGCTGATTGAATTTAGTTTGTAGAAAAAATGTTACATATAATAATAAAGAAGCTACGATTTTTCGTTAGAGTTATTATTTACGTTCTAAAAAAGTCCCTTTTGCAGATATCAAGGCGATCAGAAAATAGGAAAAAAATAATTTAAAATGTGTTACTCGGACACCGTGCGCACGTAAATTACGCAAAAATCGGACTTAAATATATTTTAATCTTATCAAAATAGATCTAAATCGTGTTTATTAGTAATGTTCTGAATCATAAATCCTACAAACTTTCATTTAAACACTTACAACTGCATTTTCCATTAGAAATACAAATTTTAGCATGGGTGTACTGAAAATTCGACATTTTTTGAAAATGACCCATATCTTTCTTTTGCATCTAAATGATTTAATCCATTATATAATTTTAAGGAAGATATATACAAGGAAACAAATACTTTCATTTCATACTTTAAAACAAATGTTTTTAAATTACTTTGGGTGTGTGAACTATAATTGTTTTCCGTTTTTTTTTTTCTTAATTTAGAAGTTCTTCATTTTGTTAACACTTTCCTTGTTGTGGACAAACTTGTTTTCCTTACAGATAAGACACTAGTTAAAACTCATGCAAGACATGGCATATAATTTAACTCAACAATGGAACCAGGAGTATCGTTTAAAACTTTATCCAACAGTCTATATTCAGTGCGTTATCTTGGTATTAGGATTTATCGGAAACATTGTTGTTCTTGGTGTTTATTCCTTTCGCATGAAGGAAAACCGGGATGACCGTTATTTCATTCCTATATTGTCGGTGTTTGATTTCATAGCCAGCACATCAGCTTCAATATTTTATGTTTTGGAATCCATGTATTTTGTTGTTTTTCCATCAGAATCACTTTGTACTGGATTGCTATTTGTGATGAAGGTTCCTCGTCTACATCCGGGCTACTTCTACTTCTGATTGCAGTGCAGAGATACCTCAAAATCTGTAAGTCACTTGGAAACCAGATGAACGAGTCAAAACGGAGAATAGCTTTGATGTCGGTAATCTTTATTTCGATTATTTGGTCTTGTCCGGTGTTGGTTTTTGCTGGATATAAACGAGTGGAAGGAGGTGCTTATAAGTTGAATGTTACTGGGAGGAGCTGTTACCCTACTTCCGGGAAATACCCAACGATTGAAAGAATTTATTACTCACTTTTTTTCTTCCTAATCGTAGCAAATATTTTTATTGTTTCGTTGCTGTACATTCCTATTGGTATTCAGATATACAAGCATACAAAAATAAGGAAAACACAAACGACCAGTGCCAACATCGCATCTGCACTATCTGACTCTTCATCAGAAAGTAAACCAGTCGATGGTCCAAGCCTGATAGCCTTTACTCGGAGGAAAGCATACAGAACCAGCCAAATTAACTTTAACATGATGTTTATGACAATTATGATTTTCTATCTTATTTCATATGTCCCGACATGTATTTTCCTCTTCATCGGCAAGTTGAGTGACCACGAACTTTGGTACAACCTTTCTACAGAAGAGATGAACGTCTTTTTCACTTTGGACAGATTGTATGTGATAAACCACGTAGTTAACCCTATCATTTATTGTTACTTTGAGTTTAAATTTAGGAATGATTTCATAAGTTTATTTCGCTGCTCATAATCTCATAACAAGGGTAGGTTCTTTGATTATTTTTGGAAATAAATCGATGAAACATTAATTCAGGCAATGTACGTAATGTAGTTTGATATAGTATATTTACATGTTATAGATAAATAAACATTGTAGAAGTAGAGAACAATAAAATTTATGATTTTAAATCATCTTAAGGATGTACCTAGGTGAAATTAAAAAAATCTAAAATTTAAAGTTGATACTATAAGTCAGAACAGCATTATTTAAGGAACTAAATAAGCTAAAAATATTGATAGGTAATGTAGCTCCTTTTCGAGATATCTAATTTTTTTTAAAAAATGGCGGGAAAAGGCTGACTTGGACTTTTACCTTATATTTGCATTGGTAGTATTTGGGTCTCAAACCGAAAGAAAAGAAATCTAGAATTTGCTTAAATTTTGGTAAATGACTTATTATGAGCTATTGAAGTCTTATATGAACAGAAAAATGGGTGTTATGGGGCAAATATTTTACCTTGTATCGTAGGAAAAAAAACAAGGAGTCCGAACATCTGACAAAAATTCCAAAACCTCATCTAAGTACATCCTTAAGGTTAAGCACTCTTCTGGTATATCTATTTGTTCTGATATGTCCAAGAACAGATTTCATTCATAGTTTTTACAAGCTAAGAAATAAAAATAAATCCCATTGTAGTACCACTGATTTCACTGATAGACTATAACTACTTGACATAAAACGATGATTAGGGTTTACAACAAAGCAACAATACAACATAAAACGAAAGAAGTTACTCAAAACAGTACTTGAAAATACATCGTCTTGCTAAAAATTGATTCTATCTGCATTCAGTTGACCCACTGTGTTTGTTGCTTTTATCATAGAAAGAAACGACATATACGTTCTATTATATACTTGGATATAAAATAGAACGTTATTTGTTGATATAAGATTGAGAATGGAAACGGGGAATGCGTCAAAGAGATAAAATCACGACCAAAGAGCAAAATGTTCAGTGAAAATGTTGGTCAACCTATTCCTGTACTAAAGAAAACCGCCACAAGAAACTTCCTGTGATAATTTTAATTGAATTAATTGGAACTTAATATATATGCCAGATGTTCTCAACAAGACGATTTTCAGAATATTCTCAAATGCTAAAACATTTTAGCATGTTAAAGAACCCTTACAATAACTCTCTGAGAGGACCGAATGTGGCCTTTTGTAAGGCAAACTTTCTGCCAATATCAGATACCTTCATTTCCGAAGTGACAACCGCAATAACCGGCCTTCCTACTTGCCGAACCTCTGTTTGCGGAACTGGACGGTAGGCAAACAACAATCTATTAGTCACACATTCTTCGATTCTCTTCTCGTTTTTAACGCTTTTCTTATCACTTGGCGTCCGTCAACCGTCGTCGTCCGTTTACTTTTACAAAAAATATTCTCATCCACACCCTCCTCAATTAGGTGTCAAATATATATTTGGACCTATCCGGGAGGTCTGTTGGTTTTCCAGTATCATTGATTTGAGGTTTCCCTACTAAAATACAGGAGTCTGTATATTGAAGATGCGTGATATCGGAGGGTCTGGATGGGAGGTATAACATTTCCGTATTCTTTAATTTTTGAGACCATGTTTCTATACTTTTTATTTATGTTGCCCATTATTCTCTATTCTTATTAGTTTAGTTATCCTATTATTCTCTAATATTTATTCTATTTGCCTATTTTTCTGTATTCTTTTTTTTTGCCCTTTACTCTGCCCTTTTGTGCATTATTATCTATTCTGTAAACTCCATCCAGACTCTCATATCTTTCTTTCGCATCTAAAATGATTAATCCATTACATAATTTTAAAGAGGATATATACAAGGAAACAAATACTTTTATTTCATACTTTAAAACAGTTGTTTTAAAATTACTAAACCAAATATTGGTGTATTAAATGTTTTCCATTTTTTTTCGCCTTAATTTAGAAATTCCTAATTTTGTACTCACTTTGCTTTATAAATGAACAAGTCTTCTTCCTTTTTGTGGACAAACTTACAATTAAGACACTAGTTAAAAAACATGCAATATATGGCGTATAATTTAACTCAACAATGGAACCAGGACTATCGCTTAAAACTTTATTCAACAGTCTATATTCAGTGCGTTATCTTGGTATTAGGATTTATCGGAAACATTATCGTTTTTGGAGTGTATTCCTTTCGCATGAAGGAAAACCGGGATGACCGTTATTTCATTCCTATATTGTCGGTGTTTGATTTCATAGCCAGCACATCAGCTTCAATATTTTATGTTTTGGAATCCATGTATTTTGTCGTTTTTCCATCAGAATCACTTTGTATAGGATTGTTATTTGTGATGACAGGTTCCTCGTCTACATCTGGGCTACTACTACTTCTAATTGCAGTGCATAGATACCTCAAAATCTGTAAGTCACTTGGAAACCAGATGAACGAGTCAAAACGGAGAATAGCTTTGATGTCGGTAATCTTTATTTCGATTATTTGGTCTTGTCCAGTGTTAATTCTTGCTGGAAATAAACAAGTGGAAGGAGTGGCTTATAAGATGAATGTTACTGGGTGGAGCTGTTACCCTACTTCCGGGAAATACCCAACGATTGAAGGAATTTATTACTCACTTTTTTTCTTCCTAATCGTAGCAAATATTTTTATTGTTTCGTTGCTGTACATTCCTATTGGTATTCAGATATACAAGCATACAAAAATAAGGAAAACACAAACGACCAGTGCCAACATCGCATCTGCACTATCTGACTCTTCATCAGAAAGTAAACCAGTCGATGGTCCAAGCCTGAGAGCCTTTACTCGGAGGAAAGCATACAGAGCCAGCCAAATTAATTTTAACATGATGTTTATGGCAATTATGATTTTCTATCTTATTTCATATGTCCCAACATGTATTTTCCTCTTCATCGGCAAGTTGAGTGACCACGAACTTTGGTACAACCTTTCTACAGAAGAGATGAACGTCTTTTTCACTTTGGACAGATTGTATGTGATAAACCACGTAGTTAACCCTATCATTTATTGTTACTTTGACTTTAAATTTAGGAATGATTTCATAGGTTTATTTCGCTGCTCATAATCTCATAACAAGGGTAGGTTCTTTGATTATTTTTGGAAATAAATCGATGAAACATTAATTTGGGCAATGTACGTAATGTAGTTTGATATAGTATATTTCCATGTTATATATAAATAAACATTGTAGAAGTAGAGAATAATAAAATTTATAATTTTAAACCATCTTAGGATGTACCTAGGTGAAATTAAAAAAATCTAAAATTTAAAGTTGATACTCTAAGTCAGAACAGCGTTATTTAAGGAACAAAATAAGCTAAAAATATTGATAGGTTATGTAGCTCCTTTTCGAGATATCTAATTTATATCTCTATTCTTATTAGTTTAGTAATCCTATATTCTAATTAGTTTAGTAATCCTATTACTCCAATATTTATTTTATTTGCCTATTTTTCTGTTTTCGTTTTTTTTTGCCCTTTATTCTGCCCTTTTGTGCATTATTATCTATTTTGTAAACTCCATCCGGTCTCTCATATCTTTCTTTCGCATCTAAAATGATTAATCCATTACATAATTTTAAAGAGGATATATACAAGGAAACAAATACTTTTATTTCATACATTAAAACAGTTTTTTTAAAATTACTAAACCAAATATGGGTGTATTAAATGTTTTCCGGTTTTTTTTCGCCTTAATTTAGAAATTCCTAATTTTGTACTCACTTTGCTTTATAAATGAACAAGTCTACTTCCTTTTTGTGGACAAACCTTACAAATAAGACACTAGTTAAAAAACACGAAATATATGGCATATAATTTAACTCAAAAATGGAACCAGGACTATCGATTAAAACTTTATCCAACAGTCTATATTCAGTGCGTTATCTTGGTATTAGGATTTATCGGAAACATTGTCGTTCTTGGAGTGTATTCCTTTCGCATGAAGGAAACAAAGCGCGAAAGCGCTGTAAAGGCAGTTAATTACAGGTTGTGTGTATTTTTAGTCCAGTTATATCATTATCTTGCATAGTACATTGTACTTATCAGAGGTGGCTTTCAGTATTTAAGATTTAAAGTTCTCTAATGATATTGAACAAGTTTTATGAATGTCATATTCTGAGCACTATATGAAGGCGATTGTTCTCACTTGTTTATGAACTAGTGCATTATGTCCAGTTTGTACCTTTTTTATTTATGTTTATAGTCAAATACTGTTTAAAAAAGTTTGGCATTTTCTTTTTAGTAATAAGTAAATGTTATCAACTGTATTTTATTCAACTTTGCAAGTGTGGTTTGTTACTGGTACGTACAATGTATAGATGATAGTTGTTTCATTGGCAATCATAACACATCTCCTTATTTATATAATGATCTATATTCAACGACCTCAGGTACACAAAAAATGTATGTAACTAAACAATGATGGGAAACCTTTGACTTCTTTTTTATATAAACTTTTGATTTGGTACCATAGAACTATGTAGAATAAATGTACATTGCAACATGTCAACGCTTTCAATGACAATACTTTTTTTAGAAACTATAACTCCAAGTAAAATTATATTTCCAAGTATAAAGTAATTTACGAATGAAACAAGAGTGCACACGCTGAAATGTCTCGCCTTCTTTACTAATCATTGATATTATGTTTATAGTCCTAAATATAAAGCTTTATTACAACTGTCACATAAACTTAACATTAACCAAGTAAACAAAACATTGACCAATGAACCAAGAAAATGAGGTCAAGGTCAGATTAACCATGCTAGGCAGGCATGTACAGCTAACAATCCTTCCATACAACAAATATAGTTGACCTATTGCTTATAGTATAAGAAAAACAGACCAAAACACAAAATCTTAAAACTGAACAATGAACCTTGAAAATGAAATCAAGGTAAAAAAAAACCTGTGTTACTGACAAATAGATCATAAAATATTTCCATACACCAAATATAGTTGAACTATTGCATACAGTATTCGAAAAAAAGACCAAAACTCAAAAACTTAACTTTGACTACTGAACCATGAAAATGAGGTCAAGGTCAGATGACACCTGCCAGCTAGACATGTACACCTTACAATCATTCCATACACCAAATATAGTAGACATATTGCATACAGTATAAGAAAAACAGACCAAAACACAAAAACTTAACTATAACCACTAAACCATGAAAATGAGGTCAAGGTCAGATGACACCTGCCAGTTCGACATGTACACCTTACAGTCCTTCCATACACCGAATATACTAGACCTATTGCTTATAGTATCTGAGATATGGACTTGACCACCAAAACTTAACCTTGTTCACTGATCCATGAAATGAGGTCGAGGTCAAGTGAAAACTGTCTGACGGGCATGAGGACCATGCAAGGTACGCACATACTAAATATAGTTATCCTATTACTTATAATAAGAGAGAATTTAACATTACAAAAAATCTTAACTTTTTTTTTCAAGTAGTCACTGAACCATGAAAATGAGGTCAAGGACATTGGACATGTGACTGACGGAAACTTCGTAACATGAGGCATCCATAAACAGAGTATGAAGCATCCAGACCTTCCACCTTCTAAAATATAAAGCTTTTAAGAAGTTAGCTAAAGCCGCCGCCGGATCACTATCCCTGTCGAGCTTTCTGCGACAAAAGTCGCAGGCTCGACAAAAAGGAGTTCTTAATTAAGAAATAAACTGATTCACTGTCTGAGCGCAGCTGGATACACCCGCAGAGGTCCAACCCTGAACAGTTGGGGCAAAAATGGACACAATATTCAAGCTTGATACAGGTCTGAATTTGGATTGTAATTAAATATTTGACATATTATAGTTTCTGAATAAATGTAGTCAAAGAACTTGAAATCGGTTATATGAATTGAATTTATATTCAATTAAAGTTTTCTTGCTGTTGTGCAATACACTGTGCTCTTGCGCAATGCTTAATAAATCTGTTGCCAGACTATAAACAAATAAATTTCAATTTCTTCTCAATGTCATATTTGAAATTTATGAAAATCTATAGGGAGATTACATCAATAGCTATAAATAATTCACCAAAGTTTCATGCGAAATGCTTAAAGCATTTTTGAGTTGTTGTCCAAAAACTGGAAAATCCCCCCTTTTTTAATGAATAAAACCCCATAACTCAGAAATGTAAAATCTAAAATTAATAAAATTCTAAAGGGAGCTTACGGATTGATAATTTAGTCTTAGATGCAAGATTTTTTTATCAGTTGTTAGTGGCTTTGAACTAGCTGTCAGTAAATGCGAGTACTCTCAGATCTGTACTTAGTGTCTTTTTGTTGTTTGGATGTACAACTACCCGGCCACGACCACTTGTATTTGTATTTATCCATCTGATGAGTTAAGCCTCTTTCAACTGATTTTTATAATGCGTTCTTATATTGTACTGTTACACCACTGTCCCAGGTTAGGGGGTGGGTTGGGATCCCGCTAACATGTTTAACCCCGCCACATTCTGTATGTACATGTATGTGCCTGTCCCAAGTCAGGAGCCTGTAATTCAGTGGTTTTCGTTTGTTTATGTGTTGCATATTTGTTATTCGTTCATTTTTTGTACATAAATTAGGCCGTTAGTTTTCTTGTTTGAATTGTTTTACATTGTCATTTTATAGCTCACAGTGTGGTATGTGCTTTGTTCATTGTTGAAGGCCGTACTGTGACCTATAGCTGTTAATTTCTGTGTCATTTGGCCTCTTGTGGAGAGTTGTCTCATTGGCAATACCACATCTTCTTTTTTATATTTACATCAACAGATATAAACAATTCACCAAAGTCAAGGTGAGACAACAAAACTTAGTTGTAAGATCTCTGAAATTTTTTACACGGTAGAAGTTTTTCTCATTGTTGGAGATTGTACGGTGACAGTAACACCTATAACTGCTTAACCCATTTCTTATGCACTTTGGTTCGATAAACTTACTGAATATCATACCATTTCTCCTTATTTTTATATGCATTTCAATTTACATGTGCATGTAATTGTAAATATATATATATCAGAACAAACTTCATTGCGTCACTTTTATTTATGCATCCTTTGGCACAATACAAGTTCTAAAATTACACAACATAAAACAACTAAATGTTATTTCAGATGAAAGTTTTGTTTCAGTTCCATTCATAGGATTTATTAGAATTTTGTATGTTTTGCCAAGTCCAATAATTAGCTCTATATTCACGTGTGAATTGGAGACTTTTCTATCCCGTATAAGAGTTTTGGAACTTATTCTGTTTCTTTTTTTTTTTTTTAAAGTGAGCAAACAAATCTTGCACATTTAAACCTTTGTCTGCCATCACACTGTCACCTGGATCACATAATTGAACTATTCTACATCTTTCAACTATTTCACAGTCACTGGTACAACCAACATATGCATTAGAGACATAGTTGACTAAACCACTAGGTGTCGAACATACAAGTATTTTCAGTGTTTCTGTTTTTATATGATGAAAAGGTTGTCTGAGCTCTAGGAGCTTTAGGTTTTATCACGGGATATTCTGTGCTGTCAATAATAATCCAAGTTGTAGGAAACTTTAATTTGAAGTTGGATGGCGAAAAATACCTGACTAAACCACTAAATGGCTAAGTGTTAGCCTCACGCCACTGTTTAGACATAAAAACAATCCATGTTTATACAATATTCTTAACACTAGTTTCAATCTAGAATCTAGACAGTTCAAAGTTGGTTGTATAGTGCCTCAATTTCATCAAAGTCATAAAAAAACTGATTTTCAAATGACACCCTATCAATTTGAAAATATATGTACAATGTATCTCAAACAATGTGCTGCTGGACCAAGTGTGGTCAAAACAAATAAAAATTTAGTATACAACTCTTAACCGGTATAAAAATGCATGGCTGTGTCACGTGTCTTCATTTCAAAATTCTCTGCTGAAAATATAGGCATTGATGGTGTTTGTTTAATTCCATCTGTGAAGCTCAACATTAGCTCGGCAGTTGGTGGTGGACAGTCATAAATCCTGTCTGCAGTATGAATGACTTCTTCAGGAAAACCAACTTTACAATCAAAACTTTCCTCTAGATTTCTACTACAATATTCATCAAGTTTAGTTCTTTTGTTTTCACAGGACACTGCCCTGATTTTTCTTTTTGCGGCCGATTCAGTCTCTTGCTTGGTCCAGAAAAATAGGCTGGGAATGGCAGTAGACTTAAGTCTCTGTATGGTGGGTTTGCGCCCTGACAAATGTTATAAAACATTAGTTTTTTGATAATTAAATGAACTTCCATTAGCAATGCATACTTTGTACTACCTGGCAAAATATTAACTAGATATATTCATTACAATCTGGATAAAACTATGTTAGCCTGATTCAATGTATGTTATGTAAATCCAAAGGACAAACAATGAGAGACTTATGCAACAAACGTACATTGTTTGTACCTAAATAACTATAATATAGATGAGAGCATGTCATTGATATTTTTCAAGAAAGTCTATGCTTATGCATTCCTGTCATTACTACATTAGCATAATTACTGCTAAAATAATTCTCAGTATGATATACCTTTGTAAGAAATCATTATAATTGTAGCAAGCACCAAAAAATCTCAAACAGATCACATTGAATCGTAATCCAAAAAATTATGACGTCTTGAATTAACCACCCCCTTTTATAATCTAAAACGATAATTGCGGTTGTAAACAAACTTTGGTTTATTCGCATGGCGATTACATATATAACTATATATTTTAAAAAGAAAATAGAGTTTTACCATGAATAGTTTTCTGCACGTAGTCTTTTTCAGTAAAATGTGCCTTGCAAACAACAGCTGATTGAGATGGATTGTTCTCGTCAAATCTGCGTATGGGCCATGGCGGCGATCCAACTTTTCCTTCTTTTTAAGTCATTTGGAAATGCATGTCCTCCTCTTAAATGACATCCAGGTACACAACAACAAGTAGTTGGCATCGTTAATTAAAAATGCAACTGTAATAGTTGCACAGTATGTATGTACTTCGAGATTCCGCCAGTGTAGACGCACCCCTTGATTGACTGCAAGAGACGCACCCCTTGATTGACTGCAAGGGTACAGCGGATCCATGTACACTCCCTTAGGATTATTGGAGATGTGTCCTTTACAATATTAACCCACCACCAGAACAATCCCCACCCCAACACCGCCCAAGGGAGCGTGTAGGACACCGGGAAGTCTGGTATTATGGTGGAGGAAGCCGAAGTACTCGGAGAGAACCACCGGGCAGTGTAGAAATCGGAAGTTTAAGAACAGGCTCGGCTACCACGGCGCCACCTATTCAGGAACGATAATTTGCTACTTTATATAACTTCGATATAACAATAACGTTAGACGGGTTCACGTGCATAAACAGAAATGCGCTTTAAATTGTATAATATAATTCATGTTCAGTCGATCTTTAATTATTATATCAACGACTGAAATGATTTATAAACATCTAGATTGCAGATAACACTCGAAATTAACCCGACCTCTTTCCACACGGAATTCAAATAATTCTAGTTTGTCCATCGGTTGACTGCTTATAATGCAAAATACAAATATATCAAAAGTTTTAAAAACTAACAAAACACAATGATCGTTTCTCTATTTCCCAATGTAAATGAAATGAATCAAAAAACATTTTATATCACAATAAGAAGAGGAGAGAATCAACATTTTCCGGATCTACTTGGAGCCTAATGACCCCCCACGTAGATAAGTTGGATATCGCGGAAAGAAACATTAACACGGCAACCAGAAAGGCATTAAAGCACTGCCTTTAAAAACGGGATGACCGTTATTTCATTCCTATATTGTCGGTGTTTGATTTCATAGCCAGCACATCAGCTTCAATATTTTATGTTTTGGAATCCATGTATTTTGTCGTTTTTCCATCAGGATCACTTTGTATAGGATTGTTATTTGTGATGACAGGTTCCTCGTCTACATCTGGGCTACTACTACTTCTGATTGCAGTGTAGAGATACCTCAAAATCTGTAAGTCACTTGGAAACCAGATGAACGAGTCAAAACGGAGAATAGCTTTGATGTCGGTAATCTTTATTTCGATTATTTGGTCTTGTCCAGTGTTGGTTCTTGCTGGAAATAAACAAGTGGAAGGAGTGGCTTATAAGTTGAATGTTACTGGGTGGAGCTGTTACCCTACTTCCGGGAAATACCCAACGATTGAAGGAATTTATTACTCATTTTTTTCTTCCTAATCGTAGCAAATATTTTTATTGTTTCGTTGCTGTACATTCCTATTGGTATTCAGATATACAAGCATACAAAAATAAGGAAAACACAAACGACCAGTGCCAACATCGCATCTGCACTATCTGACTCTTCATCAGAAAGTAAACCAGTCGATGGTCCAAGCCTGAGAGCCTTTACTCGGAGGAAAGCATGCAGAGCCAGCCAAATTAATTTTAACATGATGTTTATGGCAATTATGATTTTCTATCTTATTTCATATGTCCCGACATGTATTTTCCTCTTCATCGGCAAGTTGAGTGACCACGAACTTTGAAACAACCTTTCTACAGAAGAGATGAACGTCTTTTTCACTTTGGACAGATTGTATGTGATAAACAACGTAGTTAACCCTATCATTTATTGTTACTTTGTCTTTAAATTTAGGAATGATTTCATAGGTTTATTTCGCTGCTCATAATCTCATAACAAGGGTAGGTTCTTTGATTATTTTTGGAAATAAATCGATGAAACATTAATTCAGGCAATGTACATAATGTAGTTTGATATAGTATATTTCCATGTTATATATAAATAAACATTGTAGAAGTAGAGAACAATAAAATTTATAATTTTAAACCATCTTAAGTATGTACCTAGGTGAAATTAAATAAATCTCGAATTTAAAGTTGATGCTATAAGTCAGAACAGCGTTATTTAAGGAACAAAATAAGCTAAAAATATTGATAGGTTATGGAGCTCCCTTTCGAGATATCTAATTTTTAAAAAATGGCGGGAAAAGGCTGACTTGGATTTTTACCTTATATTTGCATTGGTAGTATTTGGGTCTCAACCCGAAAGAAAAGAAATCTAGAATTTGCTTAAATTTTGGTAAATGACCTATTATGAGCTATTTAAGTCTTATATGAACAGAAAAATGGGTGTTATGGGGCAAATATTTTACCTTGTATCGTAGGAAAAAAACAAGGAGTCCGAACATCTGACAAAAATTCCAAAACCTCATCTAAGTACATCCTTAAGGTTAAGCACTCTTCTGGTATATCTATTTGTTCTGATATGTCCAAGAAGATTTCATTCATAGTTTTTACAAGCTAAGAAATAAAACTAAATCCCATCGTAGTACCACCGATTTTACTGATAGACTATAATTACTTGACATAAAACGATGATTAGGGTTTACAACAAAGCAACAATACAACATAAAACGAAATAAATTACCTAAAGACAGTACTTGAAAATACATCGTCTTGCTAAAATTGATTCTACTTGCATTCAGTTGACCCACTGTGTTTATTGCTTTCGTCAGAGAAAGAAAAGACAGACGTTCTGTTATATACGTGGATATAAAGTAGAACGTTATTTATTGATATAAAATTGAGAATGGAAACGGGGAATGCGTCAAAGAGATAAAATCCCGACCAAAGAGCAAAAAGTTCAGTGAAAATGTTGGTCAACCTATTCCTGTACTAAAGAAAACCGCCACAAGAAACTTCCTGTGATAATTTTAATTGAATTAATTGAAACCTAATATAGCTAGATGTTCTCAACCAGACGATTTTCAGAATATTCTCAAATGCTAAAACATTTTAGCATGTTAAAGAACTCTTACAATAATTCTCTGAGAGGACCGAATGTGGCTTTTAGTAAGGCAAACTTTCTGCCAATATCAGATACCTTCATTTCCGAAGTGACAACCGCAATGACCGGCCTTCCTACTTGCCGAACCTCTGTTTGCAGAACTGGACGATAGGCAAACAACAATCTATTAGTCACACATTCTTCGATTCTCTTCTCGTGTTTAACGCTTTTCTCAACACTTGGCGTCCGTCGTCCGTCGTCGTCGTCCGTTTACTTTTACAAAAAATATTCTCATCTGAAACTAATGGGGCAAATTTTACCAAACTTGGCCAAAATCATGATTGGTGTATCTTGTTTTAAAAATGTGTTCGATGACCCAGTCTGGCAACCAATATATTGCCGACATGTCTAAAAATAAAACATAGGGGTAAAATGCAAGTTTTGTCTATTATCTTGAAAACCGCTATGAATAGAGGACACAGGCTCTTTTCTTGCAGTTGTCTACTGTAGCTTCATGCATGTACCTTTAGGGTTATTTAGCGTGTTCTTGTAACATGATGGACCAATAGAAACATAAACTTAGCCTGTTGGACATCTTTGTAAAAACAGTAAAATATTAAGTAAATTCAAACAAAACTCTTTACACATTTAGATATAACCTACTGTTTTAGACGTTTGTTATATTTAGAGTACATTTTAGATAATAGTAACAATACTTAAATTGCACCGAGTACCCAATTTGCATATATCTACAGAATAAATACAGAATGGAAACTTCAGTTTGTCTTCTTAAATAAATGATGGTGAACAAAAAATATGGTAAAAATAGATGCAAATGGTACAAGTATAATTGGCAATCATACCACATCCCTTTATTTTTATATTAATACTAAGACAAATACACATAAACCCTTACGTTATAAAGACAAGGAGATACTATGTTAATTTAGTCTGACGCTTATGCATGTTATGTGTGCTTATCTTAATTAAAAATCATATAGGCTAACATTTTTATGTTTATGTGTATTTGTCTTAGTATTAATATAAAAATAAGGAGATGTGGTATGATTGCCAATGAGAAAACTATCCACCAAAGTTCAAATGAAGTTGATGAAAGCAATTATGGGCAACCGTACAGCCTTCGACAAGAAAACCCCATACCGTATGCATGGTCGGCTATAAAAGGCCCCGACATGAAAAATATGAAACAATTTAATTGAGAAAACTAACGGCCTAATTTTTAACAAATCAATTTACGAAAAACAAATATGACAGACATGAACCAACGACAACCACTGAATTACAGGCCCCTGACTTGGGACAGGCACATAAAGAATGTGGCGGGGTTAGACGTGTTTGTGAGCACTCAATCCTCCCCTAGCTAACCTGAAAGAGTGGTGTAACAGTACAACATAAGAACAAACCATAACAATCAGTTGAAAAAGGCTTACCTCATCTGATGGATACAAATAGAAATACATCTAACAATAACACATGGTGGACGTGGCAGGGTACTTGTACATCCCGAAAACGAAAAGACACTTAGTACAGAAATGAGACTGAGTACTGGCAGTTACCGACAGCTAGTTCAAAGCCAATAAAAACTAATAAAAAAATTCATGTATCTAAGACTAAAATATCAATCAGTTCACATCCAACATCCAATGGATTTAGTGTAAAGACGTCATTAACAGTCAGAGAAAAACATGACTTTGTGCAATGCCAAACTATAAGTATCGACAGATTGTAGTAAGATGTTTTCAACGGTATATGACCGTATATAGATCATGCAATTGTTTATTATACATATGTGCCTTTTCGAAATAAAAATTACTTCCTTACTTATTTACTTATGATAATCAAGTAACTACCTGTCAATTAAATACAAATTGACAATAATATACGGTCACAGTACGGTACTCAGACTCAGGCCAGACTGGTCAACAATTTGTATTTTTTTTTACTTTAATATTATTTGTCTTCAATATTACTGTTTAACAGAAAGTTTCTTGGGAACTTATAATCAATATCACCATTGCGTAAAACGGTTAACGGACAGAAAGTCGCAGGACAAAAAGTCACAGGACATAAAGTCACAAATATAATAGGACAAAAAGTCACAGGACAAAAAGTCACAGGACAAAAAGTCACAATTGTGACAATTGTTTGAATATATAAGAGAAAGATCTTGAAATATTTTCTTTTTATTACATATATTCAACTTAAAGTTTAGGAAATTGTTCATAAGCCTTGATAAATGAAAATTTATAAAATCTTAATCATGCAAAGGATATATTTCTTGGCACAATGAAGCCATTTAAGTACCAAGCCACTTTGACATTTAGTTTTCATAACAGTCATTTGCTCCTAATTGATATGTATTGAATAACTTTTAATTACAAAGTTGCTTCATATATGGGCGTTTTTCAATAAAAGTGTGAATTTCAGACCTACAAAAATGGAAAATCAACTTGTCTAAAATTTTATTTCAAGAGTTATTTTGAATACCTCTATTATAGACCTGTTTGTAAATAAAAAGTGCAATCTTAAATACTCTTTAAAATGATATTATTTTCATAATTTATGTACTGTTGCGTAGGGGACATTTGTCCCCTACGAAACTGCTTCTAAACGCACATCTTATTGCATTTTAATGTCTCCTATAGACATTCCAGTTTGTTTTTCTTTATATACAAGAACGATCTCATTTTTTTCTGAATTGGAGAACCATTTTTTATCGATAAAGGTTAGACAGTACTTCACATATGAAGGTACAACTCATGTTACGTAGTGGACATTTTGATGAGTTTAGTATAGTTGACAAAACCGTTTCGTAGTAGACAAAAAGTTTCGTAGTTGACATCAACCCTATTCTATGTTGATAAAATCATACAGAAAATTACATGAAACTAACCCTTGTTATTTGTTTTGCACGAATATAATTGAAAAAAGAGTAAAAAACGACTGCATGCAAAAAGCTACTGGAGTAGATGGCATACCAGCAAAAGTAGTGAAACATTGTAAACCGATAATTGTGCCACAGTTAACAACACTTATAAATCTATCTGTAGAAACTGGAGTTTTTCCTGATAGACTCAAGCAGGCTCAAGTAACACCACTGCACAAGAAAAACAACCAACTTGACAAAGCCAATTATAGGCCTGTCAGCGTTCTACCAATTTTTTCTAAAATTTATGAAAAGGTTTTTGAAATTCAACTTGGTGATTTTTTTGATATTATTTTTCATCCCTATCTGTGTGCTTTTAGACGTGGCCATGGGTGTCAGACCACACTGTTACGACTGCTAGAAGATTGGCGTGCAGCATTAGATAAAAACCAGTATATAGCTGCTGTTTTAATGGACCTTTCAAAGGCTTTTGATTGCCTACCACATGAAATTCTGCTTGATAATTTATCAGCATATGGTGTCTCTGTTCATTCTATGTCACTACTTAAATCTTATTTGACAAACAGGAAACAACAAATTAAAATAAATAGTATTCTTAGCAGTTGGGCTGACATTCATAAGGGGGTTCCCCAGGGTTCTATCCTGGGCCCCCTACTATTCAATGTTTTTATCAATGATATATTCTTATTTATAAAAAATGGAACTTTGTATAATTATGCAGATGACAATACTTTATCTTACTGTAGTCCTGATTATGATGTTTTGATTTCTACTTTGGAATCTGAATCACTCAAACTTATTAAGTGGTTCAAAATAAATAAAATGCAGGCAAACCCCGACAAATTTCAGGTCTTAGCAGTTGGGAAAAAGACATATAACAAAAATCAATCTATACGTATCCAAAGTGCTGATCTTTCGTGTGAGTCAACTGTCAAATTACTTGGCATTGACATAGATTATCAGCTAAATTTTGATATTCATATTGGTAAAATATGCAGGAAGGCATCTCAGCAACTAAATATTTTGAAACGTTTGGGAGCTTATCTGAACAAGCTAAGTAAGCTTACTATTTTCCATACATTTATTTTGTCAAACTTCAATTTCTGCCCTTTGGCATGCCATTTTTGTACCGAGAAAAATTCAAAAAAATTAGAAAAAGTGCAAGAAAGAGCACTAAGGTTTGTGTACGAAGACCATTCAAGCTCATATCAACAGTTGCTTGAAAAGGCTAAGATGCCTTCACTGCATATTAAAAGACAAAGATCTATGGCAATTGAAACTTTTAATATAGTCAATAAATTAGCACCTGTCTGTTTACATGATTTATTAAATGTAAAAGATTGTAAATATTCTTTCAGATATAGTTATATACTGGATATACCACATGTAAAAACTACACAGTTTGGTAAGAAAAGTTTTAAATTTGCAGCTGCTACTCTGTGGAACAGCCTACCTGACCATTTCAGGACTGAAAACAGTTTTTCTCAATTTAAGAGCCTTATACAGTCTTGGAATGGTTCAAAATGTTGTTGTTCTGCTTGTAGATAAGCTTTATCATATTTTAGAAGTTGCTCTAACATGTTATTATGCCTTAAATTTTTGCATGTGTGCTATATTTTATTTGTGCTTAATTTTAGTTGTGCTTAATTTTTAGTTGTGCTTCAGCTTTGGCTTTAGATATGTATTTTAAAAGTGCTTTGCAAGTATTTCGATATGACTGTGCTGTTATATATCCTGTCTGCATGTTGTATGTTTTAATGTTGTGTTTGTGTTACCTTATATTCGGTAAAAAGCTCTAAAGAGCTTATGTTTGTATTGTTATGTGAACCGAATCAAAATAAAACTTTCGTATTCGTATTCGTATTCGTATTAGTGGTAGTGGTAGTGTCCACTACGAAACGTTTTTCTCCCATACTTGTTTCGTAGGTGACCGTTTCGTAGTGGACATATTCACATGTTTTAATTTTTTTCCACAATCCCTATATTGCAATAGTCACAAGAATGATTTTATTCATCAAAGCACGTACTAAGCTGTACACTGATATTTTTCATAATTTTAAAACCAAATACTGAAGGAGATTTGAACCGTTTCGTAGTGGACATTAACAAAAATACAGTATCACTCTGGTCCATTTGATGTGCTCAATTTTTTTGCCAACAATTTAACTGCCGTTTTAAAAGCATCACTTCTTTTGTAAGAACCTAATGTTTATATCTCTTGCAAACATTGATTTTATAAAACTGTTTATTAGCAAAATTTAATGACTTCGTTTCGTAGTGGACATTTTGTCAGGAATGTCAGGGACACACCTTCTAAAATTAAAAATACTTTGTCAAAAGCTGTTTATTAAGATATGTTGGCTCTAAACATACTTTTGAATAATTAAAGAACTTATATTAAGTAAAAATAACATTTATTTATACCTTTTTTTACAATATTATAGAGTATGAAGGTTGAACAGGAGGTCTAGGGACATGCCATTTTGGTTATTTTGAACCATTCATGAATCAATATCTTATTAATCCCTCTAATAATAGTATGTTTCTTTGCTTAAAAATGTTAAATCTTATTCAATGTACTGACTGCACAAAAAAATCCTTGTAAAGATCAAACACATTTTTTTAAAAGTGGCTGGGACAAGAAATCACGTTTTTATTGAAAAACGCCCATATATAATAGTTCAAGAAAAAAAAAAAATTTTAGAATTGGTGTTTTCTTGTTCAAAGAAAAATAATCTCAAAACTGAATTGTGACTTTTTGTCCTGTGACTTTCTGCGTAAAACGCTTGAGGCACAAACATTAAAAGCTTGTGTCCAACTTCACGTTCTGGGATCGAGTTCGGATTAATTTGTGGTCATTACCGAACTTGGTTTACGTTTACTCTCGCCAAAAATAAAAACAAACAGAGCCGGCAAACTTTGGGTAAAAATATAACGTATTTAACAAGAACATCAACATTTCGTCCTTAATTTACCTAATGATTTTGATAATCTATTAATGGTCAGCTCTACTTAGACTGTCATTTAATTTAATGGGCATTTTAATACAGAAACGTCACTGCCCTCGTAGGCTGATTTTCTGAATACCGTTTTTAATTTACTCTTACGCTTGAAATTTTGAATGCAAAGGTAGTTTTTATTAAAATATATCAATTATATAATGCAAAAATGGTTTAGAACATTATATATATATATATACAAGTATATTCATCTGTTTGACAAACCTGTTGAACAGGTCAGGAATAACCACCAATTGGTGGATTATACCTCAATTGACGTATAATCCACCAATTGACATATACTGGTATAGACCAATTGACGTATAATGCAAGTTTTTTTGTTATAAAATGCTAGTGTGAGATAGGAGCATAAATTGCAACTTACAACCTATTTTATGACCATTATTGAGTCCTCCGAAAGTTTCAGTTTTGTCAAAGCCTGCTGCATTTCTTGAGAATGCATGTGTACAACAATTCTTTTGTTGAAACATCTGTACTAATGACCATGATTGACTTTTAATAATGAAAGTCAAGTATTAACAAAGAGCTCCATTCACCTGTGGAGTTGTACTCATAATCACATGACTGCAGACAGTATTGATGTCCATTGACAGGTGATTAGTGGTAAAATTGCCAATCAAGAATTGACAAGATATTAATGATATAGAGAGTCTACTGACAAACCACAGCAATATAGAATGGGAGTCCTTAAGTGAAGGGTTTAAAATACAGATATTGATGGACGTAACCATGGTACAACGACAACTTCGACTAAACAGTGAAGAAGTCTCAAAGATAGAACACCAAGCAAGGCGTCTTATATTCCTTATACACAGTGCCAGAAGTAAACTCTTACTACAACTATAGCTGAATGGAAGATATTCTGGTCATGGTCTATGGGAGGGTGGGGTCTGGGATGTAGGGCAGTCAACTCCAAATAGGTCGAACGTCGAACACATAGTATAACATCATAAATGTCAAATGCTCATGAGAGTATTATGCCCATGCGTGCAAAGAACATTATGCTTATTAATACGTAATATGGGTGTGCCGGTGCCAATACAGACTCGAGACGATATCTTTTACCTTTTAAAGTCATTTTATTCTTTATTGTGCTAACATAGATAAGGTGAATATTTAAATTCTATTAGATTTTATGATGTGTAACGACAAGCTCAATACGCGGAGTACAAGTGATTTAAGTAGATTTTACAATGTGAATATAAAGACAATAAGCTCAATGAGCCGACTTTTTAGATTCTAAGGCGAACTATCTTAGATTTTAGATTTTAGAGTGCGAATCTGATTGAAGTAATTATTTTACAACGTTTCTCTTTACGTATGAACTATTTTACCACGTAAACATAAATAATCCCCCTGTAAATATGTCCAGTTACTAGCCTATGAATTTTAAATGCAACTAAGAGTACACACAACAAGTTATGCGAGCAACTACAAAAGTGAACCTGTATATATTGGTGGAGGATAGTATTATTCAAAATAGAGTGTACATATATTTCTTCATTCATGGTGGTGGGTTTTGTTCTACATGCCGAACAGATATTGTAGCGGTGTGGTTGTCCTACAAAGGATGTGAAGATTTGGAAAGAAAGAAAGATAACAATAGAAGAAACTGCAAATACAATTATTGATTAAATGCAATAGGTTATGTCACTATACTAAACTAGGAATGTTTGACATGTTTTCATACAATAATATGGTTTTAAGAAAACAATGCTCCATTTTGGTTGAATAATTTGCTTTGAAAAACAAAGAATTATACGTCAATTGGTCTATACAATTATATGTCAATTGGTGGATTATACGTCAATTGAGGTATAATCCACCAATTGGTGGTTATTCCTGACCTGTTGAATGGGAGACAACTTCATTACAGTTCAGAGTACACATTTTGTCCATGAATATATAATTTAAGATTAATCCTTTTTGGGGTACACTGATTTCTTGAGAACTCTCAAAAACTCAATATGAATCCATTATTAAACTGATATTTATTGCCAGTAAAATTTACTGTATATCATACATGGAGTAATACTGCTTTTATAAATAATAAACATGATGATAAAGTCTTTTAAATTTTAAGATATATATGTCATTTTTACTCAATAAAAGAAGGCAGTGTCTGCATGACCCTTCATGCGTGGACGAGTAGCCATAAAAATCAAATGGTAGCTCCCTTATGCAAGTTCCCATCTGGCCTCTGGCAGAAGCAGTTATTCATACAATGTCTGTGCCTTGTGCAGGGTACCTATGTGATTTTAAATTTTCCTAATTAAAATAGATAGCTTACTTGTTTAAAATTTATAAGTTAATAACATACAGGACATATAGATAATAATTATCTACCTTTTGAATAATTACATTCAACATATTGTTATACAAGGAACTTGCATACAAGACACACAAATCAAATTTCTAAGTTCTGGGAACATTGTTGTACCCTTTTTGTTGGGATTCTGAGTCTGGAATAGTTTTCTCATTTGGCTGCGCATTAGGACTCAATATTCAAAAAGGGGTTAATAAAGATAGCCCTCTTATTGAGCATATGTTAAGTCCTGTCCAGCATAAACCAAAATCAAACCATGAACGTTTAAGAAACTATATGAACAATTTTGTCCAATACCTCTCTCATGTCTCTCCTGGCATGCCAAAGGTTGGGTTAACATTGGGTATAACCATTGGTATCAGTTTTTTGTCTGAGAACTGTGAGGTTGAGAAAAACAAAACAACAATCTTTAAAAAAAATTGTAAAACAATAACATCTATCATCATGATGGTAGGTAATTTATATCTCTGATATCAGGAGATGGCACCTTAATATACAGCATATAATATGTCACAATATCTTTGGAAATGCATGTCCCAGCGTCAATTATGCATACACTAGGATCCGGTTGTTCATCTCTCGGTTAAATATAACCCTTGGTTAAATATAACCCATGCAGGGTTGAATCTTTCAACTGACGGTTACGTAACCAATAATTAAAATTCTGTTGTTCAACTTCTTTTTAGTCCCCTACCGACGAAGTCAAAGGGGACTTTAGGTTTGCACTCCGTCTGTCTGTCTGTCTGTCCATCCGTCAGTTCGACAAATCAGTTTTCCACATTTTTTTCTTTGTGCTTAAAGATATTGGTTTGATATTTGGTGTATTGTTTTATCATGACAAGTTACAGATCAAGTCCGAATTTTGTTCTGGTGTGATGATTTTGTGCAGAGTTATGGTCCTTGAACTTAGAAAATTCCCTCAAATAATCAGTTTTCCACACTTTTTTTTGTCATGCTTGAAGATATTGATTTGATGATTGGTATATAGTTTTATCATGACAATTTACAGATCAAGATGGAATTTTGGTCGGGTCTAATAATTTTGTGCAGAGTTATGGTCCTTGGACTTAGAAAATTCACTCAAATAATCTATTTTCCACATTTTTTGAAGCTATTGACTTGATTTTTGTTATATAGTTTACACCATGACAAGTTATAGATCAAGTTAGCATTTTGATCCAGTACAATGAATTTTTAATTGGTAGGCAATACTCACAGAATATGCTTGTTAACCCTTGTTTACGTAACCCATGGTTAAATTTTCTGTGAGTGTTCATTTTTATCAAAAGAATTATGAACACTTTTCTCCGGTCCTAGAAAAACTGTTTGGCCAAAAAATATGGTTTCTTATCAAAAACAATACGCTTTTCACTGTCCAAGTTCACTAAATAGAACAACAAGGCGGACATGACAGAGACCACCTTTAATTTGAAAAGAAGCATTGATCGTAAACTAATTTGATTATAGATAAATACATGATCTTACTAAAAGATGTTTAATTTTGACAGATCAATTTGTTTATTAACATAGAAGGTGACAGGGTGAAGAAAATAGTGATTTGAAAATGTTTGATAGGTAGAAGTAATCCTCAAGGCAAAAAAAGGGGGACAGACAGTATAAAACGTAATATTCAGTTTACGATTACAAATAGCTGTAGAAAACGAAAAATATGTTGTATCAAACATTTAGTGACATTTCCAATCTAGTAATAAAAACAGAATCCTATTTAAGACAAAACTATTCCTTGGTTCAAATTTTGACACAGGTCTGAAGCAAGGTTAAATCTGAATCATTTAACCAAGGATTTAACAAAAGGTTAAATTTAAACACAGGATGAACAACAGAAAATAACCTAGGGTTAAATTTTAACCAAGGGTTATGATATTTAACCCTTGGTTAAATTTAACCAAGAGATGAACAACTGGGTCCAGGCATAAACCAAGGGTAAGTGAGGGGGAAATAAGGCATGCAACTAATCTTAATTTTTAAATGATTATAAATAAGAAGATGTGGTATGAGTGCCAATGAGACAACTCTCCATCCAAGTCACAATGCATAAAAGGTAAACCATTATAGGTCATAGTACGGCCTTCAACACGGAGCCTTGGGTCACACCGAACAGCAAGCTATAAAGGGCCCCAAATGTCTGGTAATCAGAAAACCTGGCGCAATATGCAAATGAGTGTGGCAGGTAAACAGAAATCTAGGCATATTATCCTCTTATGATAGTTCACCTAATTATTAACCAAATTGGGTGAAGGACCATGTGTACATAAATTTAGGGATGTGTATATTTTGATACAAACTAGGAATTTTGCATTTTAGATCTCTTACTATTTCTATAAGCCCCATAACTTCGAAGGGTAGCGGGTGATTTTCAAATTTCTAGAGAGATACTGGCAGACAGCCAAGTCTGAGCAATATCTAAACAAGCGACCCCTATAGCAGGTCACTTGGTAAATTTTTGGAATCATTTATAAAATTAAGGAATATATCTCCCTTATGCCAAGCTCTGATTCCTTGTTCCCTTTTGGCTATACTTTTTGTCCAATTTGGTTTATTATCTCTTCATATTTTAGTAAAGTTTGATTTTCAAATGTTTCGGCCTCGAGCATCACTGAAGAGATATTTATTGTTGAAATGTGCATCTAGTGCAGTAAAATTGGTACCATTATGTTATTAATGCAAAGAAAGATAACTTTTGTAATATCCTACAAAATGATGTAACATTTAAAAAACTGTTTTATGTTAATTTCAGAATTCTGCATGCCAAATTTATTGACAGGTACAGTCATCAGACGCAGTTTGACTGTGTTTAGAAATCTAGTATCGAGAACAATGTCTACTCAAATTGGGAACCTGAAGTTTCTGTGGTAAGTTGCATGGTACATTTATCAAGGAACCTGAAGTTTCTGGGGTAAGTCACATGGTACATTTATCAAGGAACCTGAAGTTTCTGGGGTAAGTCACATGGTACAATTATCAAGGAACCTGAAGTTTCTGGGGGTAAGTCACATGGTACATTTATTAAGGAACCTGAAGTTTCTGGGGTAAGTCACATGGTACATTTATCAAGGAACCTGAAGTTTCTGGGGTAAGTCACATGGTACATTTATCAATGAACCTGAAGTGTCTGGGGTAAGTCACTTGGTAATTTATCAAATGCATGCTTAGAATAATACTATTTCCAGAAATTTTGTTCCTGCATTTTTATATTGAACAAACCTTGTTTCTATGTGAAACAGTGGGAATCCAGGGTTGCAGGGTTACTCTAAATTTGTATACCGTATAACAGAAAGAGCAAATCATGTTACTCTAAATGTATACCGTATAACGGAAAGAGCAAATCATGTTACTCTAAACATGCTAAATGTATACCATAAAACGGAAAGAGCAAATCATGTTTCTCTAAATGTATACTGTATAATCATGATAATGGAAAGAACAAATTGTTGGATTTTGAAACATGATGATGGGGATGATGGGTAAAGGACATGTAATTTGATTCAGAACAGGATTTGAAGAAGTGTCAGACTGACTGTTTCATGTTTTTCTTCCTACATTGTGGCATTCTTTATGCTCCTGTATTTTAAAAGACAACTGTTGTTATCATTGCACTTGTCATGCTAATACTGTATCCCCAACAGTTGCTTCAAAGTCATAATTATTTTTTAAATGTTTGTTTATGTTTATGGGATAAAATATTGGCTGAGCAAGTTTTGTTGTGGCTAATTAGTTCTTGGTTTTTTCTTCACTAGGATTAAGAATGGGTTAATTTCAATATTTGAATAAAATGTAAGTTCTTTAATAAAAAAAAAATAACAGTTACAATGTACTAGATGAAATCATTTTGAACTGACATTGAGAAAAAAAAAGGTTGAAAAAGGTTAAAGCCACTATACATTTATATGTCTCATCTTTTGAAATGTAATTTTGTCTTGCTTTTGAGCAAGTTGAGGAGATAAAAGCAATCACATTCATCTGCAGAAAAAAAAAATGTTTAAAAGTCAGAAAAAAAATGTGGTTATCTGAGAAATGAAATGCCTATGATAATATATTTACCCGAAGATCGAAGCAACCAATGAGGTGTACATATCATACATTATAATTATCTAACAAAGATTATTAAACTTTTATGTTTGACTATTTTTAATCTATACATGTTATGCATGATATATGTTCTGATAGCTGAAAAAATAGAGTTGTCTCCCTTAGTACTTCAATTTGAAATCCACTCAGTTTGACAAGAATTTCTCCTGTCCAGTGAAATTATGGTATTTAAAACATGGGATTTCATGTCAATTTAAAATCACAATTTTTTTTTACTTCATTAGGTATACAAAAATTAAGTCATTGGATTCTGCAAATATTTCTTTCATAGCACATTTAAATGAATAAGTAGTAGAAAGCAGGGAAATTAAAATTGTGATTTTGCAGCTCTGGAAAGAAATAACATGCAAAACTCCACGAGTCACTCAAGACAAAGCTTTGTTTATTTAACATTTAGAAGAAAAGGAAAATGGTTAGTCAATTAATTGGGGGAAGTTCTTCATAAAAATGGGGAAGAAAACCCTTCACATTTATAAAATTCATGATTGAAATAAAATAGTTTATTCACAAAACACAGAAAAATCATAGCAAAGACCAAATTTGATACATAGTCCAGAAAAGATCTGATAATCTTTAATTGGTATAAAAAAGAGGCAGTTGCTACCTTAGGGAGAATTAACACTCATAAGTTGAAGAAAGATGGACAAAATCAGGGCAAAAACAACAAAAAAGACAAAGAACAACCTACAAAACACTACACAATAAAATTAAAGACAGTGCAACATGAACCCCATCAAAAATCAAAATGGAGGTGTTTGTGATATAAGGTGCTCTGGCAGGGTAAGCAGGTCCTGCTCCACATGTGGCACCTGTTGTCTTCCTCCTATAAAATAAATTGATAAGTTATATTAACTTATTAGGCGTCACACAATAGCAGATTGGTAATCAACTCATTTATAAACTTTATATATCGCCAAATTAGTAAACCATTGGTCCTACAATTTTTTTTAACGTTAAAACTTGACCCAATGTAGAAAAATAAAAAAAGAGACTGTTACCATAAAAAAAAACAAAAAGTTAAAAAGCACAAAGTTCAACATTCAAAATTAAAGTACAGAGCAACATAAACCTTGTTTAAAACCAAACAAAGGGTGATTTCAGATTCTGAGGAAGGGTTCTTATTTTTTTATATTAAATAAATCAAACATTGGTATTGTAAAATTTATATGGATGTCTGTAAAATATATTTCTCTAATTCTTCGTCAATTTATCCTTTTCTGCACCCATTGTATAAACAAAATTTAATCAACGTGTGGTTCGTTTGATCTCAGTTCTTCATTGGTTAAAATCCGATTATGACGTCGAATTTTCTTGCTCTCCTCTGAATTTCCTATTGTGACGGCATGAAAAAAGGCGACCATGCCTGATGACGTCACATAGAAAGAACACATCTTTTTGCAGATCATTCAAAAAGAGGTAATAAATTTGCCTGCGTATTGTTTGAAAATCATTAGAGAAACAGATTCCACCACCAAATCTCATGTAATATGATATTTATCCACTCGAGACAGTTAAATTTTAAATATTTAAAACGCTTGGCGAGCCTCGCATTTTAAATTTGAAAATTTAACTGTCTCGAGTGGATAAATATCGTATCACACTCGATGCAGTGGTAGAATCTATATATACATTCAAAGAATAGAAACAGATAGATATTATTCTTCTTAGTTGAATTTTCAAGGTGCATTAAGCATGATTAGTAACCCTTTAATGTCTTTTATACTGTAACTAGAGGTATTTATTATAAGTTAATAGTTACAATAAAACGGAATTAACAAGACAGTAAAATGCTTGTCAAAGCTTTTGCCAAATGATTGAACATGGACAGGACTTGTTAAATAGAATACTAATAACTTTTATCAGAGAATTAAATTATCTGTATGTTATCGATTGACAGATGGCAATCAGGAAAATATACATATGAGGGTCTGGATGGGAGGTCTGCATTTCTGTATTAGCCAATTATTCTCTATTCTTTATATTTAAGCACTCCATTATTCTCTATTCTTTATATTTTTTGTCCATTATTCTCTAATCTTTATATTTTTTGTTCATTATTCTCTATTCTTTATATTTTTTGTCTATTATTCATTATTCTCTATTCTTTATATTTTTTTGTCTATTATTCTCTATTCTTTATATTTTTTGTCCATTATTCTCTATTCTTTATATTTTTTGTCCATTATTCTCTATTCTTTATATTTTTTGTCCATTATTCTCTATTCTTTATATTTAAGCACTCCATTTTTCTCTATTCTTTATATTTTTTGTCTATTATTCTCTATTCTTTATATTTTTTGTCCATTATTCTCTATTCTTTATATTTTTTGTCCATTATTCTCTATTCTTTATATTTAAGCACTCCATTTTTCTCTATTCTTTATATTTTTTGTCCATTATTCTCTATTCTTTATATGTTTTGTCCATTGTTCTCTGTTCATTATATTTAAGCACTCCATTTCTCTCAATTATTTATATATTTTGTTCATTATTCTCTATTCTTTAAAATTTTTGTCCATTATTCTCTATTCTTTATATTTAAGCACTTCTTTATTCTCTATTCTTTATATTTTTTGTCCATTATTCTCTATTCTTTATATTTTTTGTCCATCATTCTCTATTCTTTAATTATATTTTTTGTCCATTATTCTCTATTCTTTATGTTTTTTGTCCATTATTCTCTATTCTTTATATTTTTTGTCCATTATTCTCTATTCTTTATATTTTTTGTCCATTATTCTCTATTCTTTATATTTTTTGTCCATTATTCTCTATTCTGTATATTTTTTGTCCATTTTTCTCTATTCTTCATTTTAAGCACTCCATTATCCTCTATTCATTATTTTTTATGCTTATTTAAAATATTTTCCTCTCATCTTGGCTGATTATTCTCTATTCTGTAAATCACATCGAGACCCTCATATAATGCATCATTGTTTCTTTTGATTTTGTTCAGATCAATCTATAATTGATTTATTATGGTACTCCATCATCCTGATGTCTCCATCAAAAAAAGGAAATAATTCATTTATTTTTACTGATTGTATTGTTTACTCGTGTTGTCTTGGCTCTACAATGACCCTGGTCATTTCCAAGATAACACAAATGTAGAGTTTTATTTTGTTGTTTGTCTATATTTTGATAATTTCATTTTTTTTTACTAATGCATATGTTTGCTTTTCCTCAAAAATGTCAATTAATATGTTTTATATTGAATCTGTAATAACCCTAAACGACTTGTCTTACCAGTTGCATATGCATACAGTTTGAAATGTATTCATGTGGTTAGCAGTTTAACAAAAAATATACACCAATACTAAATATGAAAAGGTTATATTTATATGGAATGAAAACCCTGAGACTTACAAACTGTACATGTAGACTTTCAGACGTCTTTTGAGTTTTTGTTTTCTTCCTATGCTGTCTCATTAATGTACACCTAGCATGTCAATAACTCCCTGGGCCTAGAAAGACATGTGAGCTTTTGTCATCACTTGGTATTGGTTGTCTTCATCCTTCGCCCTGGCGTCAGTCAGCCTCTGTTTGCCTATATTTTAGAATCTTCTCCTCTGAATCTAATGGGCCAAATGTTACCAACAGGTTAAGGTCTATCTCTTGCAGAATGTTCTAAAAATTTGAACAACCCATTTTGAAATTATTGCCTCTTAAATGTTCATTTGTTGCAAATTTTACAGTTTTTGGTTATTATTTTGAAAACGATAACAGATAGAGAAATTGTAAACAGAAAATACGACCAGAAAAATAAGATCTACATATAAGTCAAACTTGGCAAACGGCTCCTTACAAGAGAAATTGCCTTCAGATGATGTTTTAACCCTTTTTACATGATTTTTAAAGAAATATAGTAGATAGAGAGAATCTTTTGATAGTAAAAATTTTAAACAAAATATGATCTACAATTAAGGTAATATGGACAGATTGTCAAATGACTCTTAAAGGAGGTTTTGGCCCTTGAAAGACTAATTTTATTCATCTCAGAAACTTTTATTTAAAAAAATTGTTATGCAGAATAAGATCTTCAATTAAGTCAACTTTGCCGAAATTGTCAATTGTCTGCTTATAGGAGTTATTGCCCTTGACAATGGTTTCATCAATTTTTATGCCCCATTAAGTTTAAGGGGGCATTAAGTTTTACCCTTGTCCGTCTGTACGTCCGTCTGTACGTCCGTACGTCCCAAATTTGGTTTCCGTTCTTTAACTTTAGTTTGCCTCTACCAAATGTTATGAAACTTATACACAGTGCTCATTACCATAAAGTACAGATCAAGTTGGAAATTGGGGCGCGTCACTTTTACCGTTCTTGAGTTATGCCCCTTTCTAAACATAAAAATTGCTGAATTTTTCGTTTCCGTTCTCTAACTTTAGTTTGCCTTAACCAAATGTTATGAAACTTATACACAATGCTCATTACCATAAGACACTGAGGTTGTGAGTTCGAACCCCGCTCGTGCGGGTGCACTCGACTCCAATCTTAATTGACTAGGATTGTCAGTTTTCCTATCGTAGGTCGGTGGTTTTCTCTGGGCACTCCGGCTTCCTCCACCAATAAAAACTGGCCGCCACGAAATAGCCCAAAAGCGGTGCTTAAAAGTGGCGTTAAAACACAAAAAATCAAATCAAATCATTACCATAAGATACAGACCAAGTTCGAAATTGGGTGGTGTCACTTTTACCGTTCTTGAGTTATGCCCCTTTCTAAACATAAAAATTGCTGAATTTTAGTTTCCGTTCTCTAACTTTAGTTTGCCTCAACCAAATGTTATGAAACTTATACACACTGCTTATTACCACAAAATACAGATCAAGTTGGAAATTGGGTGGCGTCACTTTTACCGTTCTTGAGTTATGCCCTTTCTAAACATAAAAATTGCTGATTTTTTTCGTTTCCGTTCTCTAACTTTAGTTTGCCCCAACAAAATGTTATGAAACGTATACAGAATGCTTATTACTACCATGACTACTTAATGTAGATAATGATGGTAACAAAGGCATCACCTTGTTGGTTCCCAATATTCCGTATCCCTGTAATTAGTGTTCCCAGTTTTTCTAGATCATTTACGTCTTTGCTTGGTGGTTTTTGTCGAGCCTGCGACTTTTGTCGCAGAAAGCTCGACATAGGGATAGTGATCCGGCGGCGGCGGCGGCGGCGTTAGCTAACTTCTTAAAAGCTTTATATTTTAGAAGATGGAAGACCTGGATGCTTCATACTTTGTATATGGATGCCTCATGTTACGAAGTTTCCGTCAGTCACATGTCCAATGTCCTTGACCTCATTTTCATGGTTCAGTGACTACTTGAAAAAAAAGTTAAGATTTTTTGTAATGTTAAATTCTCTCTTATTATAAGTAAGAGGATAACTATATTTTGTATGTGCATACCTTGCAAGGTCCTCATGCCTGTCAGACAGTTTTCACTTGACCTTGACCTCATTTCATGGATCAGTGAACAAGGTTAAGTTTTGGTGGTCAAGTCCATATCTCAGATACTATAAGCAATAGGTCTAGTATATTCGGTGTATGGAAGGACTGTAAGGTGTACATGTCCAACTGGCAGGTGTCATCTGACCTTGACCTCATTTTCATGGTTCAGTGGTTATAGTTAAGTTTTTGTGTTTTGGTCTGTTTTTCTTATACTGTATGCAATAGGTCTACTATATTTGGTGTATGGAATGTTTGTATGGTGTACATGTCTAGCTGGTAGATATCATCTGACCTTGACCTCATTTTCATGGTTCAGTGGTTAAAGTTAAGTTTTTTAGTTTTGGTTTTTTTTTCTAATACTATATGCAATAGGTCAACTATTTTTGGTGTATGGAAATATTTTATGATATATATGCAGTCGCGCAGGTTTCATTTGACCTTGACCTCATTTTCATGGTTCATTGATCAGTGTTAAGTTCTTGTGTTTTGGTCTGTTTTTCTTATACTGTATGCAATAGTTCTACTATATTTGGTGTATGGAATGATTGTAAGGTGTACATGTCTAGTTGGCAGGTGTCATCTGACCTTGACCTCATTTTCATGGTTTGGTGGTTTTACTTAAGTTTTTGTGTTTTAGTCTGTTTGTCTCATACTGTTTGCAATAGGTCTACTATATTTGGTGTATGGAATGATTGTAAGGTGTACATGTCTAGCTGGCAGGTGTCATATGACCGTGACCTTATTTTCATGGTTAATAGGTCAAGGTTGCTTTTTTTTCTTTTTTGATTTGTTTTTAAGATACTATATGGAACTTGTGAAATATATTTGGTTTATGTAATTACTGTAAGAATTAAGATTTATATATCATACTGGCTAGTGACATCTAACCTTGACCTTATTTTCATAGGTCATTGGTCAATGTTAATTATTTAAAGTTTATCCATTTTATCAGTTACAAGAAGGGATAAGTCAATTATATCATGTATTGAATAATTATAAGGTGTAATTCATTTTTAAATTCATTTATTTATTTTTAATCAGAAATGAATTTGAATATTAAATACAAGAATCTTTTTATAACAATAATGACAATATAATTAAATCACACATTTGTGTTATAAGTGATAATTACTGAACAATGATTAAATGAAACATTGGAAGGTGTGGAAATGTTAAAACAAGCTCACTCATGCATGAACATTAGTCCTGTAATACAGTTCACCACAACCATATTACATGTAATAGGATTTATTGTCTGAATGTGTACAGATTAAACAAATTTTGTTTCTACAAAGTTAAAGAATAACATTTACATAATTGTTTTGTACATTTGATCTAAGATAAGTATACTTTTGTTTTTAAATATAATTTTGATTTGATGGTAGCAAATATGACTTATATGACTTAAGTTAACATATTGTTAAAATTTATCTTTTTTGCAGATATATTATTTTCAATAATTATACAAGTATTCTTATTGATTAAATTAGTTATTTTCTTATTTAAAACATAAAATAATAATAATACTAAGTATATAGATGTGAGAAATATCAATTAATAATATTTTTATTAAGCTTAATTATATTATGTAGCAATGTCCTTTTACAATAAATAATTATACCCCCACTTTAAAATGTGCAGCTATTCTGTTTTACCTCTGTCTGTCCATCGATCAGTCCATCCATCCCTCAGTCCGTCAGTCCATCCGTCCGTCACATGAATATTTTCATCGCATCTTTCTCTGGACCTACATTACAAGGATTTCTGAAATTTGGTTTCAGGGTTTATATTAGTCATTTAAACCTTGTGATGCATTTTCAGATTCATCACTCAACAACTTCCTGTTTACCGAACACTTGTATCATTTTACACATATTAGACAAGTTGAAATGTTTCGTCACATTTTTCTCAGGAACTACAATACAAGGATTTCTGAAATTTGAGTTCACCTTGTGATGTGTTTTCAGATTCATCACTCAAAAACTTCCTGTTTACAGAAATATTTTGGCGGGGGTATCATAAGTGAGCAGTTGCTCACAGTTTCACTTGTTTGTTTAGGGATCTGCAAAACAAAAGAATGTCATTCAATCACTTCTTCAAATATTTATTGCCCTTTATTGCTAGACAGTTACTTCCTATTTGGTGATAATTGATATTCATAATAAACACACATGGCCATGCAAAGTTAATTACAAATTACCTTGTTTATATCAAATGTCTGATAAACAAAGGTAAGTATCATATGCATGACATAGTGAGCAACTCTTTGTTGCGATTTACACATGTGTCATTTATACATTGTGTTTTACAGATATGTATATATGCAATGAATGCAGTAAATCTTACAAGACTAGAAAAGGTCTTCAAAACCATGCATGTAATATATGCCAACTATGTAGAAAAATCTTCCCATCAGCACAGAAATTGAAAAGACATAATTGCAAACAACAGATATCAAACAGGGAAATTCTGAAATGCCAACTTTGTAAAAAGGAATATTCTACAGAGAATAGACTAAGATCTCATAAATGCTCATATTGCCAGATGTGTTCAATTCTTTTCTCAACATACCAAAAATGTTGCAGTCATATCTGTCAACACGCAGGAAAAACCTTGAATACAGAAAATAGAACAAAAGATTTAAATATGTCAATGATAAAGAATAACACTCAGAAGACAGATGAAGTAAAGAATAACACTCAGAAGACAGGTGAAGTAAAGAATAACACTCAGAAGACAGATGAAGTAAAGAATAACACTCAGAAGACAGGTGAAGTAAAGAATAACACTCAGAAGACAGATGAAGTAAAGAATAACACTCAGAAGACAGGTGAAGTAAAGAATAACACGCAGAAGACACATGAAGTAAAGAATAACACGCAGAAGACACATGAAGTAAAGAATAACACTCAGAAGACAGGTGAAGTAAAGAATAACACGCAGAAGACACATGAAGTAAAGAATAACACTCAGAAGACAGGTGAAGTAAAAAATAACACTCAGAAGACAGGTGAAGTAAAGAATAACACTCAGAAGACAGGTGAAGTAAAGAATAACACGCAGAAGACACACAAAGTAAAGAATAACACTCAGAAGACACATGGAGTAAAGAATAACACGCAGAAGACACATGAAGTAAAGAATAACACACAGAAGACAGGTGAAGTAAAGAATAACACTCAGAAGACAGGTGAAGTAAAGAATAACACTCAGAAGACAGGTGAAGTAAAGAATAACACTCAGAAGACAGATGAAGTAACATTAGAAAAAAAGATAAAGGAGAAAACTACAACTGCATCAAACAGCATACAAACAAATAAAAAAAAGTGTTTTTCTCAAATTATAAACAACACCAAGAAGTTAGAAGCAAAACCTTTTCCCAGGAAAAACACACATGATAATTTGGAAACAAACCATTATGGAAAAGAAAAGAAAACCAAAAATGTATACCATAATTCAGCTTTAACACATACAAATAACATAAGTAGCATGGATTCAAATCAAGATCTTGTTGCAGTCGATATTATTCATGAAATCTTCCAATTTAAACCGATAAACTTGACATGGCAAATGAAACATTGCACAAATTTAGGATTAAGGTTTGAGAAATCATCATATCCATTGTATGATTTAACTGCGCCAAACATAATAGGAAATCCTAAAGATTTAAAGAAAATTATAGGTGATGGAAACTGCTTTTACAGAGCCATTTCTTATGCTATTACAGGAACTGAGACAAATCATATCAAAATAAGATCTGCAATAGTTAATCATATCCATCAGTTAGGGACAAATCTTCATTCCCTTCTACAACATGGTCAAACATGCTTTTCTTATGTATTGCAAAATCAAATAAATATTCCAGGAAGTTGGGCAACAGAAGTTGAGATTTTTGTAGCATCTGATTTATTAAGAACTAATATTTTCACCTATGTCAACACTGGCAATAACTCATATAAGTGGAACAAATTTGATGCTAACTACCTTAATCCCAATATTAGAACAGACGAAACAGGTATTTATCTAAACCATACAAATGGTAATCATTATGATATTGTTTTGTCAACTTCAACTGTACATAAAACATTAGCCTGTGGATTTTTTACTGAAAAAAGGGAACATAGACAACCAAAAAACCAAGAATATGAAAAATTTGGAGAAAAGAAAATAAGGAAAAAAGAGTATATGAGAAAATTCATGCAAATGAGACGATCCAATACAGATTATGCAGAAAAAGAAAGAATAGGTCATCAAAATCGAAGACTAGAAAGTAAATTTAAACATTTTGAAGTAGACTACAACAAAAAGAGAAGAACTGATCCAGAGTTTGTTGCTTTTGAGAAGGAGCACAACAAAAAGAGAAGGTCAAATCCAGAGTTTGTTGCTTTTGAGAAGGAGCACAGCAAAAAGAGAAGGTCAAATCCAGAGTTTATTACATTTGAGAAGGAGCACAACAAAAAGAGAAGGTCAAATCCAGAGTTTGTAGCATTTGAGAGGGAGCACAACAAAAAGAGATGGACAAATCCAGAATTTGTTGCAATTCAGAAGGAGCATAATCAAAGAAGAAGGACAGATCCAGATTTTGTTGCATTTGAGAAGGAGCACAACAAAAAGAGAAGGTCAAATCCAGAATTTGTTGCATTTGAAAAGGAGCACAACAAAAAGAGAAGGACAGATCCAGAGTTTGTTACATTTGAGAAGGAGCTGAACAAAAAGAGAAGGACAGATCCAGAGTTTGTTACATTTGAGAAGGAGCACAACAAAAGGGAGAAGGTCAAATCCAGAATTTGTTACATTTGAGAAAGACCATAATAAAAGTAAAAGAACTAATCCAATATTTTTAAAATTTGAAAAAGATTACAATAATAAAAGAAGAAGTGACCCAACCTTTAAAGCCTTTGAGCATGACATTGACAGGAACCGCAATAGTAGTATTAACAAAGCTTTAGATTCACATCAATTGATTGATGCATTTCAAAATGAGGTTTCTACAGCGTGCATTTACAGATGTACATCTTGTGACCAGCTGTGGTTTAAGGAATCTGTTGAACCAGTAGAAAAACTACAAAATTTGAAAGAACCCTTATTTTCACAGTGTGTTCGAAAGAAAAATAGTATTGATGGATTTGAGTATGTCTGTCGCACATGTTTAATATCTTTGAAGAAGGGTAAACTGCCAAATTTAGCAATTCATAATAAACTAAATTTCCCATTAAAACCACAAGTTTTGATGCTAAATTCTCTGGAAGAAAAGCTTGTGTCACCAGTATCAACATTTTTTCAAATGCGTGAACTTCCCAGTGGTGGTCAGTTTGGTATTCAAGGAAATGTAGTCAATGTTCCAGCTGATAATATGTCAACTGTTAAAATGCTTCCAAGAAGACTGCCAGAGTCACAGACAATACCAGTAAAATTGAAAAGAAGATTGAGATATAAATCACATGTAATGTTTCAGAATATAAGACCACAAAAATGTATAGATGCAACAAAATATCTTCTGACTAAGCCTTTATTTAAGCAGTATGTCACAGATGGACTTGATGAGAAATGGCTTACTGAACATATGAAAAGTTTACAAAACACAGATTGGGATACATTTATTGAAAAAAATCCAGAAACAAATAATCCTCATCCCGTTAAATCACCCGAAATAAAAAACAAACAGAATGAAAAAAAAGCTGAAATGAAACAACAGACAGACATAACAGAAGAAGATGACCTCTGGAGTGAATATGATGATGATTTTTTGAATAAAGATGATATGGAAAAACAGCAGGAATGTGATGGCGTCTATGACACAATGTTATACCCAGAAAACTTAGATAGTCAGAGAAATATACTGTCATTTGCACCAAGTGAAGGTAACTTACCAATTAGCCCTTTTGGAGATGCTATTGAAGAATTATCATTTCCCGGTTTATTTTGTGGTGAAAAACGTCCATCAAACAAAGAACGTTCAGTGTTGGTGAAATATAGCGAAATATGTAAGTCTGAACTGCGCCAAAATGATCGAAGAGCAGCACAAAATATTACTAATATTTTTTTCAAAGCCAAAAAAATTCAAATGAAACAAATTCAAGATAAGGTTTGGTTGTCATTACGACGAGTAAAAACCAAAGGAAAGAAAATTACAGCAAAAGATTTAAAAGACGAAAGCAATGTTGACACTTTGGTAAAGTTAGATGATGGTTACAGAATATTTAGAACACTACGAGGATCACCACCATACTGGGAATCTGCCAAAAAAGATTTATTTGCAATGGTTAGACAATTAGGTTTACCAACTTGGTTTATTTCCCTGTCATCAGCAGAAACAAGATGGAAACCACTATTAAGGTCACTTGGAAAAATAATTGATGGAGTGCAGTATTCAGATGAAGATATAAATACCATGACCTGGCAAACTAAATGCAGATTGGTGCGATCTGATCCAGTCACCACAGCTCGCTACTTTGATTACAAAGTACAGAAATTTTTCCATTCATTTTTGAACTCATCTGTAATGCCTCTTGGGAAAGTAAAAGAATTGTTTTATCGAATAGAATTCCAACAAAGAGGTTCACCTCATGTTCATTCTGTTTTATGGATTGAGAATGCACCCTTCTTGGAAATAAACGAAAACAAAGATATTGAAGACTTTATATCTAAGTATATCACCACAAATAGAAATTTGCCTGTTCAGGATGGACAACAAGACTTAGTTAAACTGCAAATGCATAGGCATACACATACATGTAGAAAGAAGAAGAAAAAAACCTGTCGTTTTAATTTTCCACTACCACCTATGAAAAAGACTATCATTCTAGATAAACTGCCATCAAATATGACTCCTAAGGAAGTGAAGAGATATACAAAGCACTATGAACTTATTCAAAAACATTTAGCACAACAAATGTCCTTAGATTGTTCTTTTGCAGAATTTTTGAAAGACATCAAAATGACTGAAGACGACTATATTCTTGCCATTAGATCATTCTTAAAAGAAACAAAGGTTTTTTTAAAGAGAGATCCAGATTGCATTCGCATCAATGGGTACAATGATACTGTGTTGCAAGCATGGATGGCTAACATGGACATACAATTTATTACCAATGCATTTGCATGCTTAATGTATATTGTTAACTATGTTAGTAAAGGACAGAGAGGGATGAGTAACCTTTTAAGAAGAGCATGCGAGGAAGCTCACAAGCAAAATAGCTCTATGAACAATCAAGTAAAAACTATGGGTAACAAATTTTTAAAACATGTCGAAATATCTGCACAGGAGGCTGTTTACATAGTTTTACAAATGAAGCTGAAAAATTCAAGCTGTGGACATATTTTCATAAATACATCTCCCCCAGATGAACGTCCATTTATTATAAAACCAAATGAGGAGTTACAGAAAAACCAGATAACAGCACGGATGTTCAATGTAACAACGTTATAAAACGATATTCACAGAGACCCAAGAAGGTAGAAACTATATGTTTGGCAGATTTTGCAGCATGGTATGACCTTAGGTCAGAAAAGAAACCAAAAACAGATAGATTAGAAAATGAAGAAGAAATAGAGGAAACTGACATTGAAGATAATTTGGAAGATGAGAACTTAAGTCAAGATGAATATGACCCTGAAAATGATCCTAAAACTTTAAAATATAGGAATGGAGTAATATTAAAACACAGAAAGAAGAAAAAAGTCATTAGATATGTAAGATATTCAAAGACAAAAGACCCTGAAAATTTCCATAGAGAGAAACTTCTTCTTTTTCATCCTTGGAGAAAGGAAGAAAGGATTATATATCCCTTTGACACATATGCAGATAAGTATAACAGTGTAAAAGAAGGTACTGACTGCAATGCAACTCATATGAACATCATGCTGAAGAAATTGAAGAAGCTGAACAGCTTATTGAAAATGAGTTAGAGGAAGAAGCATTTGATGAAGTTGCCCCTGTAACACAGCATACAGAACTCAAGGATGAAGACGAAAAAGAATATGAAGACCTTCATCAGATGGGTGAAGACATCTTCACACAATATGATATTGGAAATGATTTACAGTGTACAGGAACAGATATAAAAGAAGAAAAATTAAGAAACAGATTAACTGATACAGAATTTAGAAATATGGCTAGGTCATTAAACCAGAAACAAATGGAGTTTTTTTATCATGTGCTTAATATATCAAAATCTGATAACGAACAATTCATGCTATTCTTAAGTGGTGGAGCAGGAGTAGGAAAAACAAGACTTACAAAATGCATATACCAAGCACTAATAAAATATTACAATACAACACAGGGAGAAAATCCAAATCAGAAGTCCATTGTTCTGGCTGCACCAACAGGTAAAGCAGCTTATTTGATAGGAGGTGTTACATTGCATGCAGCATTTGGAGTTCCAGCAAACCAGGGGTTTCAGTATCGTCCATTAAAACATGAACTTTTAAATACATTTAGACATCAACTTGAACACCTTCAACTTATTATCATAGATGAAATTTCAATGTGTGGATCAAAATTATTTTGTTTTATCAACCAGAGAATGCAAGAAATTATGGGTGTATCAAAACCATTTGGAGGTATTAATATCATCACTATAGGAGATCTTTTCCAACTTAGGCCAGTAATGGATTCCTGGATTTTTAAACAACCTTCTGGCAATTCTACTGAAATTTTATCACAAAATGTGTGGAAAGAAAAATTCATGTTTTATGAACTGACAGATATTATGAGACAGAAAAATGATAAAATATTTGCAGAGACACTTAACAGAATAAGAGAAGGAAACCAAACTGTTGAAGATGTGAATTTTTTAAAGACAAGAGTAATAAAATCTGATATTCCAGAGTATCCTACATTTGCCACTCATCTGCTTTACCACAACAAAAGTGTAGATATGTATAGCAACAAACTTTACAATGAGTGCAAAAACCATAAAGTGATAGTAAAATGCAAAGACATTGTAATAGGAGATATATCTGCAGAGACAAAAGAGGAAATTAAAGAAAAAGCAAAGGATTTTGAGATGGGACTGTCTAAAATATGTGGTTTAGCTGTTGGAATGCGTACAGAGTTAACAGTTAACATTGATCTATTTGATGGATTAGTTAATGGAGCTGCTGGAGTTATCAAGGACATTGAATGTGTGTGTTCCCAACCAGATGTTATATGGGTAATGTTTGATAATGATGAAATTGGAAAAAATTTGAGAAAAGATTTCATGAAAAAAATGAAAAATTGGACTCCTATCAGAAAAATATCCAGAGAATTTCCTTTAGGAAAGTACAAAAGTATCAAAATTTCAAGAAAACAGTTTCCATTGAGATTAGCAGCTGCAAAAACTTTACATAGATCTCAAGGTGACACTCTGACTGAAGTTGTAATACAGTTGCCGACACGAAAAGAATGTCATATGCATTATGTTGCATTTAGTCGTGCTGAAAAGGCTGAAAAAATGTTTATACTTGAAAATGTATATGAAAACAATATTACAGTATCTCAAGAGGTAAAAGAAGAAATGAAAAGACTCAGAACAGAAAGAAATATGTTGCTTTCATTTACTCCCTTGTATTGTTTAGATAAATCAAAATTTGTCATATGCTTTCATAACAGCCAATCACTACACTTACATATAGAGGATGTTAGAGCTGATTATAACTTTAGAGAAACAGATGTAAATATGTTTGTAGAATCTAGATTGTGTTCAGAAGATAGTGACATTGACTATAATCTACCAGGATTTAAATTGTATCGCAATGACTTTTCTAAAAAGAGAACAAGTTATGGCACTGTTGCATATCTCAAAGAATCATTAAAAGCAAACATAGTCAAAATGAACATTAAAAATATTGAGGTTATGAAAGTTATCAATCCATTTCTTCAACTTGTTTGTATATATTCCCGTCCTAAAGAATCAGTTGCCAGTCTATTTAGTGCAATGCAGAATCTTTGTTCTTCTTTAGATCATAAAAAAGTTATTGTCATAGGCGGGGACTTCAACTGTGATATTCAGAATCCATCACAAAGTACGAAAAGGTTATTAGAATATATGAAACTTCAGGGGCTTTTTCAAATTATTAATCACATGACTACAGATGGGCAAACAATTCTGGACTTAATATTCACAAACTGTTGTGAAGGAATTCAATATGGAACATTAGAAGCATATTATAGTTATCACAAGCCAGTTTGGATAGCTTTAGATAGCTTTGATACCAGTTTCTAAGCAAAAGATTACAATAAAAATTTATCAATATATAACTAGGTAGTGAAACACTATCAGTTATAACTTGGACAAGCAATATCAGCATCTCCAGCAGTTCACTATCTCATCACAAATATTGTCTATGACAGTACTTATACAGATATCATCTCAATGGCCACTCCATCTATACACATATATCATCTCTAGCAGTTGTTGATCTCTACACAGATATCATCTCTAGCATTACTTTCTTCCTACACAGAAATCATAACTGGAAGTTCATCATCTGTACACAGATACCATCTCTGGAAGTTGTCAATCTCTACACACATATCACCTCCGTCTCTACACAGATAATATCTCTGGTAGTACATCTCTACACAGAAATCACTACTAGCAGTTATCTATTCCTTCACAAATATCATCTCTAGAAATTATCCATTCCTTCACAGATATCATCTTTAAAAGTAATCCATCTCTTCATAGATATCATCTCTGACAGTTGTCATTCTCCAACATATAGCTCGGTGGTGAAACACTATCAGTTATAACTTTTCTAAACATAGTCAGCATTCTTGTAATACTGGATCTCCACAAAGATATCATCTCTGACATAGCTACATCATCACAAACATTTTTTTTTTCTGGTTGTTTTTCATCTCTAGATATAAATTCTGGCATTTCTCCATGTTTCTCCATGTCATCTATAGCAGATCATCATCTCAACATAGTTCTCACCTCTAGCAGTATTCCATCTCTACACAGATATCAACTCTGGCGGTTCTTCATATCTACATAGATAACATTTCTGGCAGTTCTTCATGATTACATAGATAACATTTCTGGTAGTGCTTCATGTCTACATAGATAACATCTCTGGCAGTTCTTCATGTCTACACAGATAACAACTCTTGCGGTTCTACATATCTACATAGATAACATCTCTGGCAGTTCTTCATAATTACAAAGATAACATTTCTGACAGTGCATCATAACTACATAGATAACATCTCTGGCAGTTCTTCATGTTTACATAGATAACAACTCTGGCAGTTCTTCATGTCTACATAGATAACATCTCTGGCAGTTCTTCAAATCTACATAGATAACATCTCTGGCAGTGCTTCATGTCTACATAGATAACATCTCTGGCCGTTCTTCATGATTACAAAGATAACATTTCTGGCAGTGCAACATGTCTACATAGATAACATTTCTGGCAGTTCTTCATGTCAACATAGATAACATCTCTGGCGGTTCTTCATTTCTAAAAAGAACAGATAACAACTCTCGCGGTTCTTCATATCTACATAGATAACATCTCTGGCAGTTCTTCATTTCTAAAAAGATAACCGTACTTCGCAATAAGCCCATTTTCTAATTATAACTCGGTGGTGAAACACTATCAGTTATAACTTGGTGAATCAAAATCAGCATTCTTGTGATACTCAAGATTTCTCAGATATGATATGAAAGATTTTCAACCCTTTAGAGATATAATTTCTGGCATTTCTCCATGTTTATCCATGTAATCTTTAGCAGATCAGCATCTCAACATAGTTCTTACCTCGAGCAGTACTCCACCTCTTCACAGATAACAACTCTGGCTGTTCTTCATATCTACATATATAACATCTCTGGCAGTTCTTCAAATCTACATAGATAACATTTCTGGCAGTGCACCATATCTACATAGATAACATCTCTGGCCATTCTTCATGTCAACAAAGATAACAGCTCTGGCTGTTCTTCATGTCAACAAAGATAACAGCTCTGGCCTTTCTTCATGTCAACATAGATAACATCACTGACAGTTCTTCATGTCAACAAAGATAACATCTCTTGTGGTTCTTCATTTCTATAAAGATAACCGTACTTCGCAATAAGACCATTTTTTTAAATTATAACTCGGTGGTGAAACACTATCAGTTATAACTTGGCGAATCAATATCAGCATTCTTGCGATACTCAGATATAATATGAAAGATTTTCAACCCTTTAGAGATATAATTTCTGGCATTTCTCCAAGTTTCTCCATGTAATCTATAGCAGATCAGCATCTCAACATAGTTCTTACCTCGAGCAGTACTCCATCTCTTCACAGATAACAACTCTGGCGGTTCTTCATATCTACATAGATAACATCTCTGGCAGTTCTTCAGATCTACATAGATAACATCTCTGGCAGTGCTTCATGATTACATAGATAACATCTCTGGCCATTCTTCATGATTTCAAAGATAACATTTCTGGCAGTGCACCATGTTTACATAGATAACATTTCTGGCAGTTCTTCATGTCAACATAGATAACATCTCTGGCCGTTCTTCATGTCTACATAGATAACATCTCTGGCGGTTCTTCATTTCTAAAAAGATAACCGTACTTCGCAATAAGCCCATTTTTTCAATTATAACTCGGTGGTGAAACACTATGAGTTATAACTTGGTGAATCAATATCAGCATTCTTGTGATACTCAAGATTTCTCAGATATGATCTGAAAGATTTTCAACCCTTTAGAGATATAATTTCTGGCATTTCTCCATGTTTATCCATGTAATCTATAGCAGATCAGCATCTCAACATAGTTCTTACCTCAAGCAATACTCCATCTCTTCACATATAACATCTCTGGCAGTGCTTCATGTGTACATACATAACATCTCTTTTGATTGTTCTTCATGTCAACAAAGATAACAGCTCTGGCCGTTCTTCTTGTCAACATAGATAACATCACTGACAGTTCTTCATGTCAACAAAGATAACATCTCTGGCAGTTCTTCAAATCTACATAGATAACATCTCTGGCAGTTCCTCATGTCTACATAGATAACATCTCTGGCCGTTTTTCATGTCTTCATAGATAACATCTTTGGCCGTATTTCATGTCTACAAAGATAACATCTCTGGCAGTTCTTCATGTCAACAAAGATAACATCTCTGGCCGTTCTTCTTGTCAACATACATAACATCTCTGGCAGTTATTATTTCTACATATATAACATCTCTGGCAGTTCTTCAAATCTACATAGATAACATCTCTGGCAGTTATTCAAATCTATTAGATAACATCTCTGGCAGTGCACCATTTCTACATAGATAACATCTTTGGCCGTTCTTCATGTCTACAAAGATAACATCTCTGGCAGTTCTTCATGTCTACATAGATAACATCTCTGGCTGTTTTTCATGTCTACATAGGTAACATTTCTGGCAGTGCACCATGATTACAAAGATAACATCTCTGGCAGTGCTTCATGTCTACATACATAACATCTCTGGCCGTTCTTCATGTCTACAAAGATATCATCTCTGGCCGTTCTTCTTGTCAACATAGATAACATCACTGACAGTTCTTCATGTCTACACAGATAACATCTCTGGTCGTTCTTCAAATCTACACAGATAACATTTCTGGCAGTTCTTCAAATCTACACAGATAACATCGCTGGCACTTCTTCATGTCTACACAGATAACAGCTCTGGCTGTTCTTCATGTCTACATAGATAACACACATTGCTTTGTGTGTATATAGATAACAGTTCTTCGCAATAAGCCCATTTTTCAACTTATAACTCTGTGGTGAAACACTATCAGTTATAACTTGGTGAATCAATATCATCATTCTTGTGATTCTCAATATTTCACAGATATCATCTGAAAGATTTTAAACCATTCACAGATATTAACTTGATGTTGCTCTATCTCTACAGATATGACCTTGAATTTCCTCTATCTCAACACAGATACCACTTTTGACAGTTCAACAAACCTACATAGATATTAACTAGACGTTGCTTTATCTAATCACAAATATCATTACTGACAGTTCTTTGACCCTGCACAGATAATACTTCCCGGGCAATATGAGCATTTTTATGAAATGTTGGACATCATCTGCATTTTTGTGGCATTCTAACTGACATAAAAGATCACACCAAACTTTATGTACTTGACAGATCAACTTGAACCTTATATGTATATGTAAGTCAGTTTAATTAATTTGTTGTCTAATTATTAATAATAAACTTTAATATATATATATTTACTACAATATACATGCTACTTTTTGGCTCATTCAAGACAATGACTCACTGTTGGGGCTATTGTCATCACTAGGTCCATCTGTCTGTCTGTCCATATTATGTCGGTTTATTGTCAACACTTGATATCCCCTAAACTATCTGTTTCTGGGATTTCTTTTTATACGACCGCAAAAAAATTTGCGGTCGTATATCGGTATGACGTTGGCGTCTTCGTCCTCGTCCGAAGACACATTGGTTTTCGCACTCTAACTTTAGTTTAAGTAAATGGATCTCTATGAAATTTTACCATAAGGTTCAATACCACTAAAGGAAGGTTGGGATTAATTTTGGGGGTTATGGTACCAACAGTTTAGGAATTAGGGGCCAAAAAGGGGCCAAAAATAAGCATTTTTGTAACTTCCGGACATAACTTGTGTGTTAGTGTATGGATCTCTCTGACATTGTACCATAAGGTTCCATATCACAAAGGGAATGCTGGGATTGATTTTGGGGGTAATTGCCTCAAAATTTTAGGAATTAGGGGCCAAAAAAGGGGCAAAAAACAAGCATTTTTCTAGTTTCATGACAATAACTTGTGTGTTAGTCTATGGATCTCTCTGAAATTGTACTACAAGGTACCATGCCACAAATGGAAGGCTGGGATTGATTTTTGGGGTAATTGCCTCAAAGATTTAGGAATTAGTGTCAAAAAAGGGGCAAAAACAAGCATTTTTCTAGTTTCCAGACAATAACTTGTGTTTAAGTGTATGGATCTTTATGAAATTGTACTACAAGGTCCCATATCACAAAGGAAAAGCTGGGTTTGAGTGTTGGGGTATTTGCCCTAAACGTTTAGGAATTAGTGTCAAAAAAGGGGCAAAAAACAAGCATTTTTCTAGTTTCCAGACAATAACTGGTGTTCAAGTGTATGGATCTCTCTGAAATTGTACTGCAAGGTACCATACCATAAATGGAAAGCTGGGATTGAGTTGGGGGTGATGAATCATAAGGGGGTTCCAAAAATTTGGAGGGGGGGGGATTTTTTCCCCCCTTTTTTTTCTTTAAAATTTTCCATTTTAAATTAGTTAGTTCAAATTTATATATAAAAGCAAATAATAATGATATGGTTTGAATAGGTAAATTAAAAATTTTTAAGTTCTTAGACCACATTCATTCTGTGTCAGAAACCTATGCTGTGTCAAATATTTAATCACAATCCAAATTCAGTGCTGTATCAAGCTTGAATGTTGTGTCCATACTTGCCCCAACTGTTCAGGGTTCAACCTCTGCTGTCGTATCAAGCTGCGCCCAGCGGAGCATTTTATATTATTGATATTTTGTAATACTTGTTGGAAAAAAATTATTAAACAGAACATTATGACCTTACTAGGTTTGTTCTGATCAATGTCCTTTCTAAGGGACCAAAAACAAAACTTAAAAACAGATACCTTCCAATCAAGATCCAGAAGAAAAGGTGTGACATTGGTGCAAATTAAACTTTTTAAATAGCTGCAAACAGAAGTTAAATTTAATATTTAAACCCTATGGATAGTTGTATTTTGTATCATATTTCAAAGTATTATTGATGTTATATGTATACAATATGTATCTAATAAGCATGTTGAAATTTTAAAAATTACTAACACTTATTTTTGTAAAGTTAAGAATTAATATATGATCAACAATAAAATGTCTTTTTAATTTATACTTTATTGATTGATTACACATCTATTTATCATTTGTTTACCTAACCCTGACTTAATGCTGATTTTTAGTTCACTTCTTAAATCTACTCATTAAAAATAAAAACAATTTTGGAGTGAGTATAATCTTATAATGTTATATTCATTAGGAATAGGATGAGTGTTTGTAAATTGAAAAAATATATAAAAGAACAACCTGAAAAACCTGACGGACTCAAATTTAAAATTCCAATATTAGTATCTGACAGTAAAGGATTTACATTGAGGAATAATTGTTTAGATTATGAATTTCCTTTAGAACTGTGGTGTTTATCATCTGCAAGGACTAAAGAATTAGTAGATATCATAGAGGAACGTATTGAAAAGGCAATGAAACGCCATAGTCACATAATTTTGTATATTTGGTCTGGAACATGTGACATTAGTTCAAAAATTGGAAAATACATTGAAATTCGATCAACAAATTTTACGGTAGTAGATAGAGTCATTGAACAATATCATAGAGCAATAGGGATTGTAAAAAGGTATCCAAATAAAGCAGAAATAAAATTTGTGGAATGCCCAACAATTTCATTTAAAAAATGGAATGAAAATCATGGAAAATTTGATTCGGAATTGTATATATATGGGATGATAAAACTGCTACAAAACAGATCAATTATCTAAATCAAGAAATAAAAATTTTAAATCAAACATTGTCAAAAAACAATTTAGCTTTTAATCAATATTTTCTCAGGAGCAGAAAAAAAAAGGAAAAAAAACAAGGTATTCAGTAAATGCAAATTTAAATATAGATGGAATACATCCAGGAAAATATTTAAGTTTATCTTGGACTAAATATCTACTGAAAGATACATACAAAGAATGTTTTTGTAAATCTTCACTCCTCTGATGAAGTATCATTCTCAGTTGAGGATCCTGATTTCCCATGTTAATTAGACAGGTAATGTTTTAATCAATAATGAAACAAATTGTGTTCATATTATGATTTCTCATTATAAGACATGAATTGCCATTTCAATTTAGGCTTTAATTAAGACACCGCGTGGAGTGCCCGCGGTATATAAATAGGCCTCCAACTCCCTATATATCCAAAAAAATATGTACATCCCGTTTCATTTATATGTGCCATATCCATTCAGAATGCATTTCAAGTGTTTTATATTAAACAGAATCTATTTGAAACAGCTTCATATTTTGTCCTCTGGTCTACAAGTTCGGAGATTATTCAAATAGAGATTGTCTGTCTGTCAGTGTCTGATCTATTAACTGCTCTTTAATGTACAATTCTTGCCAGATTTCTATAAAATATGTATCAAACGTTTATAGTATCAAATATTGTTTGGGACAATATGAAATCTTAGATCACTGTACGACCTTCAACCATGAGGAAAATCTATTTATAAAATGCCCTTTTGTGATATAAATAAAACAATTTATATGCTAAAACTAATGGTCTAGTTTATAGCAATAAAATTTATGAAATACAAATATAACAGACAATCCAATGATATTTGCTTATTTCAACAGATATAATTCAAGCTTTGTATGATCAGCTATTGATTTGACATTTTTGTTACCTTATATCATATCATGATTTTATAGTCCAATTTGGAATTTGCATGAAATGTGATAGTACTAGCAATGCAATCCACAGGCACTCTATGATGACTTGTATACACATTTTATTCTTTATATATTATATATTTCTAAAATATATTGTTTATTTTTTCATGTTAATCATATTTTACAGCTATCAATGTTTATTCATTATTATGATTAATTTTTACTGTCTCTTTTTAATTTACATGCATCACTTCCCTTTAAGGAAAACTATACATTTATATTACACTTTCAATTCCCAATTAATCTTTCCAAATTATTGTAAAAAGATAAAGCATATGCAATTGTATCATCTACATCCATATTATCTATGTTTTTTCAAAAATTATATTTTGGCCTAAATTAATTCATCAAAAAATCAAGGAAAGTAGAAGTTAACGTTAAAACCTGACTTTTATCATGTAAATTAAAAAGAGAGGATTATTTTTCCTTTATTAACATCATCTTTTTTTTCAGTAAACAATGGGGAAAATTAATAAAGCCTTAGAAAAAGTAAAATTAAATGCCACAAATCTCTGCAGGAATATTGATGAACTGAAATTAAATCGCAAAAAAAACCCCAACAAAACAGCAGATAGTGTAAAAAATATCACAAAATCTGCAAGGATCATGAAGGCTTCCATTCGTTCATTTTCCTCTTTATTTGCCAACTTTATTATCGGAGATATTGATAGTGCCCTGCAACTTGTTCAAACATCAGCACAACACTTACAGGAAGCTCATAAACACATGAACTTACCCGTTATGGAAGAATCACTAAATGAAATAGAAAATAATTCAGAACTTTTGCCAAAGGAGATTGACCATCTTCAAGATTTTTTAAAAGCATTTGAAAATTTTCCACAATTTAAGGCAAGTCTGCACAAATTAAAAATAATAACTTAATATTTTTACTTGATGAAACAACTACTTATGTAACTAGATTTATCAATAACAATATAATAAACCAATATGAATGCATAAAATATTACAAAGCCAAAAAAATAATATTTAAATACAAATAACATTTTCAATCTGTGAAGTAATGTTTTAATTATTAGCAATTTATTACCTTGCTCTTTTGAAAAGACACTCACAAGATTTAAGATTTTATTTTATAGTCCAAATAGATAAGACATTCAAAATCTATCAAATGTGTTTACCCTAACACACATCTTTTTAACATTTATGATAAAAGAAAGTTAATGTCAATTTTTCTTTGCTTTAATGAATATTTTTTTCACAACAGGATTCCCAGGATGCTACAACATCAGAAGCCGGTAATTTGATAACCCCTCAGAAGGCATGTTCACATTTTACTATTTTAAAAGCTATAATAAATTCAAAAATAGTTATTCTTCTGATGCATATTACAATGAGGTAATAATAAACCCAAACTAACTTTTTGATAAAAGATGTGCAAATTATTAACGTTTGGACTTAAACTGTCTTTTACAATCATTTCATTAACAATAAATTTTTTTCAATTAATTTAACATACACAAGATCCACAAATAATCTCACATTTATAATTTTAAACAGAAAGAAATGTTGCCTGAAGATAAACCATCTACCAGTAACAGCACTGGCACAAGTAATGTGGAACAAAGTGATAATGATGAAAAGGCATGATATTCTCTATCTTAATTTCTCATATCAATGTTCAATTGAAATCAATCATTCATATCAAAAAAAAATATTTAAAAAAGTAAAATAACTAGTATCTCAATTTTAATAAAATTCAACTATAATGAAATAAATCATTACAACAAAATATTTCAAGGAGATTTATTGCATTACAGATTTTACATATGATCAGTTTGTTTCTTATTATATTATTCCTATTAGGTCAATACTGAAGTTGATGATTATGATGATACCACTGATAGTGATGAAGAAGATGCTCTACTGAGTCAGCTGCCAGAAATGCCACTATGAACTGATTATATTTATATTACTATGTATAATGTACTGTTTAATGTTGTAATTTGTCTTCTGTGTAATAATATGTGTTGTAAACTGTATTGTTTGTAATATCCATGTAGAAAAATACATCTTTGTCTATAAACATTTTTAATAAATGATTTTTTCATTTAGATATCCTTCACAGACCATAAAAAGGTAACAGCATTTCTGGTGGATCTGGTATCAAGAAAATTCCATTCATTCAGTAACAGTTGATAATAATAACTTTCTTTTTCAGTATTTATAATGTTTTCATAACTTATAACTTTATCACATGTCAAACTATGTTACTTTTCAGCACTTAACTTCCAAAGCTTGTGTTTAGATATTTTTCTTATATTGAAATCTAACAATTACACTATCATTGTTCACCTCCATCTTTAGTTACCATTATCAATATAATGGTATATCACTAAATTATTTCACTCTTAACCACAGTTATCCAGCATATCTCCATATAGCTAATAATAACCTATACAATTGGTAGTATGAAGACACTATGATAGTTGTCTTCAGCAGGACTAGCAGCAGCTTTAGCGTTCATACAGGCATCAGCAGCAGCAACATTATCTCATTATTTACAACTTAAAATGTATAATGTATGTCTGATAGCATTTACTTTCAATAGAAATACACGACAGGCGAGACATTTTTGTGTGTCCACTCTTGTATTATATTTTTGCATATATCTGAAATATTTTTCTATCTTTATTAGGAATACTGGGTGTTTGATCATTTATTTGTGTATTCTCAGTCTCATTAATTGTCAGTAATTACAACTATGTTTATTTCTGGATTATCTACCTGTGACCCATTGGCTTCATTTTCGTAAATTATAAAGGTGTCATTATTAATTACTTTTGATTTAACACTGCCAGAGTATGATTTACCAGGTAATACAATTTGAGATCTAATTAATTTAGGTCTGGTTTCACCTTTTGACACCGAAGAGCTAATTAATTTAGTTATCGTTTCATCGTTTTGTTGTGCCTTTTGTTTAGTTTGTTCAAATGACATTTTATTACAGTTCATATTTTCCAATACTTGTTTTCGAAATATGTATTGAGGGCATGATTTATCTATTGCCTGGTGGTTACCGCCACAGTTGTTACATTTTGTTATTTTATTATTGCAGTTTTTGGTGGTATATTTACCTGCACATCGTATACATGTATTGGCTGATTTTTTGCATTGTTTGGCATAATGACCTAAACTTGCGCATTTGGTACAAAATTTAGGGTTAGGTTTATATGGCAATAAATTGTATTCTTGACCTTGATCGTATAAAGGGATAGAATTGAGTTGTGAGTGTTTATCAGTTAGAGTAACTTAAAGATATCCAGCTTTACCCAATTGTTTTACTATTCATGTTATTACCTTTAACATGTTAACTATCAGCAAGGATTTGTATAGTTTTAAATCCTTGCTATTAGCAAGACACTTGGTTTTAAAGGGAAAGAAAAATTATATTTAAATATGCAATTACTTGGGCTGTTGTAGAAAGAATTCACGACTAACTATGTCAAAAAAAGTTCATAGTTTAATTTTCATTTGGCATAATTACAAATCTTTCTTTCAAGAGAATCTTCTTTGTTGTCCTTCTTGATTATAGTCCAAAAAAAAATCTGAAAAAAGGTATTTACTATCTTGAAACCGTAAACGATTGACTCTACAATGTTATGAGGTCATAAGTAAAGATAATTTTTCACAGTCCTGAGTTGCAAGTAAATGGCACAAAGTTCCACGCCTGACCGTCACACAATTGATAGGACAAAAATTCACAATTAAATAGTAAAACTGTTTACTATCGTTTGAATATATTAGAGAAACTTAAATTATTGAAGTACTTTCTTTTTTTATATCACATAAATTCATTGTACAGCTTGGGATATTGTTCGTTAGAATTGATAAACGAAGACATAAAATTTTATTCATGCAAAGGATATATTTCTTGGTACCATAAAGCCAGTCAAGTAATAACAAATTTTCGCAGCCTATTTTCTAAATAATCACTAGATCATTATGAATTCTTTTACCGTGAATTAATTTTGTTTAAAAAGTTGTTTATACTTATAATTATTAATGTTCAAGAAAAGACAAAATATTACTATGAAATAAGTTTTTCACATTGTAAATCAGAGACAAACTATCTCTAACTTGACTTTTTTCTGGTACCATCTTCGTGTCCGGGGCTTTGATGTCCTACATTTGAAATGTATCATCTTAATTCAACAAATGGATATATTGGCTTATAAATAAAAAGATGTGGTATGATGAAAACTTTCCGTCAATTGAAAGAACAAAATACGAGGATGTTAACAACTATAGGACACTGTACGTCATTCAACAATGAGTAAAATCCAGTTATACATGTTATAAAAAGTTATGTTATTAAATGCCCTGGTATAAAAAAATGAGAAATCATTTAAAAGAGAAAAAAAATTGCCTGATTTATGTTCTAATATAGTTAAAAAAAAAAAGACTAAAATCACAACTAGTTAAAATAGCGGTGGTTTTTTTTTCTAATCTTAAAAAAGTCTTAACCTGTGAATTTTAGAAAGTTGTCGTATGTCATATCTTATTTGTTTTCGTTATTTGGAGAATGTTTGTGTTTATAACAGACCTTAAGAAAAATAAGAAGATGTGGTATTATTGCCAATATTAGAAAACAATCCTCCAGAGACGGAAAAAACGAGGATGTAAGCAAACACCACATAGTTTTTTTTTTTAAATTCACATTGAACGTATAGATTCTGGGCAATTTAGATCTTGACATTTTTATAAAGGCATGTCTATTGTTGAGTATTTAAGTTGCCCTGTAAGAGCCTGTCTTTTGGAGAAGGCTATATTTTGCTCTCTAGATGTCTAAGTTATTTATGTGCATGGTTGGGTTGCTATCTCATTTACCAGAAGTTCATGACTTCTGCATTTACTTATACCCCACATCTATCTTCATTCATAGAAAAGGTTTGGTCTGATAGAAATGATTACACTGATATTGAAAGGCAAAGTAATATTATTTTTGGAATATCAGAAAACCTGTTGCACATATTAAATGATATGTCAAATAAAGTGCCCAACTGTTTTTGTCGAGCCTGCGACTTTTGTCGCAGAAAGCTCGACATAGGGATAGTGATCCGGCGGCGGCGGCGGCATTAGCTAACTTCTTAAAAGCTTTATATTTTAGAAGGTGGAAGGTCTGGATGCTTCATACTTTGTATATGGATGCCTCATGTTACGAAGTTTCTGTCAGTCACATGTCCAATGTCCTTGACCTCATTTTCATGGTTCAGTGACTACTTGAAAAAAAAGTTCAGATTTTTTGTAATGTTAAATTCTCTCTTATTATAAGTAATAGGATAACTATATTTGGTATGTGCGTACCTTGCAAGGTCCTCATGCCCGTCAGACAGTTTTCACTTGACCTCGACCTCATTTCATGGATCAGTGAACAAGGTTAAGTTTTGGTGGTCAAGTCCATATCTCAGATACTATAAGCAATAGGTCTAGTATATTCGGTGTATGGAAGGACTGTAAGGTGTACATGTCCAACTGGCAGGTGTCATCTGACCTTGACCTCATTTTCATGGTTCAGTGGTTATAGTTAAGTTTTTGTGTTTTGGTCTGTTTTTCTTATACTGTATGCCATAGGTCTACTATATTTGGTGTATGGAATGATTGTAAGGTGTACATGTCTAGCGGGCAAGTGTCATATGACCTTGACCTCATTTTCATGGTTCAGTGGTCAAAGTTAAGTTTTTGAGTTTTGGTCTTTTTTTCTAATACTATATGCAATAGTTCAACTATATTTGGTATGTGCGTACCTTGCAAGGTCCTCATGCCCGTCAGACAGTTTTCACTTGACCTCGACCTCATTTCATGGATCAGTCAACAAGGTTAAGTTTTGGTGGTCAAGTCCATATCTCAGATACTATAAGCAATAGGTCTAGTATATTTGGTATATGGAAGGACTGTAAGGTGTACATGTCCAACTGGCAGGTGTCATCTGACCTTGACCTCATTTTCATGGTTCAGTGGTTATAGTTAAGTTTTTGTGTTTTGGTCTGTTTTTCTTATACTATATGCAATAGTTCAACTATATTTGGTGTATGGAAATATTTTATGATCTATTTGGCAGTCACGCAGGTTTTATTTGACCTTGACCTCATTTTCAAGGTTCATTGCTCAGTGTTAAGTTTTTGTGTGTTGGTCTGTTTTTCTTAAACTATAAGCAATAGGTCAACTATATTTGTTGTATGGAAGAATTGTTAGCTGTACATGCCTGCCTAGCATGGTTCATCTGACCTTGAACTCATTTTCATGGTTCATTGGTCAATGTTTAGTTTACTTGGTTAATGTTAAGTTTATGTGACAGTTGTAATAAAACTTTATATTTAGGACTATCAACATAATATCAATGATTAGTAAAGAAGGCGAGACATTTCAGCGTGTGCACTCTTGTTGAATTTATCATTATGATTTAACTGTTGAATAAGTATTTTTTTTTTATATCATCGGACATTTGAATGTTCAAGATGCACAATTAACATATTGGATAGAAAATAAAAGGATATGGAGTAAATGAACATGGGCCAAAATCGCACACAATACATAGAAAACATAGAAAATTATCAATGAACAGGGCTTTTATTCCTGTTATTCATCTTGACAGTTGATGTAGGGTCTTCAACAATGAACGAATTATTCCAATATTTCAACATTCAAAATTCTAGTTTAATCTCTCATGCACACTAGACATGCTAGACGGGGCTATACACACTACAAACCAGTTAAAGTCTGAAATGGCCTATATCTGTACTCGACTGTACTGATTTTTACTCGACCAGTCTGAATTGGTCTGAATTTTACTTGACATTACTCGACCCTAGTCTTAACCATACTTGACTGTACTGATTTGTACTTGACCCTATTCTTTGCCATTTAAAATAGTCTGAACTATTACTCGACCAGTCTGGAACAGTCTTAACCCATTCTCGACCTGTACTCGACCTATTTTGTCAGTCTAAACCATACTCGACCAAAGGTCTGAACAATACTCGACCAGTCTGAACCATACTTGACCAAATAACCTCTACTTTTTTTTAATTTTAGCTGTTAAAATTAATTTCTTTTTTTCTGACATGATAACAGCCACAATAAAATAAAGATATATATAAAAACACATTTTTACATCCTTACATGATTCTCAGATTTATCAAATAGAGATAGTTAAATCAAATTATCTTATTTAATAATTTAATTATATTAATTTTAAGTTTTAGAGTTTTGTTAAAAAAAAGATTCTTTTACCTAAAAACCACACCTTTACTGAGGGTAATAAAACCTTATTAAGGTGCTTCTTGGTTGGCATGTGTTTTTTTTTTTAAACTTAATTTTCCTAAATTCCAAAAGAAAAACTACTATGGTTACATACTGAATTTCTGAATAGTGGTAAAGTATAAAGTAATACCTCCTGCTTGGGGCAAACTCATTAAAAAGTTCACACCTGGTCAGAGAGAATTTCTAATTAACATTCAGTAAAAATTGCAACATCCTGTAAAACTTAAATCGGAAGGCCTTTTGAATTCACTAGATAAGTAATACACGAGTTTAAGAAAAATAGGGCTTTCTTTTTACCTGTAAAACACATGTACTGAGGTAATTAAACCTTATTAAAGTTCTTCTTGTATGCCATGTCTTTAATTTTGACAAAAAGTATTTAAATTTAATTGAAATAAATTTTTTCTGCAACTTTGGAACACATTTCCTTTTTTAAATGGTTATCAAGGATTGCTATGGAAGTTCTATTATCATGATTATATTAAATTCTTGGTTTTACAAAACAAAGGTGTGATCTTTTAAATTTATTAAGTTGCTTTATATACTATTAAATATATTTTAATAAAAAAAATGTTCACTGCATTATTAACTAAACTCAACTGACACCATAAATCTATACAAGGCTTAAGTAAATGGTGAAAATTGTCCAGTAACCATAAAATATATCTGAAACATTCAAAAAATTTTGAATAACATTGTAAATATTAGTCACAATTCAGTTTGAGATTATTGGATCAGCTTGTTTTATTTTTATTTTAAAGGTGATATATATATGTAAGTGTTGATGAATATGGTGTTGAATTTATATTATGTTTATCATAAAATTTTGGTTTCAATGCCATATTGAATACATTTTAAATTTCAAATTGTTGTTCAAATTTCTAGCCAGGGGAAATAGCTGTTAAAAACAGTTCCTAAATTGATGAAATACAATAGATAGATACAAAAAATATGTCTAGGTTTGTTAAGACTTGGTCAAGTATGGTTCAGACTGGTCAAGTATGGTTCAGACTAGGTCTAGTATGGTTCAGACTAGGTCGAGTATGGTTCAGACTAGGTCGAGCATGGCTCAGACGCAAATAAAATGGTTAAGTACTGGTCGAGTGTGGTCGAGTACAAGTTCAGACTGTTAAGTATGGTTCAGACTACAGTCGAGTATAATCAAGTAAATTTCAGACCAATTCAGACTGGTCGAGTAAAAATCAGTACAGTCGAGTACAAATATAGGCCATTTCAGACTTTCAATGGTTTGTAGTGACATGTTCATGTATTAACATCCCTGAGTACAGAAGTTGACGGAGCTATATATGTTAAGTGTACATTAAACTTTTAGTACTATCAAATGATATTCAAAATCAGCATGAATGTTTGTCTACATCTTTCATTAATTGAATAGCTGGCAGATGATAAAACAGCGGGTGGTTGTTGTTTAAAATCACACCTTTAATATGGTTAGATACTTGTACATATCTTTTTCCTTCCAATAAATAAAATATGTATTATACATAATAAGTGTTTACGAGAAAGAAAAGAATTAAATGTTACTTTTCCCGAACCCTACAAACCTTTAATAGCAATACACAAATGCTTTTGCATTTTTAATTAATTCATCATCCAACTTTTAGTACAGAATTTCAAATTCACATTGTTTCCTTTGTCATTAGGTGTGTACTGCAAATAAGCTCTTTGTAATTCATTAGCAATTTTCTAATCATACAAAATGTGTTTAAGTTCTATCTATATATTTAAATTATCTGGATAATGTTTAAAATTTCAACAATTTTTAATCAGGACTAAAATTCAATTTAACATTTTCGTCCTCATTAATTTATTTTAAACAATAATTGAATGAATGAATGAATATTTTATTGCAGGAGCAAACATAATGCTATAGCAAAATAAAATAATATATAATGACAATAATGACAGTAAACATGCAGAGAACAACACATTAAGGTCATAACAAGCACAGAACAAAACTGTTATGCAATAATAATTTGTAATCTTAACTTCCATGCCGCATTAAGAAATTTACACAATTTTTTAGTTAAATTCTTTGAGCTAGCCTGTAAAAAAAATACAAGCTTTCTATGATTTTGCCATGAACAATAAAATTTTGGTAAACACTGTAGCCTCAATGATTTAGCAGGGCATACTAAAACAAAATGGTACTCATTTTCAATACAATTCATATAACAGCATATACATATACGATTTTCTCTAGCAATATTGTAAAAACGACCAACTTCTATATTCAGTTTTAATGTTCCACTACGTAGTTTAGTGAGTATACTTTAACTATTAAAATCATACTTTAAGTAATCTTCTAAACAAAACTCATTTTCCAATTTCCTATATAAACACAGTTTTTCACAATCGTTCAAAATAGCAAACCAGTTCTGGTAGTATTGATCATTTATACGACATTTTATATATTCAAATGTTACATTAATGTTCTCTTGATCAATCCATACACAATTCATACCTAAACTAAATAATAAATCGCGAACATTTGAAACCCAGTTTCTCTTACCATTTAAGGCATCAATGCGTAGGAGGTTATAAATATCATATACTATATTAGGTGTATCATATATTATATGCAACCAAAACTTTATAATTCTATGTTTCCTTAAAATAAACATAGGTAGATGACCAAGTTCACCACATAAAAAGGCGATTGGTACATTTTTACCAAGCTTTAATATAAAACGACAGAAACGATTATAAATGAGTTCAATGTCATTGGCTCGATGAAATCCCCAAATTTCAGACGCATAGTTAAGTATAGAGGCCACCATACTATTAAACAAAAAACATGCTTGACTATGTTTAATATAAACTCGCTTGAGAGTGTCGAATAAGGAAGAAAGTGCTCTTGCTCCTTGCTGAGAAATCCTCTTCTGTGAGTGTAAGAACTTTCCATTGGAATGTAGCAACATGCCTAAGTATACATATGAATTTACAATTTCTAGCTCCTGGTTGTCAAAGAAAAAGCGGTTATTAACAGGTTGCCAACCATTTCTGAAAACGACTACTTTTGTCTTGTCGGTATTAACAGTAATATTCCACTTTTTACAATAAAATGAAAGTTTTTCTAGTATTACTTGTAGTCTTTCGGCAGATTTTCCGAACAGGACGGTATAGTCTTCAAACAAAATTAAATATATCAGATATCCATTGATATTAAAAATTCCGTTATCATTGTCCATAGGAATATCTTGAATAATGTCATTCACGAAGAATAAAAACAACAGAGATGATAATGGTTCACCTTGTTTCACTCCCAAGAAATTATCAAAAGCCTCTGAAAATTCACCCTCAGTGCGAATTCGTAGATGAACAGTTTCATAGACTGCCTTTATGATTGAAACAAATTTCGTGCTCATACCACTCTTTAATAGTTTGTACCATAGAATTCTCCTGATAACCTTGTCGAATGCCTTACGAAAATCGACGAATGCGCAATATAATTTTGATTTCTGTTGAAGAATATGTGTTATAATACCATGTAGTACAAATATAGCGTCTACAGTAGAGCGGCCAGGTCGAAATCCAAACTGGTTATCGATAAGTTTTTCCTCATCCTCAGCCCAGCTGAGTAATCGTTCGGTTAATATCGATGTAAACAGTTTTTATAAAACACTAACTAAGATGATAATTGCAAAATGATTAATATTATTATTTTATTATTTTATTTTAAAGTTTCGACGCTATCTTATATCAAACATTTTCCGTCTTTCCCAATATGGTACGTATAGATATCGGTTTCAGTTCTTTACAATATACGTATACATGAACTGACGTTTGATAACGAAATAATCACTATATTCAAACTTTCAGGGACACCATCAAATGTAAACTTAAAATTTTTTTTTTTGCGCCTTCAGAAAGAAGAATTATAAAAAAATAACATGGGACATGACGAAATAATGTCACTGCAATAATGAATTTTATAGGAATTTTTTACTACCACATGTCATCATCGAATTTGGTTAAGTTATGTAGGAAAAACGTATCTTTTCATGGGAAATTTTCAAATCATTAGGGACACCACTTTAAAATAACATATAATAATTTTTTTATACATCAAAATAAAGATAAATCTAAAAACTTTTTCACCTGCCATGGCAATAGTTTATGATTGTACAAATAAAATGTTGACAAATCATTTTAAAGCAACTGTCATGTTTTTTCCATATACAACAATGTTAAATTTTATCAGTCCAAAAGAGTTCCCTTGTTGGTCACTGATAACTTTACCCCCGCTGAGCTGTCTCTGATTCTTGTGTATGACTCCTTTAAGGAATTATTGAACCTGAATCACCATTTTTACCCATTTATGATTTTGATTTTGCAGAAACACAGAATAGATAGATAGACGGCAACAATGAAAACAAAAATGGTCAGCAAAATAAGATCTATAAATGAGCCAACATGGTTGAAGTCCTCAACTGACCCCTCAAAGAAATTATTGCCCTTAAAATATGATTTTTTTCCAATTTTTGTCGTTTTTGCACAAACTATAATAGATAGAGAGAAATTGTAAAAATGCAAATATGTTCAGCACAATAAGATTTACAGATGAGTTATTTCCCATGAATGATATTTTTTTCTTCATTTTTTGCATTTTTGTCCAAATCTATAGTAGTGAATGAGAAACTTTTTAAAAAGCAAAAAAGAACAGCAAAATAAGATCTGCAAGTAAGTCAACCGGATCAAATTGTCCCGCTAGATATCAAATTTATTGTCATTAAATTTTATCATCTCAGATTCTTAAACTTTAATAGATGGGTACAAACTGTAAACAGTAAACTTGATCATCAAAACAAGACCTACAACAATGCCACTAAAAAGATCTTTAAATATGCAAACATAAAAGATTACAATAAAGAAAAAAAATAAATATCAAAATGACATGTTTTTAACCAGGTGAACGATTCAGGATCTTGAAAGCCTCTTGTTTGTTTTTGTGCCTGCGTCGCCATAGGCGAATGCAGGTCTAGGTACCGCTCGACTCCGTCTGTCTGTCCGACCGAAGGACCTTGGGTACGAGACTCTCTACAAAGTTTTCCGTTGGCTTCTATGAAAGGGAATGTATTTTTATTTGGTATTTAGTAAAGTTGGAGCGAGTATTAAGCAATTTTTTTTATCGCATATCTGCTGTGTAGACACTTCTTTTTACTGACAGTTTGACATATTACAACACTCATTGTACAAGGAAAATTTAATTTTGTCAACATTTTCATGGCTTCTATTAAAGGGAATGATTTTATACTTGGTTTGAAGCTTGTAGCCAGTAAGCATTTTAACATCCGCCCTTAAGCCACTTCATGTGTGCTGATTGTTAGAAATTTTACAGCACTTTTTTTGCTAGTATGAAAGGGAAGGGTTTAATGATTGGTCTGCAGCTTGATAATGTTGAGTTGTAGCGATTAAGCAATGTTTAAATCCACAGTGCAGCCACTTCCTGTTTGCCAATATTTAAAAAAAAACTGCAACACTCATTGTACAGGGAAAATTTTCATCAAAGTTTTCTCTTGACCTTAATGAAAGGAAATGATCAGTTATGTTCCAGTATACATGTAAACCTCAATCATATGCATGCAGCGACGCAGGTCCAGACCCAGTATTGGTCTTATGTTTACTTAGATCACTAGTACATAGGTACACATACTTTGCAGATCATAACTTAGTAGTCGATAGGCCAGTTACCGAACCAATTTGATTCTATTGTAACACACCTTTAAAACAGGTTGTTTCCCTTTGACAATGGTAGAGTGGTTCCCTACCGGACAAGATAGCCTGCTGCCCATGTAGAACATGATAAGATCAAAGTGGTATATAATGGTATTAACAATTATTGATAAAAAAATAACTATTGATATCGAAAGCTTCTTATCAATCCCCTACCGACGAAGTCGAAGGGGACTTTAGGTTTGCACTCCGTCCGTCTGTCTGTCCGTCCGTCCGTTTGTCCATCCGTCAGTCTGGAAAATCAGCTTTCCACACTTTTTTCTTCGTTCTTGAAGATATTGATTTGATATTTGGTATATAGTTTTATCATGACAAGTTATAGATCAAGTTTGAATTTTGTTCCGGTCTGATTATTTAGTCCAGAGTTATGGACCATAACTCTGGACCATATCTAATGTTAGTGTACTATGTTAAACCATATTTCTGTACAAAGGGAGATAACTCATTTTTTAAAAGTCATCCTTTGTTAAATTATTTGAAGAATTTTTTGGCAGGTTTGTTTGTTATTTAGTATAAGCTAATTTTCTGAATGCAATATATATATAAAAAAAATTATGAAGAGAAATCCTTTAATTAGATAATAATCTATTTTTATTAATGTATATATTTCAATACATTACATTAGTGTAGATAAAAGTTGTTGACATTTTATAGATAAGTTACAAATCTATATTAGTTTGTGACAAATGAAGAAAAAATATTTGTAACTATTAATTATAATTGATTATTATTTGAAAATAGATATACACTGTATTACATCATATCTAATTTTAGAGAACTATTAATCATATCTGATGTTTTTTTCATCATGCTTATAAGATATTGATTGATAATTGGTATATATATATAGTTTTATCATGACAAGTTACAGATCAAGTTCAAATGTTTGTTTCGGTCTAATAATTTTGTGCAGAGTTATGGTTTTTGGACTTGAAAAATTCAAGCATATAATCAGTTTTCCACTCTGTTTTTAGTCATGCTTGAAGATATTGACATGATATTTACTTTTGTTTACACCATGACAAGTTATAGAACAAGTTAGCATTTTGTTCCAGTATAATGAATTTTTATCCAGTAGAGGACTATGTATTGCCATGCAATACTCTCAGAATGCTTGTTTAACAAAAGATTAAATGGAATGAAAAGATTTGAAAAAACTTAGAGATTACACACATTACGCATATATAAATTTAATGTTGCCGCTGGCTCTTCATTGTCAATGAAAATTCATGTCCGTCCTAAACACGCTAAAGAAACTTCGCAACTAAAACAATGGATCTTTAATTACAAGGTCAATTACGGATTGGCACACATACGATTGTCTCATTAAAAACAAAAGCCATGGGTAATAAGTAACTTAAATCTTGTTTATTTATATCTCAAACAAAAGCTTGCATTAAACAAATGATATGATACCAATATACACATAAGTAATTTGTATTTTTGTGTCCTTTTTGTTGTTGGCTTGCTGCTGTCAATTTACATTAAACTCACGTCGCTTCCTATTCGTAAATCAACATCAAGCATTAATAGCTATCAAATTAAAAGATTAATGGAAATATTTTTGAGCTGATGGTTTCATTTTACATTTATCAGTGATAAACCGGTGCACTAGAGAATGGATTACTGTCAAGATGACCGATTTGCCATTTTAACAAAATGATCAGTTTGATAATCAGAAGCAGAGTTCTATCTCAGAACCTTAGAACATTATGTGGGGCTCCAGTAGGATACACCAATAACAAGGTTACTTTTCAGCAGAAAACCCAAAACAAAACTCACTGTCTCGGTTTTGAACAATTTTAAAGGTCACATGTCCTTTTTAATGAGGAGATAGGTCGCAAGGTCGCCTGCCAACCGTTCCCTCCATATCCCCCTGGTCACAGGTCGCCCGTTTAACTTACAACAGGTCGCAGGTCGGATTTGTCCGTGTTGGAACCATATCTTAGGGTAAATACTATTCTTGGATTATATATTATCAAACAACTTCTTCCCTAGAACATGATTTTATTAAGACAAGTATTTAGTATATGGATCTGTTGATTAGTGAAAATGCCTTTCTGAGATATTTCATATTACTTTGACCTATTGTGTTAGGATTCGTTGTAAACTCAAAGAATTATATTTTATGTGATAACTTATTTGTTTATACGTATGGAAGCTATGGAAGCCCATTTAGGACCTTCCAAAAATATAATTTGAATTCGAAATCACGAATTTAAATCGTTATCACGAATTGTATAATTTGTTATAACAGATTAAATTTGTGATAACGAATTGGTGGAAATCGTTATAACAGAATTTATAATTCGTAATTACGAATTAAATTCGTTATCACAATTTTTTATAATTTGTGATAACGAATTAAAATCGGTATAACGAACTGTATAATTTGTCATAACGGATTATATTTGTGAGAACGAATTTGTGGAATCCGTTATCACAGTTTTTTTGTAATTTGTGATTTTGGATTAAAATTTATTATCACAGATTTTTAGCTCACCTGACCCACAGGGTTAAGTGAGATTTTCTCCTCGCTTTGCGCCCGTCGCTGTTTATTTAATTTTACAAAAATCTTCTTTTTTTTAAACCTTTTGGCCAAAGTGAAACAAACTTGGCCACAATAAGTTAAGTTTTAACGAATTTTATTTCCAAATTTAGAAAAAGGGATTGGACACTAAATTAGGGATATTGTTTTTTGTTTTTGAAAAGGGGCATAACTCAAGAACGGTTAAAGTGATGCCAGCAAATTTTAAACTCGATCTGTGTTTTGAAGTAATGAACATTGTGTAGTAGTTTAATAATATTTGGTTGAGGCAAACTAAATGTAGAAAACGAAAACGACATATTTAGCACTTTGTCTATTTATAAAGGGGCATAACTCAAGAACTGTAGAAGTGACGCCATTCAATTTCAAATTTGATCGGTGTTTTGTGGTAATAAGCATAGTGTATAGGTTTTATAACATTTGGTTGGACAAACTAAAGTAAAAGTCGGGAACCAATTTTAGGAACGTACGCGACGGAGGGACTGGACCGACAGACAAGGACTAGACTTAATGCCCCCATCGCCTAGCGGCGGGGGCATACAAAATATGTTTAATACTCATAGATCGTAACCGATACATTTTTATTTATTATTTTTTATTCAAAGTCTTTTTAGACCGACGATTTCCTTCGTGTGTATCGCCCATGAATATATTTTACACAGAGGCAACTGAAATAGTTTTGGCAACATGGTTTATCGAAGTGTAAAACCCAGGAAAGAAAATCGAACAGACTAGTCATATTCATGTTTTTGTTGATATGCTAATAATTTAAGAATTATTTGACAATGAAGAAAACATAATAGGAGTGCATGCAATTCAAAACAGATATAAGGAAGAAGAAAATGGAATATAATGTGCAAAAGTATATATAAGATAAGGTTAGCCTGGAATGTAGTGAAGTGAGAGAAATAAATAAGGGTATCTACTTTAAAGAATGTGTGCGATGAGCCCGCCTGCGGAACAACATGGCCAACATGGCCAAAAATAGAACACAAGGGTAAAAAAGGGTCAATTACCGCTTTCAATCATGTGGAATTATTTGTAGATCTTCTAAACACTTTTAGGTAGTGTTTTTGTGTTTATATTTGTACAGGGAGAATGTTGTTTCAGTTTGTGTCCAATCCCTTTTGCTAATTTTGCAAATAAAATGCGTTAAAACTAAATCGCCCCGGATTGTGGTCAAGTTTGTTTCACTTTGTCAAAAAAGTTTCAGTGAAGAAGATTTTTGTAAAAGTGATGAACAGCGAAGGGCGCAAAGTGAGGAGAAAAGCTCACTTAACCCTGTGGGTCAGGTGAGCTAAAAATCTGTGATAATGAATTTTAATCCGAAATCACAAATTACAAAAAAAAAAAACTGTGATAACGAATTAAACTATTATAACTAATTCCGAAAATTCGTTATCACGAATTTAATCTGTTAAAACAAATTCTCCAATTCGTGGTTTCGAATTCAAATATATTTTTTTTCAAATTGTCAAATTTGAGATTGGCCAGTCAAATTTGGCCGAACTTATTATTGTATCAGATTATGTATCACTATATTATAAAGAAAATTAAAACACTAAAGAAGACAATATCCAAAGCTCTTATCACAACATTAAATCGATAACCTTCATAACATAGTTAGTTCAAAGAAACAATACGTTTACATTGATCATATAATATGCGAGCTTTCAAAACAACATCGCCGTGAATATTAAAAAGTGAACAGATTTCTTGTTAGGCCCTTTAAATAAATTTCCTACTACGACTAATTTGCAAATTTCGATATAATGTGCTTTAAGTGTGCTTTATGCAAGACACTTGGTGAAGGAGTTTTATTTCCACCCAACCCAAATTGTATTCTACTTAGATATAAATATAACAGTTTCTCAAGTTAATTTGCTTATTTATCTTGTTTTTAGTTTCGCAGTGTCATTATAATAACCTTAAAAAGTTTATGATTAGTTGATTAATTCATCCTGTCTACATGCATATATTTGGGCCATAGGTCATACTGTTTATTTGTTTAAAAAATATTCGGTCCTGCGTCTTTATTTTAAATATCTTCTTAACGCCTCTTTCTAAAATCAAATGCCGGACTGCTCCTTATGATTTTGTTAATCAGTGTTCCCACTGTCTGTATCACCCTGCTCAGCTCTTCAGAAAGTTTCATATCATGGCATCGTGACGTCAAATACGTTAAACCGGTCTAAATAATTTGACCCGGACATATCTCCGACGTCATAATGAATGAACCGACGTTGATAAGTTTGACCCGAACTTATCAAGCCATCTTCCGGTTTGTTGGTGATACAAAGACAAAACACTTCGTTTCTATCATGCTAAATACAGAAATACAATCCGACGAATCGAATATCAGATTTTCATCAAATTTATATTGTAAAATATCAGCTTCGCGACAAAATATAACGCCTTTTTGAACTCGCTCACTGCGGTCACTCGGTCGACAAAAACATTTATATTGTGACTAGCAGCTGATAATTTACAATATCAATATGCAGACAACCTGATAATCGTTACATACTAAGTTGTATCTAATACATATGATAAAAGTCTCTGGTTGTTTATCTACATTTGTTTTTTTACATTTTATGTTTGGACATGATCTAACCAGATAGGAACTCAATTAGCCCAAGTGGGATCCTTGCTCTGTACTCGACCGACGCGGAGCCAGCTCGGAAATCAGTGCTCTGATCTTTGCAAAGCGACAATAGCGCTAAAAATCTAAAATTGGAAACAACGTTGGTAATTGAAACGGACTTTTTTTTTGTTGGATAGTTGTCTCAATGTTATTCATATTACATTAGTCAGCTCTGTTTGTAGCTTATGTAATCAAAGGGAACAATAGAATGTGAATGCATTTATAGCAAAAGTACATTAACTTATTGGGTCTTTGATAATATAAGAACATTTCCTGTTAAGATTAGCTGTATAATCAAATAAATGGCTATATAAGACAACAAAAGAGGAGATATATTAGAATTGAAGATTGAAACATTTATGGAAATTGCAATCGCAAGATTGATGATGAATGTCAAACTGTTCTTTGTCATATTATATTTATCAATAAAGAACGGATATGCAAGGAAACGAGTAACTGTCATCTTGACCGATGTTCCATTTTATTCTGATTTCTTTTTATAATTCTTGTACAGGATTGTCTATGACTATATTGTAAGTTACACATAGAATAACAATAAGTTCAAATAGAAAGACCCTATTAGGCCAATTAAAATTAATTGATAGATTTTCATCCCCGCCCGCCCCTCTGAAATTGTCCCGCCCCGAATTTTTTTATTTTTCAAAAAGTTACGATTTCCGGATTTTGTTCATTTCCGTTACCGGTAACCGTCGATAATTTCGTTTCATTCATAACTTCCTGTTTAAAATTTCGTTTTTCGTATTTCGAGTAATTTAACCAAAATGATAAAGTCGACATATTCTGCTGCTCTATGATGACCACATAATCTTCCAAGAATAGAGATTGATTACGAGAAGGGCATGAAATATTCGGGTTACGAGTAATTTGTCTAAGAACGCAAATCGCGGTATGTCACAAAATTCAGTGATTAGAAAACCGTGGGTTTTTTTATTAATACAATGACTTCGTGTTAGGAAATTGTACTGTGAATGATATCCGAAGCGCAAGAATCGTGGAACACATTGGTACAAAAACATGACGGAATAAATAAATTGACACAAGCAGAAACTTGTCCGATTTATGACCGTATTATCAATTGAAAAAGTCGGCCAACGAACAAAATGTATTATAGCAAGTCATTAGATGTACCACAAGGCTGTCGTTTTTTTTTGTTGACAAACAGCAAACACCTTCTGTCCCCAGTCCCTCAATAGAGTCATTTAACAACTTCTTTATGGTTAAGTCCATGTTTTCAATTGTAATTATATTTGCACCTTGCATAATAATCTTAAAAGCATCAACCCTAGTATTTTCAACACAGTTTGAGTTTTCATTTCACTCTGTACTCATAATACTTGTGTTGCATACCAATGCATATACTTCATTTTATGAGCACTACAAATCATAGCTTAGAAATCAAAATAAATTTGATGTAGGTAATCTAAAAGAGAGCATTGATTTTCTCCACGTTTTTGCTATTTACTAAAAATAGGTTTCTAAAGTGACAATTACATGTAGAACAGTGGTTGCCATCAAAAATATGTAATTAAGAATCTGAAAAATTATGTAGAACATTATATATACATGATATAAGCTTATGATTTCCCTTGCATATGAAGAACACGTCACAAAAGGGTTTCGGAGGAAATAAAAATTAAAAAATAAAATCCTCCCACCCGCCCCATTTTTTTCAAAAATCTGGATGAAAATCTACTAATTAATTTTAGTTGGCCTTAGGTAATGGTCTTTACATGTTATTGCATCGGCATCAATATATATGGACAAGCGATGGAATACAAGGGAGAGCAGCATTATTTTGTTAAGAATTCTTTAGAATCCAGAACGAAATTGTATACTTCTAAAAGAAATCTTGGTCAAAACAATGAAGTTTAAAAGTCATATTGCTTTTTTGTAATACCATTTGATAATTAACATGGTGATATATTTAAACTCTATGGTCTTTCAAAGTAATATTGTCTGAAATATTGCATTGCTTCAATTCCCTGAAGAAATATGAGCATTGCATAGACTAAACATGTGTGTAAGAACCAAGCAAATAATTATTGAATGCATATTATTGGTCAATAAACAAACAGATCGCACTGGTAAATCATTTACTCTTTTGATTTTCAGATTAGCCCAAAATTAAAATGGTTAAAGTTAATATTCATATTAAATTAAAAATTAATTAGGGCTCTGGTTATACCTTATTTATTTATACCATTGACATAGTTGAAACTATAGCAATCTGATTAAAATACAGATCAAGTGTCCACGCTTTGCTTACCCGGATCTGAAAACGTTCCGTTCTACTTTCTGTTTGAAAAAAAACTTTAGAGATCGTATGGTACAATGTATTGTCGTAATGATACACACTTCCAAAAGTGTGGAGGTAAACATTTCCTTCGCTGACGTTATAATTACCAGAACAGAAAGTAAATGGAGTGTTGTCAATCCTTGTTATCGAAGCGGAGACACATGATTTGTATTAATATCAACTTGTAACTGGAGAATCTTAACTGTTCCTGGGTGAGTTTAACCAGTAAATACACCACATATGTTTATGTCATTCGAATGTCACTCATTCTTAAAAAACAATTTTAGCTGTGAAGATTTGGGTTTCATTCATTTAAAAAAGGGGAACAAAAGATACCAGAGGGACAGTCAAACTCATAGATCGAAAACAAACTGACAACGCCATGGCCAAAAATAAAAAGACATACAGACAAATAATAGTACAGATGACACTACATAGAAAACTAAAGACTAAGCAACACGAACCCCACCAAAAACTGGGTGTGATCCAAGGTGCTCCGGAAGGGAAAGCAGATCATGCTCCACATGTGGCACTCGTCGTGTTGCTTATGTCATTACAAATCCGGTAAATAGTCTAATTCGGTAAGTCACATTCGTGAAAAGGGAAGGGTATTGTAGTTACGACATAAGGAACATATCCGATATCATCTGTGAAACGGTTATTCCATAACGGTCAACCAACTTTGTTCAGGCCTACTCTGCATTTGCTTTTTAAAAGACAGACACATAGTTGTAAAGCATAAATGAATGACATAGTCATATAATGTCTCGATACGGTGCAGTTGAAAGCAACAACATTAAATTAAGAAAAGCTGAGTCGGGAGAGTGCAGTGAGCGATGTGTTCGCCATTGAGGACGACGTGTTCTTTTACATGAACTAATATGTTAGAATTTATGTTATCAAAAGATTATATCAGCAATGTCTTTAACGATTTTGAAAATTGGTGCTATCAGTTATCTTCACAGGAATTGTATGAACTGTGATTCATATGAACTATTATACGTCTAGCCTTCGTGCCTTGTCGGATTGTTATGAAATTTATGTCAAAGATTTATTTTAGCAATTTGTTGGACGGGTTTGAGAATCAGCGCCGATCAGCTATTTGTCACAGGATGTTCCCCCTTCTAAATATAAATTATATGAAAGTCGCATTATAAGTGCTCTCAAGCTTATAATTCTTATCGGATTTTAATGAAATAGACATTAAAGTCTTATATAAAGTCTTTTACCAGTTGAATAAAAAAAGAGGCAAGAAATACCAAAGGAACATTCAAACTCAGAAGTCGAAAGTAAACTGACAACGCACTGGCTAAAAAAGAAACAGACAAACAGACTAACAACAGTACACAAAACACAACATAGAAAACCAGATTGAGCAACACGAACCACACCAAAAACTGAGGTTGATCTCAGGTGCTCTTGAATGGTAAGCAGATCCTGCTCCACATGTGGCACCCATCGTGTTACTCATGTAATTACAAACCGGTGATATGTCAAATTAGGTAATCCGCGTAAATTAGTATAGTACAGGAGTTATGCCCTGGGAAATATATATTTACGAAAAAGTGAGAAAAACAAATATTTAAGTTATTGCCCTTGGTATCGATGCGGGACATTGGAAAGCTGTTCTACTATTCTTTTGCATGAATGGCAGCTTTATTTTTAATTATTTTCAGTAATATTTTTTATTGCGTGGTATTTAATCTTTTTAATCACTTATATTTTCCGGCAAATTGATGAACATACATGAGCATGATGAGATACATGTGATCATTTACCCACGTGTTATGAGTTATGTGTAATCATTCTCTTTGTACTGCAAGGGTATTTTTATTGATTGTCCTCGACTTTACCTTATGGAAAGCCCATTAGAAGGTCTTAGAAGTTATCATTAGTTTTGACTTTATTTTCAATAGGACTTGATGAAAAAATTCCATTGATTTTATTGGAATAATTTGAATTGACATTAAAGGTATTACCAAGGGATGCTAAAGTGAAAATTAACGATATTCATATGCAATGGAATAGGTAATGTGATGAAAAGATTACAGTATATTTTCCCTGAAACGAAATCGAAGGAGCGTTGTTAAAAGAAATCAGGAACCTGAATTGAAAATTAAATCTCTTATATAAGACATAAGACATGCTCCTTTATATTCAATATTTCCTATGAATAAAAGGATTAACGATATAGACTTGTGTTAAATTCATCAATGTAAAGCTAGTATGATAAATGGTTTGCAATTATCTCATACTTAATCTGTAAACATTAGACATGAATAATGTTAGTTGGTTTGGAATACTTTCTGGGTCTATGAACCGGATGTTTATTCGGCGATCTCGATCAATTTACAGAATAGAAGAGTCGGCTGGAAGATCAGAAGAGTCACCAGCAAGACATATCAGGTATTTAGAATTTACATGCGCATTTTATTGCATAAATGCCTCAGTGGTAACGTTATAGTCCTTACCTTGATTTCGAGGCTGGTGGTGGTGGGGGGGGGGGGGGTCAATCCTCGGCTACGTCAAATTAAGTTACTTACATACAGTACTGATGGAATTACTGCAAAAACCATCAATGTCCTCAGCCGAGGCCATCCATCATCATGTGTTTCGACACCTAGCTCGGTACACTCCCATGATGGGGGGGGGGGGGGGGGGGGGGGGGGGGGGGGGCTTCAACAGTGGTGGTCAATCACTGCGCAGTGGTTGTGGTTTTCCGGCTACTGCTGTCTCTCAGCATTCGTATTCAGCAAGACACTTTATCTGCTGCTTGGCCAATTTTCTGAAAGCTGATCGTCTATGTTTGCCCATCACTCCTACTGTGACTGTGCAGGGAAGCCTCTGGTCCCGACCTCAACAGGAAAGATCCATGTCTGCCATCTTCTATCTCTGCACTCTACCAACAATTCATCATCATTTGCCCTTATTCTTTTTTTTTTTGCTTTGGCAATTTCTCTTCCAAGGGAACAGTCAGCTCTATAATTGCTACTTTCTTACTGCCCGAACACCAGAGAACCATATCGGGTCTTAGTTAGTACAATATTAGGAAACTGCAGCTTCTTTCCTAGATCTACTTCTAGGTGCCAATCTCTTGTCTGGTTTAACACTCCTGACGTGTTTTGTTAACTTTTCTCACATAGTTCCCCCTTTTTCACAAACTTGATCTTGTAAGGTTTGTTTCTTGTGTGTTTTACTTCTTTCCTCTGTTGTATATCACTTCAGCAAGTTCTCGGAGTACTTGATTGTGTCGCTTCATTTATCTTCTCTGTGTTAGAGCGATATTGCATTCTGCAAGTACACTGTTCCCACGATGTCTTTACGCCTCAATCTACTCTTTGCCTCTGAAACTGCTTTTGAGACTGACCACTTTTGTCCGGTTCTTACTTTGACACCTGCTGTTCTTACTTTGTCATCTCTAGATTCTTTCAATGTCATTCCAAGACGAGTTTTACTAACTTTAAACTGTTCCACTATAGATGTAAATGGTAGCTGCAGCTTGGCGGTTCTGCTGTACAGTCCTAAAGTTGTAAAACTTGGTGGAACACTTAACCATTTTCTTATATGTTTGTTGATGGTTGGTTCTTTCAAGCTTCTCACCTGTTGTCGATGTAATTTCGTACAACATAAATGGCATGACATTCTTGGCCGTAGGCCATGTTTATATATCCATGCCGTTAATTTTCCTTGTAGACCTGTCCTGTCGATAATCCTCCTTCCTTCTGGTACTTGTTCGATTCTCCTGATATTGTTCTTGTCACCTAAAAAGTCTTTAAACTACTTTCCCAAGCACTTGATGGGATTGTAAATTATTGATGGAAAGACTTCTCTTTGCACCTTCAGTTCAACTTTTTGTGTGCTCTTCTCTTTCCTTATTATTAGAAATCTTGAAAGCCATCCTTGCCCATGTTACTGTCTCTTCCAAGGCCTTTAACACCCATCTAGCATGGACATGGGTATCATTAATGATGGTTAAATTGTTCATGAACCCTTACAGTTATCGTCCTTTGGTTTTCGTTGTCTACGAATATAGTCCCTAGTGTGAACAATGTATAACTTGTATTTTTTTTCATACACTTTCCCAATTTATTTCTTGATATTTTATGCATGAAATATCAAGAAAGGGGGTGAAATTACATGTTAAAAAAAGGTCAAAAATTAGAATGTCTGAAGCTGTCAAACTGAATTTAAGCAGTTGTGGTTTTCCGGCTACTGCTGTCTCTCAGCATTCGTATTCAGCAAGACACTTTATCTGCTGCTTGGCCAATTTTCTGAAAGCTGATCGTCTATGTTTGCCCATCTTTCCTACTGTGACTGTGCAGGGAAGCCTCTGGTCCCGACCTCAACAGGAAAGATCCATGTCTGCCATCTTCTATCTCTGCACTCTACCAACAATTCATCATCATTTGCCCTTATTCTTTTTTTTTTTTGCTTTGGCAATTTCTCTTCCAAGGGAACAGTCAGCTCTATAATTGCTACTTTCTTACTGCCCGAACACCAGAGAACCATATCGGGTCTTAGTTAGTACAATATTAGGAAACTGCAGCTTCTTTCCTAGATCTACTTCTAGGTGCCAATCTCTTGTCTGGTTTAACACTCCTGACGTGTTTTGTTAACTTTTCTCACATAGTTCCCCCTTTTTCACAAACTTGATCTTGTAAGGTTTGTTTCTTGTGTGTTTTACTTCTTTCCTCTGTTGTATATCACTTCAGCAAGTTCTCGGAGTACTTGATTGTGTCGCTTCATTTATCTTCTCTGTGTTAGAGCGATATTGCATTCTGCAAGTACACTGTTCCCACGATGTCTTTACGCCTCAATCTACTCTTTGCCTCTGAAACTGCTTTTGAGACTGACCACTTTTGTCCGGTTCTTACTTTGACACCTGCTGTTCTTACTTTGTCATCTCTAGATTCTTTCAATGTCATTCCAAGACGAGTTTTACTAACTTTAAACTGTTCCACTATAGATGTAAATGGTAGCTGCAGCTTGGCGGTTCTGCTGTACAGTCCTAAAGTTGTAAAACTTGGTGGAACACTTAACCATTTTCTTATATGTTTGTTGATGGTTGGTTCTTTCAAGCTTCTCACCTGTTGTCGATGTAATTTCGTACAACATAAATGGCATGACATTCTTGGCCGGAGGCCATGTTTATATATCCATGCCGTTAATTTTCCTTGTAGACCTGTCCTGTCGATAATCCTCCTTCCTTCTGGTACTTGTTCGATTCTCCTGATATTGTTCTTGTCACCTAAAAAGTCTTTAAACTACTTTCCCAAGCACTTGATGGGATTGTAAATTATTGATGGAAAGACTTCTCTTTGCACCTTCAGTTCAACTTTTTGTGTGCTCTTCTCTTTCCTTATTATTAGAAATCTTGAAAGCCATCCTTGCCCATGTTACTGTCTCTTCCAAGGCCTTTAACACCCATCTAGCATGGACATGGGTATCATTAATGATGGTTAAATTGTTCATGAACCCTTACAGTTATCGTCCTTTGGTTTTCGTTGTCTACGAATATAGTCCCTAGTGTGAACAATGTATAACTTGTATTTTTTTTCATACACTTTCCCAATTTATTTCTTGATATTTTATGCATGAAATATCAAGAAAGGGGGTGAAATTACATGTTAAAAAAAGGTCAAAAATTAGAATGTCTGAAGCTGTCAAACTGAATTTAAGCCCCCCTTAACACAGAATTGTCAATATTTTGAGTTAGAGCTGGTAGAAGTTTCTATAATTTTGATATTATTTGTATCAATAGTAGTACACTACACTGTAAAAATCTTTTTGAGATAGAGAAGGTGCGATTTTTTTAATTTGAATTTATTGTCTAAAAGAAATGCACTACGAAATAACTGTGTTCTCGGGCCAGATGTTTCAAAATCTTTGGACACTTCTTTATACGGGATAATATTAGATCATGGTGCTGATGCAGACCTAGCTGTCTTCACTACATCTACCACTTCTTTCCATGATGGTTCCTTAATATTCATTGGTAATTCTGGTTCTGGCTCATTGTCTATCCTTTCGCAGTTTCCTAGATGTTCCCACCGCCTTTCGTCGCTGTGTGTCTCTGAAAGATGTCCTTTCACATTTTTCTTTTGTGCTCTGTACCGATCCCGTCTTCGTTCAATCCTGATTTTGTAAAGTTGTATGGTTTGGCAACAAACATTTCTCTCGTTTTCCCTCTTTCTGTCCTTTCTTTTCTGTTTCTGTCTGTTCTTTGTATATTGTTTCTTCTCTCTCTCAGTATTGATCTAAACTTACTCAACCCTTCTATTTCTTCCTCGTTTGGCCTTCTATATTACAAAGTTCTTCCTCGTTTGCCCTTCTATACTACTTTGTGACATCATTGAATTCCGTTCTTAGTGTCTGTTTTTCTTGCTGACGTCGGTTCTGTTTGGTGGTACCCTGGATGCCATCTCTCATTTTGGTTCTTGTCCTAAATCGTACACCATTGTTGACAATACTGATATCTTACTTTGTACCTATCCAGTTGGTGCGTTGTCTAAGATCTCGTCTAGGTCTTCATCAAAGATCTATCTCCTATCATATGTTGGTGGCCATTGTATCTTTTGTTTCCTGCTGTCTGTTGAAGGTACTGTAGCTGTTCTCTGCTGGTTTTCATTCCCTTGCTCATCCTCAATGTTGATCTTAGTAGCTTCATCAGGTAAAATGTCATCAGCACTGTGGTGTTCTTCCTGGTTGTGGTCCTCCGTCATCTCATCAGTGTTAACTGTGCAATCCCTCTGTTGCTATCCAGATCCACACTTAGTTCTTGCCTGATGGATTTGTAACCCTTTCAGGTTCTTGCAAACCTTGCTACAACGACAGTGTCGTTTGTCGTTTCTGCTGTTGTTCCAGTCATAGTCCGTTGGATTAGCCGAGTTGTTACCGTTTTGTCCTGTTCTATGGATCTATCATCCTCTCCACCTCTCGGAAGATGGGATGTCAACCCTTCACACCCTTGTTTCAGTCTGCCGTGAATGCTATCTGTCTCTCAAGACGTCAACATTCTATACTTGGTTGTCAGTTTTAGAGTGTCTATTGGCTGCCTCTTCGTCAATCATTTGGCACTAAGGCACTAAAAGCATGGAATGAGTCTCATAATGTAAAAATAAATTGTATGACGAGGTTGATATGTCTTCCTGTGAACTATTGAGCTTGTGAACTTAAAATGTAGTTAAATTTTCCGACTTAATGTATCGCTCTTGTACAAAGCATGATAACATCATATCACATACAAATGTTATCGTCCTAGATATGGATGTAATAACATCGGTTGGACATAATGAAGCCACCTGTAAGCCTTTATTGTACAATTTGCCAGTAAACAAAACGATAAGACTATACGAAGCATTTTGTTCCCCAGAAAAAGATTTATATATAAGCTATTTTGATTTGAGCGTCACTGATGAGTCTTTTGTAGACGAAACGCGCGTTTAGCCTACAAAAGTTTAGGCCTTGTATCTGTGATGAGTTTATTTACGACACCAAATAGGCAATTTAAAAATCGTAGGCTGTAGACGGACAGACACCACCATTGCCAGACGAACAATGACAAAACAACAGCTGTTGAGCAACATTTCACAACACTGAGTTGAAATCAGTTGTATCAAGAGAAACAAAATCATATAAAATTAAGAAGATGCAGCATGATTACCAATGAGTCAACTCTACACAAGATACCAAATGGCGTAAACGTAAGCGACTATAGGTCGACGTACGGTCTTAAACAATGAGCAAAACACATACCGCACAGCAAGCTATAAAAGGCTCCGAAATGACCAGTGTTTAACCATTCAAACGAGAAAACTTGACGACCTGATGATTTACAAAACAATAAACGAAAAACAAATATGATATACAGCAATACACGATAGCCACTGAATTACAGGCTCCTGACTTGGGACAGGCACATACATGGTTAAACATATTAACGGGTGCCTAATCAGCCCCTTAAACATAAGACAGTGAAACAACAGAACAACACATGTTCATTCAGGTTATGATGCATTATTGATAGCTAGAACCAAAGATGTATATTTCCAAATGTATGAATACTTGCAAGATATCAAATTTGTGTCTCGAGATAAAGCAAATATCAATCAATCCATCAGATATATCTTCCTTAATTTTTAAACTCATTATTTGCAATAAAAACACTAATTGATATATCGAGTCAGACAGTAGTTCCACAAAGATGATGTTTTAGTTAAATTCATTTACCCACGATGTTGGAAATTACCGAGGCCGTCATCGAATTACTAGTACATATATAAAAATAAGCGGAAATGTAGGGTATGAAATGAATATAATCAGATGTGAACTTTAAGCCAACTTAGTGAAATAGAAACCTTTCGAAACAAATACATCTAGAGGGCAACATACAGTATTGAGAAATAGACAGGTGTCGATTCAATGTGCCAAGCTCTAGAGGGCAACATACAGTATTGAGAAATAGACAGGTGTCGATTCAATGTTCCAAGCTTTAAATCTCACAACTATATACAAGTTATGAATAAATTTAACAGAACTATAGCATATTTGCTTTCAACAAAAAAATTAGCGAAATATAAAAAATAAACACTAAAATGACACAATACAACCACTGACAGAGCCATGACATGGGATATCAAAGATCTTTAAAAAAAAATGAAATAATTTATTGAAAGAAACAGTAAGCTCTGAAATAAAATGATTTAGTAACACAAATAAGTCAATTCTACACCAGTCTTGCAATGAAATGATTCAGAAACGATAAGTTTGATACTCTAAAAAGGCTGATATTTAAAGATATTACAAATTGTTTGCTTTATTATTTAGTTTGTGCAGTACATTGATTACGAGTGGTCTGAGATATATTCAATGGCTAATGGTTGCTAATTAAGTATATAGCCACATTGTTAAAGAAAAGTCTGTAACTATAATTGAAAGAAAACTCCAAATAGTATATTGAAAGCATTGTATTAGAACTGGTCCATATTTATCTAAACCTGTTTAAGGTGGTACTGGATATTCTGTTTATATTTGGTGGTACTTTACTCAAAAACTGTGTCCATTCATTATTCATGTCGATTGTTCCATTAAAAAATACACTTATTGACTTGTTATACTAAACATAAGTATTTCTAAATATCAAACCTTTAAATAGTTTATCTTTGAATGAATGATAATTACGATTTTGCCTAATTCGAATCGTATTTTCAATTAAGTTTTGGTTAACATGTATATTCTGCAATCCAGTCGATAAAACATGTATTGAACTCATAAACGGCTAACATTGTATAATAATACATTGTCTTTTACACGTTCAGGAGGCTATCATTTAGTGGTTGTGGTTTGTTTTTGTCTGTCATATTTGTTTTTCGTTTATTGGTTTGTCATAAATCAGCCCGTTGGGTTCTCATTTGAATTGTTGTACATTTTGTCATGTCGTGGTCTTTTGAATGTGACTTTACGGTATGGGTTTTGATTATTGTTAAAGGCCCTTCTTTGTCTTATAATTAATTTCATCCATGTTGACTAGTAGCAAGATTTCAGTCTGAAGCGGTCATTTTGGTCTGATCAAGTCTTAATCGACTGCATTTACCGAAAGAGACTTTTTCAGACTTTCAGACGCTGTTCCGATCGAAAATATTCAGTCCGATCAGTCATGTCAAAATACACAAGACGGAAGGACCGTTTCAGACTGAAATCTTGCTACTAGTGGTTATTTCGACTCTGGTGGATATTTGTCTATTTGGCATCATACCACATCTCCCTATATTTTTTTACATAGTATCAAAGTACTAGAAATCATGATCTTGATCTAAAATATATATATGCATTGTGCATGCCCTTTAATAAGAAAGCAGTCCAAATTACCGGAAACATTGTCACAGTTTCAACTAATATATCCCAATCAATGACGATTCATGTACAAAGGTAGAACTATGTTGAGGGAGAGCTTAAGAGTATACGAGTCATGTAATAAAGAATCAACAAACATTAATAATGCGATAAAAAGAAGAGAAATGCTTAAGTTTCGTAAGAACATAAGAATCAAATACGTGCTTTCACTTGCAATATTATTATTATCGTACAATTCAAACGGAATAAAAAGTTAATCTAACATTAATTCATGTTTTGCATGTTATTTGATATCTTCTCCTCACATTTGTGAGTAAAGCTTGTTAACTATTTTTTATTTGAGCATGCTACGGTTTTGTCATGTTTGTTTAAGCGCATTTTAACTCGCATACCCATGGGAAATTAACAATTACTTATTAATCTTTATTCATCAACAGGTTCCAATATCACAAAACGTCTAGGCGTGAAGTCTTTGTCACATTTCTATGCAATGGCTTTTCTCACGAGACTATCAGTATAAAGTTTAATCTGATGCTGTTTAAACATTCAGTATAAATTAATAATGAAGATAAAACTGTATTTTGCAAATTACTGAACACTCCTGGAATATTTAGTAGAATTGTGTTAACATATTTCTAGAAACGCTTGCTTATTTACATTTTAAGGAAAATTAGTTTTGTATTTTTGGTTACCAAGGATGAAGCGAGTGTTTTGTCGGAGTAAGAATTCATTGGATAAACAGTCAAATTGTACTTTGAGATCGTCGTCATTTTCAACGGACTGCTATATAAGGTATTGTTTAAATACATTTTCGTTCTATGATATTTGCAACTCAAATAATTACTAACGTGATAGGGTGAAATGAAGTCATTTCCGGTTCTGGTTACTTCTTCTAAAACCAAATTTTCGAACAATTGTTCAGGTATTAATACATTTGTTTGTTTTAAACTTTTACGCCATTTCTTTTTTTCCAATGTTTTGTATCAAGTCAAATTGTTAAAGATACCATCAACGCCCTCAAGAAAAACAAGATTGAAAAGCATTAGCAAACAAAATATATTTTTGTGTTGTGCTGTTATACCACTGTCCAAGGTTAAGGAGAGCACGCAACGAAATGTCTTCCCTTAACATTCTGTTTGTGCCTTTCAATGTCAGACCGAATTGATACCTTTAATTGCTTACATCCATGTCATTTGGAAAGTTGATAAATGTCTCATTGGTAATCCTACCACATCTTCTAATTTTTATATACAATTAAATCAAAACAGGGAAACGATTATACACTGTGCATAAAAGATTTTAAAAATCAATTGAGATAATCTTGACGTATCGTACAATATAGAATTATTGAAGGACAGAAAACACATTGTGATCATTATAGGACACCCGCAAACTAGTCAACGGGACCCTTAAATTGTTTTGTATTGAAAGGTCTTGATATGACGATGAACAATATATACTGTTTAGGGGTGGGAATATGAATCGTTTTAAAATATTTCACGATATTTTATCTGTGGGAGAGGGTAAACCCTGAGTTTCACTGAAAAGGTCTTGCTCTTTAATGGTATTTTTTTACCATTTTTGATTGCGTTTTTTGTCTATTATCTTAAAAACTATAATATATTATTGAAATTGTCAGTCAACTCTCAATACTGTTAGTCCCCTTTAATGATGTTTTTTACCAAAATGTGTTAATTGTTGAAGATGCAGGTGTTTGACACAGGCTCATTAGAGTCTCTAGTTTGTGATTAGGTCTGTTTCTCATATTCTTATAGTAAAAGTAATATGTTAATTATATTTGATGTCTAGAACGATGATATGAGTGAACATTTCCGTTTGAAATGGTTTAATGTTGTCTTAACCTCTTTGTGTTTGTTTTGTAACCCCCTGTAATGTAAATCCTCCTGAAGTTGAATACAATGGTTCATCCCTTCAGAGCCTCATTATTATAGCGTTAAGTTGTTTTCATCCTGAATATTTATAAACAAAATGTAACGTGGCCTTTTGAAAACAGAAATCGACCATACTGTGTGGGAGGCCGGCGTAAGCAGGCCTTCTCATATTTATTTTCTTTCCTAGAAATACGTTGCGAGGGACTGTCTCATTTGCAAGCAACAACACTTTATTATATGTTTATTATGTTTGTTCAAATTCCAGTTTTCATTTCCCCAGTGATCTTTATTTGATTACAAGCAAACACATATGTTTGTTTTATTCAACTTTTGACACTCATTGTGCATTGAGTCAACATCGTTCTACGCCTTTATTATTTTCAATAAGATATATGTCTGACTTATATAATATAAAGATGAATATATCCTTTTGTCATTTCATTACTTCTAGTATCATGGGTTTTCGTTCGTTTCCTTGAAATTAACCATTACTTAAGATGAATTCTCTATGAAAGGTGAACTTAGTATGCGGCTAGTCTCTAGATAAAAAGATAGGAGAAACAGTTTGGTCTACAATTCTTTTAAATCAAGTGCATACAATTGTGAGAGTCAAAACACTTTTGGAGTTATGAATAGAATTCTTTCACGGAGAAAACATACGACAAGAAAAGAAGTTCTTCATACGACCTTAGCTAACACAGGAATAGAACGCTTTATCAGGTTTGTGTTATTTAGTTCTTTAAACACGGGTTGCATCAAGAGAAATGGTGCGATCCATGTATGGTGTCAATGCTACACCAATGTCAACGTAATGATATGCTTTAAAGAACATACAAACAGAAAAAAAACCTACCAAACATTTGCAAATTTCGAACTCAGTTTTAAATGTAGCTGTTTATTTTAATTTCTTGGAAGTGTTGCAATTAACATCAACATTTCTTTAATCGAAATGGTATGTGTAAGTACCAATGTCATTAAGTAGAAAAAAAGGAACCGACCAATCTTTAATCATTTTGAAAATGGGTTTTGAGAAGGCAAAATTATACAATGCGAACGCTGATGCAGGAACAGTCAAGTATGTTGGTGTACGTTCTTATTCTTATTCAACATAAAAATGTTACCACCCACAGACTGAGTGAAAATGGTTAGTTCAAAGTAAGTTAATTTTAATGGTAAAATTTAATATTGTAAATTGAATGATTTATTCCCAGCCTAATGCAGTAGATTGCTGTGAATGGAAGTCGTTTCTCCGGATGTTTCCTTCCCAATACCGGCTATAGTGTTTCAAAAAACACTATATACCTTTTCAGTCTGCATGTTAAACAAATCTGTTAACACGCAAGTGTTAGTTGAAAGCATAGCGAAATGATACAAAAACAATAGCTTGAGGAGTTAATGTGGTTGTAAAATTTTGTATTTGTGAATTTGTCGGCGTGTTCGGTAGGGATGAAGACAATGTTCCATGTACATGCTTAAAATAGTGATTTACGAAGCTTTTACTGTAATTCTATCTTAGGAATCATTTAGATTCAAGATTCAAGATTCTTCATTTCTTATAAAACCAAGTTAATGATGCAAAGAAAGATATTTTTACATATACTATATATATCGGCACATGACAAGTTTGTACAAAACGAGCATAAAAAGATGAGAGATTAATAGATGAGCAACCATAAGAACTTACTTCTAATGTGATAATTCTGATTAATTTACACAAATTTTCCAATACCCGAATATTTTTTGAAAAAAATAAACTGTCGAATTTAAAAACATTTACTCGTTTTACTTAGCAAGGCAAACATTTCTTACTGTATCCAGCATGCAATGACTGTCTAGTAGATGTTCGATTGTATTATAGTAGCGGGCGAATAGATATAATGAAGTGTGGATCTATATCAACACGAGGCCTACTTTTTACAATAAAAAGAGCTCATAAAGGTTGATGACCGATTAGTTATTTATTAGGTGGATAATATATATTAGTATAATAATATAATATTGTCATGTACATTTCAAGCATGCAGTCAAAATATGGTACCCACATCCTATTGAGACGAATCTTACGTTTAGAAATTCACACTCCCTGCTTGTTTTTATCCTATTGGTTTTCCTTCTTCGTGATTGGAGTTTTTCTACACTTGATATTTGTATATCAATTGTTCAACCGCCATTGTCATCATAATAATAAAGTTAATATCAAATTATAATAAAAAGTAAAGATTGGACTCAGCCATCGATTATGATTCTTGATAGAAAAAAGTGTATTGGAAGTAAAACTCATTGCGCAGGATCTTAAACAGATAATTTCCCCTTAGAGCAATATTGTAAAGATGAAAAATGAAAAGGAAAGCTCTAAAAAATCTCTTTTTGTTTCGGTTTGAAAAGAATTTATTTTTATATGTTACAGTCTGTCCAATGTCTAGGATCCAAACTCAAATATCTGTCACAGCATCTTTAAAGTCACATGCAGCATGTTTTGAAAAAAATAGTAAACAACCTTGTCAAAACCGGCGTAAATACATATTAAAATTATCAAAATATGTAGTAAAATTAAATACACGACCTTTTTCTTGATGAAAATGAACCCTTCCCTTTAGTCCTGTGAATACAGATCACGTGCAGATTTTATCTCTCATGAGTCAATATTTAAATGTACGTTGATTTGATTATTTTATTAAAAAAAGACTATTAATATTGTATTATATTTCTATTTTGAGCTGGTATATATGGCTTTTGTAGAGTTTAATGAGAAATTCCTTACTTTTTATAAGGATAATTGACTGAATTGATCTGATTTTTTTGTTTTATTGTTATGATAAAAAGAGTGAATAATAAAAAACAGCACCCCTGACATTATTGGAATAACGTATTTACACAGTCGAAAATCAATTTCATATCGCACAAAGTAATAAAAAGTAAAGATTGCAATTTTACCACGGATCGTTCTTTTCTCGGTAATAATGTTGACGGTCAATAGCTGTATTATTGACCGTTAGTAAATGTATTATTGAACTGTCAACTAATGCATTATCACTCTGACAGGTAATGTGCGATTGCTATTTAATTTAGATAATAAAATCTGAAGTGTCTGATGGGTATGAGTTGGACTTTTGTCCTGCTAGTAAGTAACTATTTTTGGAATATTACACAAAAGTTGTTTTATTTCTTATCAGACAAGGCGTCCTTATGGACTGACTTGAATCTCGTTTGACTTGAGTTGCTGTGTAATAGCGGTGACCATATATTCTATATTGAACTTCAAAGATGGATAGAATATCTGTTAACCGTTTTTCGTTTCGTCGAAAAGGAAGTAACAGGAAAAAAGAGGAAGACTCCTCCAAACTTTATGATTTTTCAAAGTTAACTTATTTAAGGTATGTTGATATTTTATTATCATGGACGAATCCAGGGTTTGAGAATGAGGTGCGTAATTTTCTGGAAAATACCGAGTGGAACGACACAAAAGTTTTTTTGGCGATTCCATGTAAAAAAATGATAAAAAGGCAGCTGGGGCGCCGATAAACTCCAGCCGAATATGCCATGTGAATGATTATCATTTATGTAAATTTTAGAGAAGGAAAATGATGATAAAAGTAACTTCAGTAAAAAAAAGTAATAATGATAATAATAATAACCTTTAATTTTCTATTATGTGTAAATAATAAATAATAATGTATAGTTCTTTTTAAATTGCACGAAAAAAATCGATTAATACGGTTTGCAGATGTGTATCAGATATAATAAAATTTTCCCAATTTACAAATACTTGTTTTAATATTCCGATGCCCTAATGGTCTAGGTACAAGTGATTCTGCTTATATACGGTTTGGATCGCTTATTATCTCCCCTAAAATAAGGAGGAAGCTAGTCTACAATAGTTCTCCTTACACACGAAAAATAGACCTTGACATTCGGTGTTCTACCTTGAATTGTTTTGGATAGGTTCTGACAGTTATACACTAGAACACTTTGAACTGATAATGACATTCTAGAACAGATATTGCAGTTTAGGGCAGATCTATCTATTTATATAATTAATTCTATAAAAATGATTAACTAATTCATATTCTTTCTTTCTCTTTTCTTTGTTTTTCTTTCTTTGTTTTACTATGTTCTACATTCAAAACCCAGAGCATTGTTTCATGATGAAATATATACCTGAAATGTGAGGTTAACCATTGAATACAGTTGGATAATGTCAGGTGACTGCAAATATAAACACACTTTCCGAGAAACTTAAATTGTTACTATGTATTCGAAATAGTTTACCTGTAATGAACACCCCAAAGTGCTCCACGGCCTCTATAATTGTTTTTCAGAAGATTATTTATTAATAATTTTGATAATAGTTATTAATATACAAGAAGTATATTTCCTCATCGGCTATCATTATTATATACAAACTTAAACCTTTTGGATTACCCATCACATCTGTATTCATAATCACAAAAACAAAAGACCACACATACATCGAAGACGATAAATGTGTTTACTATTTCATCTTTTTATTCTGAAATATGAGGGAGGGAAAATCCAGTAAACAACCGCCGACTTATAAATTAGAGCTGTTCTTAGACGTTTGCGTCATAAAGAACTGTTCTACCATAAAACAGATTCTGACAATTTTACTTTAGAACAGATTTTGGCAGTTTTGTAATCAGAATATACCTACATACAGTTCTACCTACATATAGTAAATGTAGAATAGTTTTGGACTATTTTTTCCTAGATCAGATTCTGAAAGCTCAACCCTTGTTTAGAAACGTTATGGACACTTTTTACCTGCAACCATTTCAGTATCCACAAAAATATTTTATTGGATTAAAGAATTCGCCAAAATTTGTCGTATAATTTGTTGCCCCTAAATCGCGAAATTTTACGCTCGCGAAAATAACCCGCTATACGGTATGACAGAATATTCCGACAGTTTTAAAAGAGAGATTAGAACTAATGGTGATTAACTTATTTATCCTCGCTTCAGTATTATATGTTGCAACATCAGTGGTGACACTCCCAACCATATCTAAATATGTAGCTGCTGTATTAGCAAATTAGTTGTTAAATACCATGCATGCACGTTGTTCATCTTAGGTGATAACTTCCTATAGCAATAATAATGGCAATCAAATTTTAAAATGGAATTTTTAATTGTGACTTCAAAGTTCAAAGCTTTTATGACACAGAAATCCCTATGCCATCATAATTGTTTGTACAAGTTTTCTTAAAAGCTTTGTTTGTACAAGTTTTCTTAAAAGCTGTATTAATTCTCTATAGAAAGACTGTATTAATTGGATCTCCTATGATTATAAATATACCGAGTAATGTTTTTCTTCCGATATCAGGATTTCGTATTTAATTAAACAGCTGGAATTACGTTTTGTGTCAATCTGTATCAATTAAGCGTTTTGTTTTAAAGACCTCCTATGTATAAAATGTGCTTGGATCTTTTTATAAGCAATGTCTATATATATTTATGGTGTGTTTGATTGAAATTGATGTTAAAAGTAAAAAAAAATAATTTACAAGCATCATTTTAATTAAGATAAAGAATAAACATTCAAATCATGTTTGATTGAATTTTGCTAAGCTTTGTTTTTTTTTTTTTTTTAAATTCATACCATTTAAATTTCAATTTTGAATTTTCCTAGGAGTGCGGTTATTTATTTATTTTTCTTTTTAATATATTTTTCATATCATGCTATTTGCACTGGGGACACCATTCAGGAAAAAGGGACAACTTGTATCGTGAGACTGGCGAAGAGAAAAGCTACTATGTATTTCTCATACAATGGAATAATTCCAGACTGCAAAGCTCTTATTTGATGGTCACTTTTTGAAGTCAAATTTTAAACGATTAAACAAACTTTGATTTAATTTTTTGAAGTCTTTACACGTCTGCTACGTATTTTATTTTCGTTAGATTCACAAAAATCTAAATAGATGTTAAAGGGGTATTAGCTACGAGTTAGACAAACAGTTAACATACGATTCTTTTTATTTCAAGTATTTATAAAAGCGGAATTTTAAAATATATTTCGTTTTTAGCAGTTAGTTTGGTCCAAATTTGTAAAAATAAGCTTAAATACATCGCTGATGTATTATTGACTTGCAGGTGAATAATTCGAATCCGTATTCATGTGAACTTCAATTTTACCCCTTAGCTGGACATGGGTTACGCAGGCAGGGAGGCGTGTTCAGCTATTACAAGGCAAGGAATGTCAGCATTGAAAGTGAAACATGGGTTAACCATTTGGTTGACTGATTCGATCCACAAAAAAAAAACAGGTAAAAACGATGATCAACATTATTGTTTTAACCTATAACTTGAAATCAAACAGACCTAGATAAATCTAATTGCACGTGGTCGCTATCAATTTATATTTATAATAATGTTTATATTGGGTTATATGACTGTCGGCAGTTTTCGGAGGTCATCTCGATGGTTAATTGGAAGGGGTCTAGACTAAAACACACACGCAATGCTGATATATATTATCGAGTCAATGCATTGTTAATTGTTTATTTTGGAATGTTTGTAATTAGGATATGTGTTAGTATATTATACATGAAATATAAAATATGATTCAAATCGGTAAACATGAATTTGACAGCTGAAGCTCCTTTACTTTATTGTTCAGAAGTCGGTATTACAGTATTGATATTTCATTACATGTAACACACTTGTTTTACGTCAATGTAAAAGTCAAACCCGGTGAGGTTAAAAGTATTAAGTTATTTGACGATGTTTTATGTGCATTGCACTTTTGTACATTTAGTTTGAGATTTATCTATTTACCATATTTCATTTAATCTTAGGGACAATTCATACCCAAAATAGAATTTTAATATTGACGTAAACACAAAATAAATTGTCAAATGAAATCTCCTTCACCATCAAAGTGAATATTTTTCTGTGAAGCTGTAATAGTTCTTATGGGAAATCTCCATTATTTGATCTTCTTTAATTATAGATATATCAAGTAAATGTTTTGTTTTTCTTTCAATCCGGTATAAACTCTTATTTGATAAGTCGGTGAATATTTAATGTACCATTATATTGTTGCTATGCTGTTACTGAAACAAAATGTATGCAAATGCCACGGATCCTGACATTAATGCCGTGTTTGATTAGAATTCTCTCAGCATGTGGAAAAATATTTAAAGTTATCTCTGTGCAAACCAAACATTTAAATCGGTCTCTGGAATGAGATTTTGTCATTTCTCCTTTTCTCTACTTGGTAAATATCTGGTTTAGAAAAAGGTGTGAAAATGGTTTTAATATTTCAACTCAACCAACCTGAAGGTGGAATGTACAACTATTGCTATTATCCCCATGTAAGACAAAAACAAACAATCATTTGGATCTGTAAGTATATTAATAACTTGAAATTTTTGAATCTGACAAATATGCCTGTGGTTGGGGTTTATTGTGTAATATTTCAATTAGGAGTCGTGCAATGTTGAATAAGTTTAATATAAATTACTTCTCAATTTCCTTTTAAATTAAGATTTCTTACAAAGTCTGAACTCGTGTCTGAGGTTTTCTTGATACATTTAATTGGATTGGTCCTCGCTGAATCTGTTAGACAATGTTATATGCATATTGTCTTTTCTGTTTTAAAAATTCTGATTCCCCCGTTTATATTAAAAGAAAGGCAAGAGATAACAATTGGATATTATTATTCATATGTCGAAAACAAATTGACAGTCTCATTGGGATAAAAACGTAAAACGACCAAAAGGCAAATAACAGTACACAAAAAACAAAACAGCCAACTAAAGACTGAGTAACGCGAACAAGGCAAACAAACGGTGGTGATCGCAGGTGCTCCAGAAGGGTAAGCAAATCTTGTAATTCCATCATGTAGCAAAGGGGAAAATGAAAAAGAATGCCACATAATTGTTTTTGGTAATTAGTAGATCATTTAGGATCAAATTGTTAAATGTAGAATATTTGCAAAACGAAACTTTAAGATAAAACATCTAATTAATTATGTACAAGCTAAAAGCTTTTTCAGATATTTCTTATCTTGAATATAAATCTAAAAATAAAACGTTTTATCGAATACAAAATCAAGATATTTAATTTCTAATTGAGATTTCTAGTGGATGAAATGAAGCGAGTAATATCAACTTTTCTAAAATATTTTTGCGTAGTTAATACAATTCAGAAATGAAATTCATATACACATCACATTTATTATGTATAACTAGATTTTTGTATTTTGTTTTTCTTCCATAAATTATGTTTCTTAATAATATGAATATTTAAGCTTCAAATTAGATTGTTATGCTGTAACGTGATTATTTGACAATGACTTCCATACAAATAACGTGTAATACCCAGATTTACATGTTCTTTTTCTGATTTTGGTTCTTATGTGTGGCTTTAGATTAATGTTGTCTGTTTTCAATAATTATTTTGTTTGGATATTATTTGGATATTATTATTCACTTGTTTTATGCAATGGATTTTAAGTGAGTAGATGACAAAAATATGCAATCGTCTTGCTTGCACTAATGCTGGTCACAAACTTATTAGAGCATCGTCAGTTTTGGCGATAGACTAAAGATTCCAAAGGAATATTTAAACTCACAAATCGAAAACAAACTGACATACCAATTTTAAGTTTTTTTTATCTTCTTAAAAACCTTTTAGAGTTGAGAAGATATAAGTTGTTTTGATACTCTAAACTTATGCATTAAAATCAACGTAAAATATTGACATTGTTATGATCACTTGATGATGGTAGTTTTAATTCAGAAAGTCAAATGTCTTTAAATACCCACGTTGTGAGTTTGGGATATAAAATAGAGTGCTGGAGTGCTCAGGCAATAATATGTGATTTGAATATTGATACATCATTATCAGCTAGCGATTAGCCTAACATGTAGATAATGTAGACTGTTTATGGGATAGATAATATTGACCATTCTAAATCATGATTACAAATGAATTGCATTAGAATAATTGTTTTATTCACAAAACCAAAAACAACATTTATTTGTTATATATGTGATATTAAGTCATTTGACATCTTCAGTTGCCATATTAGGTAATTGCAGTATTACGAGTAAATTTGTGTATCAACTCTACTTAACCCTATGAAAGGCATATCAATAAAATACTACCATCTATATATATATATTTCTCTACTTGGTAAATATCTGGTTTAGAACAAGATGTGAAAAATTTATATCCGATTTCCCAAAAAGACTGGTTGAAAACGAATTTATTAATATAACACACATCATCTTTTATTATCAATACACATTATAATTTATGTACAAAAAAGTTCAAGTTCAATTTTGTAATCTTGTGATAATGTGTGCTTAAGAAATATTTTGCCCTGCCATCAGCGATCTTGTCGGCCAGGAAAACAACCAAAACGTGTCAACTCGGTCAAGATACATGTAAAATGCAGTCGAATGTTCATGTATGAAGAATACGTACCAAAGGTATTCACAAGTACCGTTATGACAGTAATTTCCTACAACACTATCAAACCGTGGGAAATTATAATTGTTCAATCCTAACTCATGTTCATTTTTCATGTTATTCACTGTTCTCTTCCATTTTTTGGAACGGGGAAAAAAGGGGGGGGGTAAACGCTTTGCCTTGCACGTATTATATAAAATAAAATAAGAATAATGGAGATTTTGTATGAAAGCAAATAAAACAACAATCAAATTTAAGTGGATTTAAACTACTCTAGGTTACTATACGACCTTTAATTATAACTAAAGCTTATACCGAACAGACGGATATAAAAGGTCTATTCATGATAAAACAACATCCAATTCAAATAAAAACCAACGGCCTGGTTCACGGCAAAACAATAATCGAGTCACAAACAAGACAGAAACAAACCAACTGCATGTACAACGATTACACTGTAGGCTCCTGACATGGGATAGGTACATATATAACGTGGCGGGGTTAAACGTGTTTGCGAGCGCTCAACCCTCCGCTAACAAATACTCATCAGATTGGCACGAAACACAAACAGCTACTTACATAAAGACTAAATACACGAAGTACCGACATAAAATAGTTGGAGTTACTGAAAACTAGTTCAAAACAAAGAACTACCAATAAAAAGTAAAAATAACAAAAATACCGAACTCCGAGGAAAATTATTTCCTGAAAGGTTAGTTACCGTCTTAATTAAAATATTATATTCACTGAAACGAATGGAATATGCAAACGTATCGATACGACAAACTAATCACCAGCAATTTAAAGCCTGTATGATTGCAGTAAAGTACGATATATAATAGAATATAATTATTTTGAGAAATGCAGGAATTCATATGCCCTTAAGCATTAGTCTCAAGTGTTTAGTCTGTCAGTAATACAAGATATATGTATTAGAAGTATGTCTTGGTTGTTAAGGTTAAGATGGATAGGATGCACCTTGGCTTATGTGGCCTTTTCTGTATAAAAGGAAATTTAACACTTAAAACATATATATTTACCTTAGGAATTGCAATCAGGAAAACAAATGTAGGTTCCGGATTTATGGTCAGAACGCAATCAATGACATTTTTTGTCTCGCTGGCGACAAAAGTCTGTAAATGCGAGACATAAGGATTGCGATCCGATGGTGGCGACGTAAACTATTTGTATAACGCTTTATATTTCGGAGGGTAGAAGACTTGGATGCTTCATACGTTGTATTCATGTGCCTCATGTTACGAAATTTCCGTCTTTTTTTATGTCCATTGACCTTGGCCTGATTTTCAGATTCAGTGACTGCCCTACATAAAGTGTAGATTGTTTGTCATGTGAATTTCTCACTGGGTATGAGTAAAAGGAAAACTATATTTGGTATATGTGGGTTCCTTTCAATGTGTTCATGTCCGTCTGACTGCCCGTCGGACAGCGTTTACCTCACCTCATTTCGTGGATCACTGATCAAGCATATCGTTACGTGATAAGGTTCGTTTCTCTGATACAATTAGTAGTAGGTCAAATCTATGTGGTGTTGAAAACTATGTTTAGATGTACATGTCAGTTTGGCATGTTTCATCTGATCTTGAGCTGATTTTTATTGTCGAGCCTGCGACTTTTGTCGCAGAAAGCTCGACATAGGGATAGCGATCCGGCGGCGGCGGCGGCGGCGGCGGCGTTAGCTAACTTCTTAAAAGCTTTATATTTTAGAAGATGGAAGACCTGGATGCTTCATACTTTGTATATGGATGCCTCATGTTACGAAGTTTCCGTCAGTCACATGTCCAATGTCCTTGACCTCATTTTCATGGTTCAGTGACTACTTGAAAAAAAAGTTCAGATTTTTTGTAATGTTAAATTCTCTCTTATTATAAGTAATAGGATAACTATATTTGGTATGTGCGTACCTTGCAAGGTCCTCATGCCCGTCAGACAGTTTTCACTTGACCTCGACCTCATTTCATGGATCAGTGAACAAGGTTAAGTTTTCGTGGTCAAGTCCATATCTCAGATACTATAAGCAATAGGTCTAGTATATTCGGTGTATGGAAGGACTGTAAGGTGTACATGTCCAACTGGCAGGTGTCATCTGACCTTGACCTCATTTTCATGGTTCAGTGGTTATAGTTAAGTTTTTGTGTTTTGGTCTGTTTTTCTTATACTGTATGCAATAGGTCTACTATATTTGGTGTATGGAATGATTGTAAGGTGTACATGTCTAGCTGGCAGGTGTCATCTGACCTTGACCTCATTTTCATGGTTCAGTGGTCAAAGTTAAGTTTTTGAGTTTTGGTCTTTCTTTCTAATACTGCATGCAATAGGTCAGCTATATTTGGTGTATGGAATGATTGTAAGGTGTACATGTCTAGCTGGCAGGTGTCATCTTACCTTGACCTCATTTTCATGGTTCAGTGGTCAAAGTTAAGTTTTTGAGTTTTGGTCTTTTTTTCTAATACTATATGCAATAGTTCAACTATATTTGGTGTATGGAAATATTTTATGATCTATATGTCAGTTACGCAGGTTTTATTTGACCTTGACCTCATTTTCAAGGTTCATTGCTCAGTGTTAAGTTTTTGTGTTTTCGTCTGTTTTTTCTTAAACTATAAGCAATAGGTCAACTATATTTGTTGTATGGAAGAATTGTTAGCTGTACATGCCTGCCTAGCATGGTTCATCTGACCTTGACCTCATTTTCATGGTTCATTGGTCAATGTTTAGTTTACTTGGTTAATGTTAAGTTTATGTGACAGTTGTAATAAAGCTTTATATTTAGGACTATCAACATAATATCAATGATTAGTAAAGGAGGCGAGACATTTCAGCGTGTGCACTCTTGTGGTTGCACTTTGTAAATACAGCTGTTTCTCAAACCACGCCTCTTTTGGGGAGATTTAGAATATTCATAGAAAATTAATTTTGTTTACATACTGGTTCCCAGTTATGCTCTCTGTGTTCCATCTCATAGAGACATAACTTGGGAATGTTACCAGTAAATATACATGTGCATATTGTTTACATTGAAACATGTGGTAACCCTTCATTCGAGGTAGGGGTAGTTAAGAAAATTAGTGTTAGTTTAAACTCTGAAAAGTTCAGGGCATATAAACGTTGAAAATATGCCGCACAGCCCTATATTTTGACCTTTGAAAAAAATTGTAGTGCATATGAACTTTCAATTCTAGGATAAGATTTTGTTCAAAACTTCATAGTAAAAGTGGTACAGTTTTAGCCGTAAAAGGAGTTCCTATGGGAAATTGCATTGCCAATATTTACAGAAATGCAACCTATATAGGGTGAAAAAAGAGAACATTCAGAATTAAACCAAATTTTCTTTATCTCACAGGTTTTAAAGAAATTAACTCAAATATGAAGTTTTATAAATATTTCATGAAGATTGATAGAATCCTGGGCCTTAGATATGATGACTCAGCATAAATTCACAGTTTACAGTATTCATAGTTTACTTAAAGTCCTGAATACAAAATTAATTCATAATATTTGCATGTTTGTAAGTTAAATTGTTAAGAAGTGCTTATATTTACTCTTCGCAGTCATTGAAACACATCGATCCTTCCTGAATATTATTTATGGGGTGTTTGTGTCCTGTCGTTAACCCAAAAGTAAGCCGTAACACCTAAATCTGCTTTTTTGTCACCACGGCATAAAAAATACAAGCTAGAAATACAAAAATATCTCAACAAAACTTACAATAGTGTGTTCTATCCTGAATATGTACTAAATATTCCAAATTGCTAGAAACAGCAGAATAATTTAGGAAATTTGAGGCCCCAGGGGCAAAAAACATAGAAAATTGCCTACCCCCTGGGTCATAAAACAGATAATTTAACCTGTTAATGCTATGATTTTATGATTTTTAAGTTCTTGATATAGAAAACAATAACTATGCTTGGAAGTTATGCAAAAATCAGATGTTAGCAGTCATCTCTATAACATTTTAAGTGAATTTATATCTCAGACTGGTATCTGCATACATACAACTATTGCAAATATGGCTTTGATTGAACACTTCTAGTATATTTATTAGGTAAATTGTGTCAGATATATGGTTACAGATGATACTGTTGTGACAAGAATTCTAAATTGACCATTTGAGGTAGAAAATGTGAACTTTAATTGACAAATAGGCATACAGTAAGATGTGGACTGGATACAGAGGCAGGATTGGATATTTTATATAATCTTGAATGTTGTAATGATTGACTGCTAAACATAACATTTATAGTATTCTGATATGCTTTCAATATGTTATCAAAACAGTTTTAAACAGGTTCTAGGCATTTTATATCAGAAAATATGCAAATAGGGTAAGCTGGCAATAATTAAAGTCTTGTTTTCAAATTCTTTTAAAAATTAAAACAGGGGAGGGGTATAAAATGTTCAGTAAAAAAAAAACTTAGAGTATACACAGTGATTTCTTTCAGGCTATAATTCTGATAAATGAGTATTAATGTGAGAAAAACTGATTTTAGAGAGTTTCCTATTTGAATAAATGTTTGTATAGGTTGCACTTTGTAAATACAGCTGTTTCTCAAACCACGCCTCTTTTGGGGAGATTTAGAATATTCATAGAAAATTAATTTTGTTTACATACTGGTTCCCAGTTATGCTCTCTGTGTTCCATCTCATAGAGACATAACTTGGGAATGTTACCAGTAAATATACATGTGCATATTGTTTACATTGAAACATGTGGTAACCCTTCATTCGAGGTAGGGGTAGTTAAGAAAATTAGTGTTAGTTTAAACTCTGAAAAGTTCAGGGCATATAAACGTTGAAAATATGCCGCACAGCCCTATATTTTGACCTTTGAAAAAAATTGTAGTGCATATGAACTTTCAATTCTAGGATAAGATTTTGTTCAAAACTTCATAGTAAAAGTGGTACAGTTTTAGCCGTAAAAGGAGTTCCTATGGGAAATTGCATTGCCAATATTTACAGAAATGCAACCTTGTGGTTCATTGGTATATGTTAAGCTTTGTGTTTTGGTCTGGTTTTTTGTCGAGCCTGCGACTTTTGTCGCAGAAAGCTCGACATAGGGATAGTGATCCGGCGGCGGCGGCGGCGGCGGCGGCGGCGGCGGCGGCGGCGGCGGCGGCGGCGTTAGCTTACTTCTTAAAAGCTTTATATTTTAGAAGGTGGAAGGTCTGGATGCTTCATACTCTGTATATGGATGCCTCATGTTACGAAGTTTCCGTCAGTCACATGTCCAATGTCCTTGACCTCATTTTCATGGTTCAGTGACTACTTGAAAAAAAAGTTCAGATTTTTTGTAATGTTATATTCTCTCTTATTATAAGTAATAGGATAACTATATTTGGTATGTGCGTACCTTGCAAGGTCCTCATGCCCGTCAGACAGTTTTCACTTGACCTCGACCTCATTTCATGGATCAGTGAACAAGGTTAAGTTTTGGTGGTCAAGTCCATATCTCAGATACTATAAGCAATAGGTCTAGTATATTCGGTGTATGGAAGGACTGTAAGGTGTACATGTCCAACTGGCAGGTGTCATCTGACCTTGACCTCATTTTCATGGTTCAGTGGTTATAGTTAAGTTTTTGTGTTTTGGTCTGTTTTTCTTATACTGTATGCCATAGGTCTACTATATTTGGTGTATGGAATGATTGTAAGGTGTACATGTCTAGCGGGCAGGTGTCATTTGACCTTGACCTCATTTTCATGGTTCAGTGGTCAAAGTTAAGTTTTTGAGTTTTGGTCTTTTTTTCTAATACTATGTGCAATAGTTCAACTATATTTGGTATGTGCGTACCTTGCAAGGTCCTCATGCCCGTCAGACAGTTTTCACTTGACCTCGACCTCATTTCATGGATCAATGAACAAGGTTAAGTTTTGGTGGTCAAGTCCATATCTCAGATACTATAAGCAATAGGTCTAGTATATTCGGTGTATGGAAGGACTGTAAGGTGTACATGTCCAACTGGCAGGTGTCATCTGACCTTGACCTCATTTTCATGGTTCAGTGGTTATAGTTAAGTTTTTGTGTTTTGGTCTGTTTTTCTTATACTGTATGCCATAGGTCTACTATATTTGGTGTATGGAATGATTGTAAGGTGTACATGTCTAGCGGGCAGGTGTCATTTGACCTTGACCTCATTTTCATGGTTCAGTGGTCAAAGTTAAGTTTTTGAGTTTTGGTCTTTTTTTCTAATACTATGTGCAATAGTTCAACTATATTTGGTATGTGCGTACCTTGCAAGCTCCTCATGTCCGTCAGACAGTTTTCACTTGACCTCGACCTCATTTCATGGATCAATGAACAAGGTTAAGTTTTGGTGGTCAAGTCCATATCTCAGATACTATAAGCAATAGGTCTAGTATATTCGGTGTATGGAAGGACTGTAAGGTGTACATGTCCAACTGGCAGGTGTCATCTGACCTTGACCTCATTTTCATGGTTCAGTGGTTATAGTTAAGTTTTTGTGTTTTGGTCTGTTTTTTGTCGAGCCTGCGACTTTTGTCGCAGAAAGCTCGACATAGGGATAGCGACGGCGGCGTTAGCTAACTTCTTAAAAGCTTTATATTTTAGAAGGTGGAAGACCTGGATGCTTCATACTTTGTATATGGATGCCTCATGTTACGAAGTTTCCGTCAGTCACATGTCCAATTTCCTTGACCTCATTTTCATGGTTCAGTGACTACTTGAAAAAAAAGTTCAGATTATTTGTAATGTTAAATTCTCTCTTATTATAAGTAATAGGATAACTATATTTAGTATGTGCGTACCTTGCAAGGTCCTCATGCCTGTCAGACAGTTTTCACTTGACCTCGACCTCATTTCATGGATCAGTGAACAAGGTTAAGTTTTGGTGGTCAAGTCCATATCTCAGATTCTATAAGCAATAGGTCTAGTATATTTGGTGTATGGAAGGACTGTAAGGTGTACATGTCCAACTGGCAGGTGTCATCTGACCTTGACCTCATTTTCATGGTTCAGTGGTTATAGTTAAGTTTTTGTGTTTTGGTCTGTTTTTTGTCGAGCCTGCGACTTTTGTCGCAGAAAGCTCGACATAGGGATAGCGATCCGGCGGCGGCGGCTACGGCGGCGGCGGCTGCGGCGGCGGCGGCGTTAGCTAACTTCTTAAAAGCTTTATATTTTAGAAGGTGGAAGACCTGGATGCTTCATACTTTGAATATGGATGCCTCATGTTACGAAGTTTCCGTCAGTCACATGTCCAATTTCCTTGACCTCATTTTCATGGTTCAGTGACTACTTGAAAAAAAAGTTCAGATTATTTGTAATGTTAAATTCTCTCTTATTATAAGTAATAGGATAACTATATTTAGTATGTGCGTACCTTGCAAGGTCCTCATGCCTGTCAGACAGTTTTCACTTGACCTCGACCTCATTTCATGGATCATTGAACAAGGTTAAGTTTTGGTGGTCAAGTCCATATCTCAGATTCTATAAGCAATGATCTAGTATATTTGGTGTATGGAAGGACTGTAAGGTGTACATGTCCAACTGGCAGGTGTCATCTGACCTTGACCTCATTTTCATGGTTCAGTGGTTATAGTTAAGTTTTTGTGTTTTGGTCTGTTTTTCTTATACTGTATGCAATAGGTCTATTATATTTGGTGTATGGAATGATTGTAAGGTGTACATGTCCAACTGGCAGGTGTCATCTGACCTTGACCTCATTTTCATGGTTCAGTGGTTATAGTTAAGTTTTTGTGTTTTGGTCCGTTTTTCTTATACTTTATCCAATAGGTCTACTATATTTGGTGTATGGAATGATTGTAAGGTGTACATGTCCAACTGGCAGGTGTCATCTGACCTTGACCTCATTTTCATGGTTCAGTGGTTATAGTTAAGTTTTTGTGTTTTGGTCCGTTTTTCTTATACTTTATCCAATAGGTCTACTATATTTGGTGTATGGAATGATTGTAAGGTGTACATGTCCGACTGGCAGGTGTCATCTGACTTTGACCTCATTTTCATGGTTCAGTGGTCAAAGTTAAGTTTTTGAGTTTTGGTCTTTTTTCTTATACTATTATGCAATAAGTCAACTATATTTGGTGTATGGAAATATTCTATGATGTACATGTCAGTCTCGCAGGTTTTATTTGACCTTGACCTCATTTTCACAGTTCATTGCTCAGTGTTAAGTTTATGTGTTTCAGTCTGTTTTTCTTAAACTATAAGCAATAGGTCAGCTATATTTGTTGTATGGAAGGATTGTAAGCTGTTCATGTCTGCCTGGCATGGTTCATCTGACTTTGACCTCATTTTCACGATTCATTGGTCAATGTTTAGTTTTCTTGGTTAAGTCTGTTTCTTAGAAACTATAAGCAATAGGTCAACTATATTTAGTGTATTGAATGATTGTAAGGTGTACATGTATTTCTTGTTTGGTTTATATGACCTTGACTTCATTTTGTTGGATCATGTTAAGTTTATGTAATAGTTGTAGTAAAGCTTTCATTTAGGACTATCAACATAATATCAATGGTTAGTAAAGAAGGCGAGACATTTCAGCGTGTCCACTCTTGTTTCAAATACTGTAAGCAATTGGTGAACTATATGTGTTGCATAGAATGACTTTAAGGTGTGCATATCTGTCTTGCAGGTATCATCTGTCCTTGATCTCATTTGCATGGTTCATTGGATAATGTTCAATTTCATGTCAGTTTGGCAGGTTTCATCTGACCTTGATCTCATTTTGATGGTTCATAGCTTAAAGTTAAGTTTTTTTTGTGTTCTGGTCTGTTTTGTAAATACTATAAGGAAATAGTCAACTATATGTGGTGCACGGAATAATTGTAAGAGGTGCATGTCTGTCTGGCGAGTTTCATCTGACCTTGTCCTCATTTTATAGGGAATTGATAATGTTAAATGTATGTGATACTTGTAGTAAAACTTTTATCTTTAAAGCCCTCGACATTAAATCAATCAAGGTCATTAGAGCAGGCGAGACATTTCATCGTGTGCACTTTTGTTAAAATTAGCAATAATGTTTGATTCGGAAGGAAAAATTTGACGCAAGGAAATATGGAGGCACATGTATAAAAAAATATGAAGGTAATTATTTGGTGAAATTCTAAACGAGAACAGCCGTGCTACAATTGTCTTTAATTGAATATTCAAGGGTGTCGTACTTTCAGCTCTCCGACATGAAGTCGAAAGTATTATATCATGAAACTTCATGTTGTTATGCAAAATCAGCAGATTAGGTGAATGTGGCACGGAGTGTTTTACCAAATAAGAAGTCGAAGGTTAACCAGATACTGTATGTAGGTGAATGATAAGAAAATACTTGAAAATTGACGAAATCATTTGACCCATGTGTTGGAAACGGTGATCATCGTTTTTATACTTCACGAAGCTGTTCTTAGTTTTAAATTTCATGATGCTTTCCCGTATTTTATCGATATTTCATCAATATTTTTTTTTCTGATGAGATATTAACAATAGCCTGCTTTGATCATCAACACAGAAACATTCTGTTACATACTTGAGGTTGTTCTTGTTATAAAAAAAGAGTGTGTTGTGATAAAATTGCTATTGAAACCAGCTTTTATTGAGATTTATAATGTTAAACAAGTTCAAATATGTGACAGGTTTTTACGCTTGGTATTTTACATGTAAACGCATAATCAAGATGAATTAAGATAATCTTAGTATAACATTAATCGTTGTTTAAGCAAAACATAATTGATGCATGGAATTTCCAAGAAAAATCTAGCAACTATTTGCGAAAAACGACAAGCTAACTTACGATTTGTGCTTTTTAGACATATAGAAAACAGATCGAAAGACAATATCAGTACTAATAATAAAGAATTAAGTAAAGGCAAATTTTAAAGTGTAAAAATATGGAACGGATATCTGTAAATAGATTTTCATTCCGAAGAAAAGGAAGTAACAAACGAAAAACTGACAGCAAAGGTGGAGATTATGATTTCAGTCAGATGACTTTTTTCAGGTAAATCATATAAAAATATATGCATTATTTAGTATTAATTTCCATTAACGATAAATATCCTTTATAAACGTGAACTAACTTGTTTTGTAAAAGAACCGAATCATATCGTAATATTTTAAGGTTTCCGACAAGTATATGAAAACCCAGGACGTGAAATTATGTAAGTACATCTTTATGGTAATTTTAAAGATGCAGAAACGCCAGAAAATATTTTATTTGCCGCGTAATTGACATGTGACTTTGTTTACCTACAAGAAATTGTACATCATTGGGGATACAAAAAACCAAAAACATATTTGCGTCTCGAAATTTTTTGATTGTCAGTGAAAACCATTAAAAACAAGTTTTTGATGTTGGAACAATATTTTTAGGTTCATATTGTTGAAATTGGCAATTAGTCAATCTGATTGAAAAATAGATCCTGTGTTCGCGCTTTGTTTACAAAAAGGACAGACAGTACGTTCTTCTTTCTGCTTAGGTTGCTATTATATCAACCATTGACATTTCTGCTTTCATAGTATCATTACGACAAAACATAATGATTCGTAAAGATTTTCCGTGTAAGCGAAGCGTTGTCACAGTCTTTGTACTGAATGAGATTTGCATTTGCTTTTGAAATGTTTGGCATTCAACGTTCCGGATGAAGGTAAATCAAGGAAAAAGCTTCATACACACACAATTAATAAGTGTAATTTAATAAAAAATTCATGCAAGCCAATCATTCGTTGGAAATTTTCACATGGCCTGGGCTGTTATATTCGAATTTTATCTAGAGCGTTAGCGAAAGATAACATTAACAAATATAACGAACCAGACCATGGGAAAAATGATAACAAATCTGTGGATTATACATGTTATAGATATAAGAAGATGTGATATGAGTGCTAATGAGACAGTTTTCCATCCAAGTCACAATTTGTAAAAGTAAACCATTATAGGTCAAAGTACGGCCTTCAACACGGAGCCTTGACTCACACCGAACAGCAAGCTATAAAGAGCCCAAAAAAAATGACTAGTGTAAAACCATTCAAACAGGAAAACCAACGGTATAATCTATATAAAAAACGAGAAACGAGAAACACTTATGAACCACATCAACAAACGACAACCACTGAACAACAGGTTCCTGTCTTAGGACTGGTGCAAACAAATGCAGCGGGTTTTAACAGGCACCAGCATTCACCCTAACCTGAAACAATAGTGTAACATCACAACACAGAAAGACACACTATAAAATATCAATTGAAATGGCTTAACTCAATCAAAAGACATATTAACAAAAACGAGTAAGCATACACTGAACGAATTAATAAATTTGATCTATGACACAATGTAAATATAAAATTAATAAAAAAAAAATGGGGAAAGGTAAAACAATATCAGATAGACAACCATAACCTTGGACAAAATGCCGCCAAATAAAATAACGTACACAAGTAAATACAAATTATTTTGTTGCATGAATTATTTCGATTCTAATAGGACAAGTATGGTAATCTGAAAAAATGAAGCAAAGGTAAGATTGCCGTGTGTATGGCTGTTTGATTTTAACACCTGTAAGATAAAAGCTACAAATTTCAAATAAGATTACATGATTTTTCTTTTTAAATAACAACTAGAAAAAATGTGTTGAATTATGATAATTCTTAACCCAAACATTTTTTTTCGTTGGCTACTATTTAGAAGTTGAAGTCATCCCTTCGTAAATTTTACGAACGCCATCACGAGTTGGTTGACCGTTATGGAATAACCGTTTCATAGATGATATCGGATATGTTCCTTATGTCGTAACAACAATACCATCCCTTTTCACTAATGTGACTTACCGAATTAGACTATTTACCGGATTTGTAATAACTTAAGCAACACGACGGGTGCCAAATGTGGAGCAGGATCTGCTTACCCTTCCGGAGCACCTGAGATCGCCCCCAGTTTTTGTTGGGGTTCGTGTTGCTTAGTCTTTGGTTTTCTATGTTGTGTCATCTGTACTATTATTTGTCTGTTTGTCTTTTTATTTTTGGCCATGGCGTTGTCAGTTTGTTTTCGATCTATGAGTTTGACTGCCCCTCTGGTATCGTTCGTCCCTCTTTTATTATGTCGTAACGAAGGATTGTGCCATCATGTTGATTTGCTGAAATCCATGAATGTTCGAATGATGCAATAGAACATAAAATGAAACAACAGCTACCTAAAAACTCCATTTTAGTGCGATATTATCCGAATTTAGAGCGTACACGTAACGGAATAATCTTCAGCTTGAGAGTTGTCATTCGTATGACGCTCTTGCGCAAAGATCATTCATGAAATTTCGAAAATTTTATTTTACTTTGATTTTATACATTTTTAAAGATCTTATGCATTATACTTTTTGTTATGCATTAGAAAAGGAATAACGGTTCTGTAGTTTCTTTTTCAATTTAAATTTGAACACAACGAAATCCATATAGTGTTTGCACATAGGTTACGATACATGTGGATTTACGTGGGAGGTAAATAGTAACAGCCGATATGTACATCTCTGAGTCTGCGCTAAGTATAGATTTATCGAGAATTTTATCACGCTGTTGTTTACAATGCGAAAGAAGCACGTCATATTAGATATTTTTTTTACAACTGTTCAGAAGAGTAATCAACCCACTTTTACTGTAGAATTTTGTTATGTTTGAAGACTGTTGCCAAGAAACAAAACATTTAATAGAAAGTCCGTTTCTTCACGCCTGGGACGAAAATCGTGGAAGTAGGACTTAAGTCGGCTGTTTCCATTCACAAGTGCTTGAATAATTGGTGCTGTACGTTAGTCCCGAAATGGGTTTCGTTCTCTAACTTTAGTTTGTCTAAACCAAATGTTATGAAACTTATGAACGATGCTTTTTACCACCAAACCCAGATCAACAGTGTATTTGGGTGGCATCACTTTCACCATTCTCGAGATATGTCTCCCTATAAATTGAAAAAATGCTGAATTTTCTGATATTTATAAGCGGAGCTCATGTGTCATATGGACAAATTCTTCTTTTATTTGTGTCTATCATATTTTTAGTAGAAATTTTCTTAATATGTCAATGTAGTTTCTCTTTTTTACCTCACCTTGCCCACAGAGCCATGTGAGCTGTTGCCATCACTTGGCGTCCGTCGTAGCCCTTCGTCTTCGACGTAATCATATACTTTGTCAAAGATCTTATCCTCTGAAATTACTAAACCAATTTCAATCAAACTTGTACTTGATCCTTATGGTATGTATTACCAGCCAACAACAATCGCCGCCATGGCTAAAAATATAACATAAGGGTAAAATGCAATTTTTTTGTTTTTGTTATATCTATATATATACTTTGCACCTTTTGTTTGCGGTATACCATCTTTTCCGCAAGTTTATTGTTTTCTGATTAGTATTAAATTTATAATTGAGATCCATTTATTACATCGGTGATCCGTTTATTTTGCAATCGCCAATGGCAGTCAGCAGGGTTTAAGAAAATCAGTTGTTCGACCTGCTAGTCAAATGCGTTTTGTTAAAATATACTTTTTCACTCATTTGGTCTTTTGGAAAATGTTGTTTGTGCTGTATTTAGACCCCTCTAACAAGAAATTTGTTTTGCATGCACACGTATAAAGATTGCGCTTTTTATCCAACGCAATCATAAGATAGAACGTTGTTTTCAATTTAGACTTAGATATATGTATGTATATAAATCATTTAAAACAAAACTGACGGAGTTAAGATGATCAAGATGTATTTAGTAGAAAAGTTTCAGACGAGTTTTTTTTATAAAATTTCTCTGTTTTTTTGTTATAAGCATAACAACTATTAAAGATAAAGAGAAATTTTAAACATGAAAAATATTAAACAAAGTAAGATCTATCAATTGGTTTAAGAAACGAATTCTTCGATTGGTCCCTTGTGGGAAATAGTGCCCTTGAAAGACTCTTCAGAAACTATGATATATAGATTGAAATTTGGAATGGTAAAAATGGTCAGCAAAGTAACATCTACAAAAAGGTCAACATGAACAAAATTGTCAATCAAACCCTTATAACAGTTATAACCCTTAAAAGACATTATGTTTTTTCATTTTTGGCAGAAACTATGATAGATACAGAAAAACTTTAAATTGCAAAAATGTTCAGCAAAGTATGACCTTCAAATAAGTCAAATAATCAAAATTGTCAATTAACCTCTTATATCAAAGAGTTATTGCCCTTAATATGTTTTTTTTTTGCAGAAACATTGATAGATAGAAATTTTTAATGGCATGTTTAACACGCATGTATATACATTTAACAGGAAACTAATTATTGCTGCAAGATCTGCACAAAACATTTCAGGTGAGCGATGCAGGCTCTTCGAAGATTCTTGTTTTGCATGTGATGTGCTGAATGCATGAAATCATGCAATCCGATAAATATGAAAACATTTCTATACACTGTTTTTGATTTTGCGCAAATACAAAACGTAGAAACCTTTTGAAATTGTGGGAGTTCATGGTTTACTCATTGCATTATGATTCTACGGTGTTCAGTAAAATTTGATTTTAGCAACTAAATTCCTTTGTAAAAAAGTCTTTTAAACCTTGTCTATTGGATATTGAAAGTGTGATATATCTTGTAAGCTGAGTAACTGTACATAAAAAACAGTTAAAAACGAAAATGTCAGCAGTGTTTCAGTTGATGCATGTCGAATTAATATGGTATAATTGAAATATGGCACATGATATATGACAAAGCCGAGCAGTTGTACACTCTTTGCATTTTTTATATGTCATACCTTGTGGACAAAAAGAGAAAAGGCAGCACGTGTAACTGCAACTGTTGTAAGTATGTTTTATTGAGTGCAAGCACACATTAAAGATAGGATAAACAAGTTTAGATAATAGAAAATGTACTATAAAAATCTTAAGCCAAGAATCATAGAAGTCTATCCTTGACCCAATCCTTGTGAACAAAAAAACTGTAAACGTAATCGGAACTTGCAAGTTTTAAATTAGATGATTTTAGACAGTGGATTGAATCGAATAATAACGTTTAGACAAATATTTTATAAAATATATAATTATGTATCGGTTAGATATATATCTGCCAAAAGAGATCCAATTTGATGACTTGGGTTTCCAAATTTAGAGTAGAATTTGTCCGGCAATTTCCCTGATTACAAATTCGATGTCACCATAGAATTCTGTTACATGTAATTCATTGTTGGGATGTCAAATGTCAATCACAACGCAATTTCCAAACTCAATTTATCATATCTATTGGAAACTAATTGTACGACGTCGTTATTGGAATTTCATATAATCAAAAAGTGCAGTATTTTGGTTGTTTTCAATTTACATTTAAAATGTTTTCATTTTCCCCAACATTATCTGGTTACGAGGCTTTACTTAGATAATCGATATAAATCCATTTTCCTTACATGTGAAGGGACAAAAGATCGCTGTAAAATGTATTACTGAACTACTCACAAACATGATTAGAATTTACCCCCCCCCCCCCCCCCCCCCCCCTAAAAAAAAATAATAGTGTCATGTATACACTTCAGAGCATATACATGTTGGTTGAAATTGATATTTTAAAATTGTTTAGGAAATACATTACATTGAGGATTAAACATATGTCAGCTGATTAAACCCTGAAACATGCTGTTTACTTTGAATTGATGCTCTGCTAAATTTTCTCGAGTATTACTATGTAAAAGAAACTGGACTTTGACCAGCTTAACAGTCTTGCTCTTCATTCCTCAATAATCAGTAGATTTTTCCATTGAAACACGATTATGGTTTTAAAAGACATAATGAAGACATTTTCAGGTGTGTGTTCTATGCGGTAGGACATATTCCATGAATAACTTTCAACCTTATACATGTAGAAATAAACATAACATATTTGATGTATACTTCAATAAAATTCAGCAAACTAAAAGCCACAAAACCAAAAGATATATAGAGATCGACACACGGTTTCCAATAAAGGTTATACGACCTGGATTTAATCATAATTCATACAATTAGCAATAAAGTCAAAAAACGATCTACAGCGGTTACTATAAGAATCTTACAATATTCGCTGGGGAATTTCGTAGTCAAATATAACTGCTGAGACAACATGTTATGATTGTCTGTCGATAAGACTTTATGGTATGAAAGCTATAGAAACGGAAAGTGTTAATGGATTAGGTTGTATGGATTATATAATATTATATTCGTTATGCATTTAATGCTGATGCATTGACTACTAGCTTGGTATGGAGACACAAATATACAATTTAATTGATTTGCGTGAGATGTTCAATTATAATCAAATAAAGTTTTATTTTGTTCTTTAATAAACACTGCTTGATATTGAAATAAGATAACTAAAGCATACATTAATTTTTCACTTCAATATGAGACGTTTATCTTTTTCCAAATCCTTTATTTTAGCATCAATTAATTCTGGAAACGGCTGCAACTTCCCCTTAGGGTAATTTTATGAAGAACAAGTAAACAATAATATGTATGCAGAAAACAACAGAATAATAGCACTCCTGACGCACGCAATGGTCATATAGGCAACTTAAAGGCATCATATTATATTTTGGTTATACTCAACTTTAGCAATATATCGCTATTAATACCATGGTACCCCCAATTTTACGACTGAGTATTGATAGAAAAGAAACATTTTGAGAATGAAGAAATGATTTTTTGGGGGATACAAGTTAAAAACAAAAGGGTTCCATAGCAAGTCTCTTTGAAGGTTATTTCAGATTTTGAACATTCGTAATACGATACACAACCATCATGGACTTTTGCACGAAGACGTATATCATGTATATGACTGTAACCCAATTTTTGACATTTTTACCAATTATGTCTGTTTGTTTTGCTCACACATTGTTGTCAATATTATGGAATTCTATGCGACTGTCGTACAAGGGAAATGTTTAGCCAGCTATAAAACCAGTTTTAATCCACAATTTTCTACATATTAAGGAAATGCCTGTACAATGTCAGGCATATTGCAGTTGTTTTCCATTCGTTTGATGTTTTCGAGCTTTTGATTTTGCTATTTCAATTTTTGAATTTTCCTTCGAGTTCGGTATTTTTGTTATTTTACTTTTTTGATATCACAAAAACACGAGCAACTTTAAACACAAAACAGCCGTTCCAACTGAAACTTTTGGATCGGAGACTCTCTTAGACATAAGAACGATACACGTATGGTGCAATTTGTACCACCAAAGAATTTTCAATAAGCAACGAACTAAGTAGTGGATTTGTATAAAGAATTTCAAAGTTAAATCTCCTGATATCAATATTGTGCTAAACAATTAAAAAAGGAAATTAAAAAAAAAAAAACTGGACATCGCCACTGTTATCATTTTATGATAAATATTTTAAATGACTGTATCTTTTAAACGTTTTGAACGAGCGACAATGTTAACCTGAAATCAAAGCTGATTTCAAATCAGCAGTTACTAATTACTAGAACACCATATAGCAGTGGCGGATCCAGAAATTTTCATAAGTGGGGGCCCGCTGACTGCCTAAGTGGGGGCCCGCTCCAGTCATGCTTCAGTGATTCCCTATATAATCAACCAAATTTTTCCCCAAAAAGGGGGGGCCGGGCCCCTCCCCCCCCCCTTAAATCCGCCTCTGGGTAGAATTAAAGACTGTTCAACTGATTTTTATAGTTTGTGCATTTGCTGTGCTGTTACACAACTGTCCCAGGTTGTGGGAAGGGTTCGGTGCCCACAAACATGTTTAACCCCGCCGCATTCATTATGTGCCTGTCCCAAGTCAGGAGCCTGTTATTCAGTGGTTGTTGTTGGTTGCTGTATATCATATTTGTTATTCGTTCATTGTTTTGTACATAAACCAGGACGATAGTTTTCTCGTTTGGATTGTTAAACATTTGTCATTTCGGGCATTTTATAGCTGACTATGCGGTTTGGGTTTTGCTCGTTGTCGAAGGCCGTAGGATAACCTATTGTTGCTAACTTTTATGTCATTTGGTCTCTTGTGGAGAGTTGTCTCATTGGCAATTATACCACATCTTCTTATTTTTATACTCATTTGTATTTAGGTAAAATTGACATGACATATATCCAAATTGTATTCTTGATAAATGTATTTTTGAGTCCATATACCAAATAACAGTACAAAAAAATACAACAAAACTTTACGGCTGCGATTGAAGCACTTTTCTGAATGCACAGAATGTCTAAAAGTTTGGAACACAAAATTAAAGATGTTTACACATATGTGTGTTATATTACAAATTTATCTTTATAAATTTGACTAAAACAACATTTTTAATTGTCAAAGACAAAATGTTAATAAAAGACCTGTGTGGTTAGAAAACATTCTTTACATGTCATTGTTCGCAGTTGAATTTGAACTTTTCTCTTTTTTCAAAGCACGGTTTAATTTAAAAAAAATGATATTTTTCTCCGGAAATTATACTTAAAGTGACGTACAATAAAGACTGTTTTTTGTCGGGAATGGTGTTCGGGCTTATTATACTCTGAATGTAATGTAAATTATGTATGATATAGTTTGAATGTCAATATGCCTTCAAGTTATTGACCTTTCTGGAATGATCCAGGCATGCACTTCATTGTTATTAGAGTGTATTTAATATTGAGTGTCATCTACACATGCGATATTTATCTTTATACAAAGTTCATGAATAACAGCGTATTTTTCGAATATATTGTGTGTATTGCACATGTATATGCTTTAGTATTTTTTTTTACCGAGTTCAACTCGATTAATTGCAGCCCAAAGGTCGATAAACCCATTGTAGCCAGTACTCTGTAATCTTTCCTGATAACATATTGGAATAATTCGGTTTATTTGCATTTAAGTTGTACATCGGGTTTACCGCCTCTGTGGTTTCATGGTAGCGTGCTCAGTTTGAGTGAAGTAGGTCGTGAGTGTTTTCCAAGGCTTGATCGATGCAGATACGAGGTAAGAGGACAGTATGTTGGCTTCGAATTGGAATAATATGTCCGACTACTATGACATGTTCAATACGACAATATCAATTTGAATTACAACTCATCATCATAATCAACACCATCATAAAATGTGTTAGTTCTGCCAATTGTGGAGAAATTCAAAGACCGATCTATGAAGTTGGCGATGAAGGATACTGTTTTGATAATACTTTTTTTTATTTTGCTGCATCATAAAGCCATTTTATTCAACATTAAGTAGTTGAAATAAAATCATTTCGATATGCTTCCATTGTATTCAATGGACACATATTTGTTGTTGTGATGAAAATTTCCAATAATATATAACGATATTGTAATTCGTAATATGATTCATACATCTCTTATATTTTGCTTGTTTTGTTTTATTCTACGTATACCTGTCTTGTTCTCAGCTGTTTCATGATTGCAATTCAATGATTCCTTTGCTGTTTAGACCATATCAAAAGGTAACACTACCCGAGCTCTTCACTTAGAAGGATGCAGTTTAATTGCAAATCAGTGTTTGAGCATAAATAGTTGTATATTATGAAAAGAAATTGTTAGCAAAATAAGATAAGTGAATATATTTTGTCACTCTAATTCGTAATAAGATACAATTTTTATCTTTGTTTGCTTAGTTGTATTTCACATTGGGATGGCTTGTACTCAGCTGTTCGATATTTACAATGTAATTAAAGCATCGGATTCCTTTGCCATTAAGACCATATGTTATATTGCCTGGTTTCTTCACTTTAAAGCATGCAAGTTAATTGTAAATCATCATATTTTGAAAAATAAAATATAAGTAACAAGAAAAACATTGCTACAACATGACGTAAGACATTTCACTTCAGCCGTTGGTGAAATAAACACCAAAGATACCAGGTTTAAAGCATGTACAATTGAGTACCCGTGCATAAAAACCAGCAGTGTCTCCTGGATAAAAAATCATAATCATAGATTCAAAAATTGGCCACCTATTGTGTTTGTTTTCCGCTTTGTACCTCAATTTGTCAAAACCGCAAATAGCTATTGGATAACTGATGGTAATCAGGATGTCCTTGAGCTATAATTGACACCCTAGAGCACAACTTGTATATTAGTTTTCACAATCCTTGTATACAACAACAATAGCGGCAGCATATGTGTATACACGTGAGTATCGAAAAGGCAAAATGTAAGGTTTATTGATGTTGATGATTATTAACGTCCAGCTGCTAATTAAATGCATATGCTGGACGGGAACAAATAAAGGCAACAGTAGTATACCGCTGTTCTATAGTCATTAATCGATTAAGCGAAAACAAATCCGGGTCACAAACCAAAACCGAGGGAAACAAGTGATATGAATATGAACCTTGCTTTCTACTAGACCGACAAGATTAGTTGGATTTATTTCGTGCTAGTTCTCATGGTAATTGGCCACAGGAAGACATTTAACCCTTACTAGACACATTATTCTGACATCGAATCTGTCTGTGTTTGCCTTTACTCATTAATGCCGCGTGCTAGCGGAGAAGGAGGAAAGACCAACTTCAAAGTTTCGGTTAAACACGGACAAGGGATTTTTCTTAATTACAAATTTTATTGCAACCCATAAAATCAAGTTGCAGAATATAGTGTAGGTTTTATGAATGTATCTGGTTTCCCCTATAGCTATGGACGGAAAGAGAAATCATTTATGATAGTAAATATATATGTTTCTTTGCTTGATAAAGTTCAGAATGAAAGCAATATTTCGCCCCTCGGTGGTGTTTCACAAGCACTTTTATTTTGTGTTATGGCTAACATATGGTGGTTCGTGTTGCTTAATCTTTGGTTTTCTATGTTGTGACATCTGTACTATTATTTGTCTGGTTGTCTTTTCATTTTTGGCCATGGCGTTGTCAGTTTGACTGTCCCTCTGGTATCTTTCGTCCCTCTTTTATATGCACAGTTTTTTGTCGAGCCTGCGACTTTTGTCGCAGGAAGCTCGACATAGGGATAGTGATCCGGCGGCGGCGTTAGCTAACTTCTTAAAAGCTTTGTATTTTAGAAGGTGGAAGACCTGGATGCTTCATACTGTGTATATAGATGCCTTATGTTACGAAGTTTCCGTCTGTCACATGTCCATTGTCCATGACCTCATTTTCATGGTTCAGTGACTACTTGAAAAAAAGGTTAAGATTTTTTGTAATGTTAATTTCTCTCTTATTATGAGTAATAGGATAACCTTATTTGGTATGTGCGTACCTTGCAAGGTCCTCGTGCCCGTCAGACAGTTTTCACTTGACCTCGACCTTATTTCATGGATCAGTGAACAAGGTTACGTTTTGGTGGTCAAGTCCATATCTCAGATACTAGAAGCAATTGGTCTAGCATATTCGGTGTATGGAAGGAATGTAAGGTGTACATGTCCAACTGGCAGGTGTCATCTGACCTTGACCTCATTTTCATGGTTCAGTGGTAAAAGTTAAGTAGTCTTTTGGTCTGTTTTTCTTATACTGTATGCAATGGGTCTACTACATTTGGTGTATGGAATGATTGTAAGGTGTAAATGTCTAGCTGGCAGGTGTCATCTGATCTTGACCTCATTTTCATGGTTCAGTGGTCAATGTTAAATTTTTGAGTTTTGGTCTTTTGTTCTAAAACTATATGCAATAGGTCAACTATATTTGTTGTATGGAAATATTTTATGATGTATATGTCAGTCTGGCCGGTTTTATTTGACCTTGACCTCATTTTTACGGTTCATAGCTCAGTGTTAAGTTTTTGTGTTTTGGTCTCTTTTTCTGTTACTATAAGCAATATTTTTGTTGTATGGAAGGATTGCAAGCTGTACATATCTGCCTGGCATGGTTCATCTGACCTTCACCATGGTTCATTAGTCAATGTTTAGTTTTCTTGTTTAAGTCTGTATGTAAGAAACTATAAGCAATAGGTCAACTATATTTAGTGTATTGAATGATTGTAAGGTGTACATGTATTTCTTGTTTGGTTTATATGACCTTGACCTCATTTTCTTGGATTATGTTAAGTTTATGTGATAGTTGTAGTAAAGCTTTATATTTAGAACTATCAACATAACATCAATGATTAGTAAAGAAGGCGAGACATTTCAGCGTGTGCACTCTTGTTAAGGAAGAATAATGATATCAAGGCAACCAGTAGTTCTAACAATATTTGATCGTGTGTTTTGTCTTAGTTTTGGTAATAAGCTTACTACAAATATATAATGAATAACCTGTATATTGACAGTGTAATGAATACTGTGACGAATCCTCTTTTAATTCATAGAGTAAAATATTTATAAAACCCGAGAACTATTCGAACGGAAACTATAAAACAAAGTACTGCAATGCACAAAGTGCTTTGACGATAGTCGCTGATTGATTTCCTGTAATAACATGTAGTGCGTTGTGCCATTAAACACTTTGCTTATGTACATTTCGCTGTGTGATTAACAAAATGAAAACATATATTCCTTTATGAACCTGTTACTCGTATTTATATTAGCCCGTTGCAAGGCTGTTGCAGTCTTACTCGTAAGCTTCCAATTTAATCTTTTAACCTCTGATTTCGATTGGAAGTGTTGTAAAGAAGATCATAATAAGGTTTTTATTGGACTTCATTTTGAGGGGGGTAAAATCTACGGTTTACCGGACCGTAAATAAGGTTATTTTGAACTCCAGAACGTATTGGTGAGTTACTTTCTGACAATAAACATATTTAGCAAATGTCTCAGCTGATACCCGCCTTATATGTCACATTTAATTTAATTCTGAAGCTTACATGACGCCTATAAGTGCCTGGTATTTTCGTTTGACCCCGGAAGCATAGCTCGGACTTATTACTGTTAATCTTTCAAATTCAAGAACAATTTTCGAGGAATTTTCGATATGTGAGATTGTTTATTCTGGAATTGTGTCTGAAATTGAATACTTTGCTAATTTTGCATTTGAAAGGATATTACTGTGTCGTTTTTGTATGAATAGGTCAACTCAATTTGCTTCTACATATTTATTCAATTTCATGACGTCAACCATTATTTCAAGAATAAATTAATTAACGACATGTCAGAAAATGTCATTGATATTTATAAAATATGCAAATAGAAGATCAACGAAAAACAAGACAAAATGAAGTTTTAATTCTGCGGCCAAAATGCATTCCTTATATTCAAACAATTACAAAACATAAATAACGTCATAGTACGCAATATGATATAGGTAAGTAAGTAAGTAAGTAATTATTTATTATAGGGACATGTGTATCATTACATAAATTTATAAAGTATATACATAGCAATTCGATATTTACACCCGGCCCATGGGCCACATATATGTCACTTTAGAAATAATGTATCGTATTAAATAAAACGTAACGGTTTACAAAAAAGAAAAATAGAATTAGACGTTAAGTTGGTTTTTTTTTCTATGAATGAATGCTTAATTTACAAATTTTGCAGTATATACCTACCATTAATATTGCAAATATAAAACATCAGCTTAAAGTGCTAAAGTTTGTGAATAATACTACTGATTGATGGATTCGAGTTTATTGTCCTGTGGCAAAAATAACATACATAGCAGGACAAGAACATGTTAATTGTATGTGTATATGATCACGGCTTTGTTCAAGATCGACACACTGAATTGGATTTGTAATTTGCAACATTTTACACGATACTACACCATTGGGAGCCATACCACCCTAACCTAACACTTTATTCTTACTCCTAAGCTACCATGTGTTTCCCGTACCCCTAAGAGCTATTTTCATAGGCGAGAAGCAACATGTAGTGCGTTTGGCCATTTAACAATTAGCTTATGTATATGTATCTGTGTGATAAAAAAAAGAAAACATACATTTCTTTATGAGCTTGTTACTGTTATTGAATTTAGCACGTTGCTATATTAGGTTATTGCAGTCTTATCCGTAGACTCCCAATTTAATCTTTTAACATCTGATTTAGATGACAAGTCTCATATAGCAGATCATAATACAATTGATTTGTAATTCCGATTTTTATTGGACAACACCATATTGAGGGGGTAAAAACTACGATATACCGAACCGTAACTTAGGGAACTCATTATTTTTATTACATAATTTCAGAATTTGTGAGTTATTTCTTCAATAATGAACGCAATAAGCAAATGTGTCACCTGAAATCCTTTTTTTTTGTCAAATATTATTTCATACTGAAGCGTCCGTAAAGCCAAAAAAGCCCTGTGTTTATGTTTGACCCCGGAAGCGTAACTTTTATGTCATACTGTTAAAGTTCCAAACACAAGAACAAGGTTTCGCAGAATTGTTCATTATATGAGACTTATTACGCCGTAATTTTGTCTGAAAACAAACGTTTCGCTAATTTTGCATTATATGGATATCATTCTGTCGTTTTGCATGGCTAGGTCAACTCAATTTGCGACAATATATTTATTTCAAGTTTGTTTTTACGACGTTAACACATTATTTCAAGAACAGGTTAGTTAACGTCATGCATGTCATGTCAGAAAATAGAATTCTCATTTATATTAATGTAATATGGAAATATAATCATATAAGATCAACAAACAACAAATCACAACGAACATTTAATTCTTCGGCCAAAATAAAGCTTTATAATCAAACGATTATCAAAACATAAATAACTTTATAGTACGAAATATGACAACTAACATCAATATTGAATAGATAAAACATCAGCTTAAAGTGATTCAATTTGTCTGTAATACTGCTGATTGATGGATTCGAGTTAATCGTCCTGTGGAAAAAATAGCATACTAAGCAGGACATGAACATAAAAATGATATGTGAAAATGATCCTCAAAGTCGGTGATCGTGATTTGTCAGGTCACTAAAATAAACTTATATTTCATTTCTTGGTATTACATTGTAAAATTGAAGTTGTCGAGCTTGACAAACACTATATTGAGAAAAAAAAATAAATTGTAAATAAAATAAATGAGTATATCCATTTTTGCGACCATTTAATGTTGTGATTTAGTGAAGATAAGAATATTGTAAGAGAAATACCAGAATTATATCTGGAAATAGAAATTATGTTTGATGACTAGATGTTCTCTTTTACAGTGAGACCTGTCCCGCGTATTCCCAGCTTAAAATTGATGTCACAATCGAATGCTGTAACATGCAATTAATTATTGAGATGTCAAATGCCAAATACAACAACGCTAGATCCAAACTCAATTAATCTTATCTATCGGAAACTAATAGGACGTCGACTTTATTTGAATTTCGTATAATCAAAAAAGCAGTAGTGTGGTTGCTATAAATTTGTTTTCAAAATGTTTTCATTTTCCTTAGCGATGTAAGGCTTTTCTTAGATAACCAATTTATTTGTACATACCTAATTTCTGATTGGAATGAATCTACTAGTAATTGAAGTGATGGACTATTTACAAACTTGATTAGATTTTACGTTAAAGAGTAATTAATTTGTAATTATGTTGTACACTTCAAATAATCTTTTATGTAAGTTGAAATTGATATTTTAATGATTTTTAAGAAATACATTATATAAAGTATTACATTTTTTTCAGCTCATTAAACAATGAAACATGGTAATTACGTGGGTGAATTGATGTATCTGCTACATTTTCTTGCATATTACCAGGACGAATGAACTGGTATATCCTAAGCATCATACAGAGTTACACTTACCATGCATTATAACCATAAACCGGTGCAATTTGGTCTTGACGATGATGACATGATTCGATGTTTTAGAATCGAAAGCTGTATGTCATATACCTGTCCATGGATATTGAGCCCGAAATTGGTATAAATTAAAGAAAAAGTTCTGTCACGTAAAAAAAACAGCAATTCAAAGCCACAAATAACATACAATTTCACCGATGATTTTAAGACTGGGTTTAAATCATAATACATACTACAATGCCACTTTCTGTTTGTGCCTATCCCAAGTCAGGGGCCTTTAATTCAGTTCGATTGTTTCATATTTTTCATGTCGGAGCCTTTTATAGCCGATTACACGGTATGAGCTTTTCTTATTGTTGAAGGCCGTACGGTTGCCTATAATTGCTTACATACACTTCATTGGAACTTTGATGGACAGTTGTTTTATTGGCAATTATACCACATCTCCTTAGTTTTTACTAGCAATGAATTTAAAAAAAAAACAATAAACAAGAGCTATAGTAAGGAGCTCCAAAATTTGAATTTTGTTATCAAATGTCCCTGCTATATATTATTATTTCTCTAATTCTTCGTCAATTTATCCCTTTCTGCACCCATTGTATAAAAAAAAATTAATCAATGTGTGGTTCGTTTGATCTCAGTTCTTCATTGGTTAAAATCCGATTATGACGTCGAATTTTCTTGCTTTCCTCTGAATTTCCTATCGTGACGGCATGAAAAAAGGCGACCATGCCTGATGACGTCACATAGAAAGAACACATCTTTTTGCAGATCACTCGAAAAGAAGGAATGAATTTGCCTGCGTATTGTTTGAAAATCATTAGAGAAACAGATTCCACCAACAAATCTCGTGTAATACGATATTTATCCACTCTCGACAGTTAAATTTTAAATATTTAAAACGCTCGGCGAGCCTCGCGTTTTAAATTTGAAAATTTAACTGTCTCGAGTGGATAAATATCGTATCACACTCGATGCAGTGGTAGAATCTATATGTAAAACTTGCTCTGCTGTTGCGAAATAAGGATATAAAGGCGGAAGAAACGGAAAGTGTAAATGGATTAGGTTTAATGGATTATAGAACGTCTTGTTGTTCGTGCATTTAACTTGTGTGCATTAATGTCATTGTAATACAAACGTTATACGGAGACACCAATATACATTTTAATGGATATATTTCGTGATATGGTTAATTATGATCATATCAAATTGTTTTGTTATATACAGAATACAGCTTGAATTGATATTAAAATAAGTAACCATCGCATATCCCGATGTCATACTTCAACACATGGTGATTATCTTTTTCCTAATTATTTATTATGACATCAATTATTTCGAAACACCTTAATTTCCCCCGCGTAATTTTTATAAATAAATAAAAACAACAGGGCTACACGCCGACAAACTGACATATTGTACCTCTGACACGCTACAAATGGTATTTATACACACACCATCTTGTTTGACTTAGTCTAAATGTTTAAAACGCAGTGATAGCTATTATACTGTTGAACATAGAAGTAACACTCTATTAATTCGGTGCAAAATTTAAGCGTATGTTTGGTTTTTCTTATTATTTTTTTTTATCTATTTGTGTGTCTTCACCTTTTGATAGAGATACACTTTTTTCTACTTTGGGTGCTCGGGGCCTCGATGGCCGAGTAGTCTCATGTGGTTAATCAACGGTAAACACAAGAACTATCTCTGACTTTGTGAGTTCAAGCCCAACTCGTGGCAAGGTGCGTTGGACTCTCATCTGAATCGACAATAATTTTAAGTTTTCCCGCCGAAGTTAAGTGGTTTTCCTGGGCACTCCGAATATTCCCCTTAAAATAACTTGCCGCTATATATACAAAAGGCCGCCGATAGTTGTGCTCATCACACTGCAAGCACACACATAAACAACTTTGGCTGTTACATGTGTTATTTTTTTCTATTTTCATATACAAATGAGTATTTGTAGCTTTATCTCGTTTTGTTCAAGTAGAAAGATTTTCCAAACTGGTCAGGTATTTGTTTAAAAGATAGTTACAGACACATTGTGTAAATAAACTTATGATTGGCAACCTCTTATATAATTTAAACTATGATTCACATCTAACAAAATAAACGTCGGTATAGACATAAAATGGTATCATTACATTACGGTAAAACTCAGTTTATGTATTATTTCTAGACCACCGACGAAGCTGAAATAAACTTCAAACTTTGCAAATTGATTTTTATAATATGTATGACAATGTAATCAGATCAACAGATGTCATGATATATAAACAATATTAAGTATTAGATAATTGTAAATACTAATATGTTTTACAGTAATTAGAGAGATAGAGTGAGAACACATATTGTTTTCTGTTTTCCAGCGGCATTGGAATATATTAAATTACTGATGTTAGACTATCTTTTTAAAATATTAAAAGCTCGACATTTCTTTTTGAAGTAGATAGAAGCAATGCTTACTGTTGTGTTGTTCTGCAAAGCATATTTCGTGTAAAACAAGAAGATCTGGTATTTATGCTAATGAGACAAGTATCCACGACTCCAGTGTTGTATGTCGTTATGTTTAAGATAGGTATACATATGAGCTGCGTCGGATAGAAATCGACCTGATGCAAGTGCACAACTACATGTACATCTATAAGACTTTGGTTGATTTGGGAACATTCAAATACGAAATAAAGGATGAAGTATGGTCTGTTTCGTTGGGTTCTTATAACAACTCAATTTTCAAACAGTTACAGACTTTCCGTAGAGATTTTTTTCAACCCGAAATAGGTTAACAGATGTATTGATATTCATTTGTCGATTTTTATCGGACGCAGCTCATATTGTACCTGACAGAGCTGTTAGCTTTATATCGAATTGATGACCTATAAAAGTCCAAATACATGTTCATTTGCAGTTAAATGAGGCGGGAGGTACTAAAGGGGCAATTCAAATTTTTGAGTCCAAATTCATTTTGTTGCAGACGCTTTCATATGTAAAAATGCATGACACGAATTCTTCAGGCTAAATATATTTCAAAAAGTCGCTTTATGAAACTAGTCATCATTTTTCTTATTTTGGAAGTGCTGCAGTTTATGCAATTATGTGATCCAAATTGTGATTTATGAAAATGAAAATAACAGTTTGGTTGGCATAGTTATGCACTATTGGATTACACATTTACATAATAAGCTTTCGTTGTGCAAGTGATTTATCCGCTCCCAACAGACCACCATCTTCTTGCGGGCTAAAATGATGCTATTTGGATACAGAATGTTGTCATTACGACTTTTGAGTTCCAATGTGGAAAATTTCATGTACTCTTTTCAGAAAGTCACGTGACAACATTACATTTGATGGAATGTATCAAAAAGGTTCACCGTATGGACTCATAAAACTATGTAACCTTTTAAGATAACATATTTTAATACTTATGTGCATTTACATGCAACTTGTAAATTGTATAATAAGTGTAAAACAATGCAAGAACGATTGATTTGGTTAGCGATGACTGATACATTGGAATTTGGTATATTTATGATTATATCTTATTCGACAGATTCTTTTACTGAAGTTAAAAGCAATTCGAAATACTTTCTTTGTATTGAATGGAAACAGATTACAAAAACATGTCAGGAAATAAATTTACTCGTTCGCTTAAAATTTCAACTGATTGATTGCATTAAATAAAAATAAATATTTTTCTCTGAAATGCGTAATCTAATTGTTACCATTTCTGACATTTTGTTTAATGTATTTTGTATTCATTTGTGACTGTTTTGTCCTCAGCTATTATATTTAAAATTCAATTAAAGCATTGTTTTCCTTTGCCAATTAAAACAAATACATTGCCAGAGCTTTATAATTGAAAGGAGGTAGTTTAATTGCAAACCAGTGTTTTAACTGTAATTATTGTAAAAGAACGGTACAATGTATTTTAATAAGATATTTCATTTTTGTTTTGCAAGCGTTGATACAGAATCATCAAAGGTACAAGACATAATTTGCTACGCCATCTGCAGGTTTCGTCTATATAAGGTGCACCTGTGAAGCTCGAATAAAATACAAGTGATCATAGACATGATAGAATTCAAAATACGGCGTTAACTGAAGAAAAGGGGGTTCAAGTTAAAATTGAAAGTAGCGCTATGTCCGCAAAAATAAGTATAGTAACGGACAGTGACTTTTTGTTATATACTGGTGTAAGTAAAGAAGTGTTCTTTACGTTAGCAGAGGTTATGTCAGAAATAAATACATTTAACTTTCAACTTGAAGTCGCAGACCAGTTACTACTAGTTTTGATGAAACTTAAACTAAACTTGCTGTTTGATGACTTAGCTCGTAGATTTGGAATTTCTAAAAGTTTAGCTAGTAAAATGTTTAATGCTTGGATGCCAGTCCTTGCAGAAAAACTTAAGGACTTAGTTGCATGGTTGCCGAGGGAAACAATACGAGCATGTTGTCCCGAATCTTTCCGAGAAAATTACCCTCGCACCACTGTAATAATAGACTGTGCCGAAACATTTATAAAACGACCTACGAACTTGAAAACTAGAAGTGAAACTTTCAGTAATTACAAGTCGCACAATACCGCAAAATATTAAGTTGGAATATCTCCACATGGACAATTCATGTTTATTTCTAAAGCGTTTGGCGGCAGAGCTAGTGACAAGTTTATCGTGGAAAAGAGTGGATTTTTAAACTATTTATTGCCGGGAGACGAAGTAATGGCAGATCGTGGATTTACAATTGAAGATTTTCTTTTTCCTCGTCGTGTAAAATTAAACATTCCTGCATTTACAAAATGCAAACCCCAGCTTTCAAATGAAGATGTCACAACTACTAGACGTATTGCACATGTACGAATACATGTAGAGCGTGCTATTCGTAGACTGAAAGTTTTTAAAGTTTTAAGTGGAACTGTACCAGTGTCGTCTTTAAAGAATTTTGATGACATTCTTATTGTTTGTTCTGCATTGGTAAATTTGAGATCAGATTTAATACGGGATGTCAATGTAGATACGGATTGAATATAATTACATTGTAAATTGTATTTTTTGTCCTTCATTTTTTTTTATTACATTTTTATTCAACCTTCAGATTGTTTTATTTTAATTAATTGATTTCCATAATTGACTTGATTGAAAGAATTCAGGAAGTGTGATATATGTCAATGAGACTGTAACCCAACAATAAAAGTTAGATTAAATCATCAAAAACTCTTCAATGAAAAGTGGACTAAATCTCCTGTCTTGGATGTCATTAAATGTAAGTGAGTATAAACTAGCTTGGAGACGATAATTCCTGGTCTTCTTATTATTATTGTTGTTATGAACAATGTAAAAGATAGTTGTATATTAAATTATATATATATATACTGGTAATCATAGACCTGCTCATTACTTTTTATTATTAAATTGTATCGAATTATAAGCATCTGGACTTATCAACATGATCAAAGTAGGAATTACGGGTCTCCTGAAGTGAACTCCTGGGGTAATAAATGTTTATTACATAACAATCAATTACGTTAACATGTGAAGGTAAACAAGTCAACACTGTTTGCCTTTCCAACTGTGATTATCCCTAGTAAATTACACACATGTCTATGAAGTCTTCTTGTCCAAACATCAACATTGCATACCAATGTGTTATCTCATTAATATGAGATAATTATCAAATTTAAGAATTGTTTTTCAGACTAGTGTACATGTTTACTCCATGTAATTATATATAACTAAACATTTAATTCAAAATGCTATTTATTAAGTGTGTGATTTTGCATGCACTTTTACTAAACATGCTAAACGATGACCTAGATTAAGTGATAGTGTTTAACGTCCAGTGGTAAATATTACATGAATATTGCGATGAGAATATGTTACTGTTATACATTCCTTGTACTATTAACCAGTTGAGCTAAATCAGTGGTTGTCATTGGTTCATGTCGGTCATATTTGGTTTTTGTAGATTCTTTTGTGATAAATTAGGCTGTTTGTTTTCTCAATTGAATATAATTGTTTCATAATTTTTTTTATGTTTGGGCCTTTCATTTATTATGGGTCTTTCTCATTGTTGACAGTGGATATTTGTCTCAATGGCAATCATAACACATCTCCTTATTTTTATATTAATATACTGTATTATTACAAGGACACATTGTTTAACTCTGAGTCAACTAGTCTTTACTTCTAAACCTACATGTACATTGTAAATTCTGTCAAAAATATACACATGTATACTGTATGTGTGCTTAGCAGAGATGTCTGACCTGGTTTAAATCCTTAACCTCCTTGGCCATACATTGATTTACAAGTACAAATGCTTACAGGGTCAATCTGAATCTTAAGATAAAATGAACAACTTAAAGCTTTAGACCATAAAATTATTATTATTGTAAAAATCTATCTCATAAAATTACAAAACAGTCTACTGAAAGTGAGACGATCACTGTCTACTTCATCAACAATTCTGGGAATCATTTTTCTCACATAAAAGTCTTTTAATCTTTGGACTTGTTCACGAACATATTCCTGGTCATAATCGACATTTATTAAAATAAAGTCATCCGGACACCTCCACAGGTACAGTTTGCCTTTTCGAAGGCCAGTACAGTACATAGTCAATTGAATCTGCATGTAATAACCCCTACTTCCTTTGACTTTAATTTGATAATGTCCTTCTGGGGTTTTAATTACATCATATTTCCCACCATTTATCAGTTCTTCAAGTGTATTCCATTTTGTTGGAACTGGACATTTAACCTCAAGTAATGTGTCACCATTTAAAATTCCATCTGGACTACTAGAAAGCCACTGTTCCTCAGTTGAGACATACATGCCGGTATCTATAATAATATTTCCCAGTGACCGTAGGTTCTCTTTAGCCACAGGTTCTTGCTGCGTACCATGTCTCGTATATTTGTTCCCTGTAAATTTGGGATGCAAATGTTCCCTAATAAATGCTGTTGCATCAGTTGTGTCTTTAATTGGCACTTTAGTTGCACTGCTTGCAGTTATGCGCAATTTCCTTGCATCTTTCCATAAAACACTGCTACTTTGACCTTTTGTTCCAAGTTCCAAGTTTTTCCTTTTTGTGTCATTAAGTTCAATATATTTATTGAAAAGGGTGTAACATTTCCTACATGAACTAATAGAAGTATGTTCGCCATACTCCTCTTGGATTATCACATTAGACATAGGTGTACAATTAAAACTTTTGTAAACAGTTGTTCCTTTTATTTCGAACAGTTTGGATATAGGTGAATTCTTTATAGCTGCCTTAAATTCTGCATCTGAGGAAAATAGAGGAGTGTCACGAACGCTCGGCACATAATCCTCATTATTTTCCATGACAGATTCGCCAACCTTGGGCTTCTTAAATGTTATATTGGAGAGTGCCTTTGGTTCCACATTCCTTGTGGTCCCTTTATTCCATTGAGCACTTTCATCAGTGCAGGCAATCCCAGTAAGACTATTTCTCAAAGCATGTTCCAACTTCCAAAGAAGAGCCCCAACATGACTACACGCATGACATCGGCCTGCCATACACGAACACCATCCATTTTTCACTGTGCCATCTTGTGTAGAATGTACATATACACTGTTCATTCTCGATACTGTTTGGGAAGAACGGACTTCTGCCCTCATTAAAAACGTATTGTCAGTATAAACATGGTGCGTAATAGCTCCGACATTTCCACTTTGAAAGTAATTATAACTTTGCAGGCTTTTGAAATTCTTCATTTCTTGACCATCGACAGCTTTTGACGAAATTAAAAAGTTGTACACATCACCGTACATAACATTTGGCCATACCCTCATATCGTCTGCCCATGTTGTTATTTTATCTAAGCCTGGTGGATTCAGATTATTCATTTTGGTTGTATCAACAATAAAATTATGTGTGTTCAGATAGCGTGCTTTCTCTAATGTTTACAATTTTTCACGACCTTAATGGCGACCGGATATCGATGACCTCGTGCGGACATGTGCAATACTAAGGGGGATAATTAGAAAGACCCGTCTATACACAATGTTATTGAAACATCATACCTTTTTTGAGAATATATAAAAGTCATATTTATTAATTAAGTTGAGAAAATTTTACACGAAATAAACGTATCATAGATACCAGGCTTAAAATTTTGTACGACAGATGCGCGTCTACAAAAGACTCACAAGGGAAGCTCGAATAAAAAAGTACGACGTTGAAGTTGAAGAGAATTTAGGACCCATAATTTCTTATTTATTCCTGGGGTAGAAAATCCTAAGTATTTTGTAAAAGATATGATATTCATATTTCATTACATGATTTTGGGTACTTTTAAAGTGAGAAACGGAATCTAAACGAAACGAACACGCATTGAAGATGATACAACGACTAATCATTGGGAAATAATTAAATTTTAATTGAAACTGAAAAAAACATAAATCATATGTTATTGGTCCATGCAGATACTGGCATAATGCCACTGAATCGTACTTTTCGAACTTGATAATTTATAAGTTGAACCCGGTCATAGCAGCAACGTCGCATTTTAAAGAAAAGTAATGATTGTATTTGGATAGTTCTGCACGTAGAAACAGAGGAGACGTCTGCTTCGTGAAGCAATGCGACCGTCAAATAGTATTGGATAACTGATATACAATCCTTCCTCTTGTCGTATTCTGGATCCATAATTTGACGCCATAAAAACTAATGTATATATATTTTCATAATCTGTTTTAAACAGCAATAGGAACAAGTTATGCATATGTACAGATGTATGTACAGTCAGCTTTTTTCCAAAAACCATCTTAGAGGTTTATATCTATTCAACTGAATTTTAAATTGAAATGTAAAATCCAAAGTCAGTGATGATTGGGAAACAAACAATGCACGTTAAACAATCGTGTATTTATCTATGATGTGCTAGGGGGATATAAAAAAAAAAGATCAGCGCCCTAAATCATTCAGCTAGTTATGCTATGACATATATTTTTCGTTTTTTGAGTGATGCATTTATATTATATAAACCAATGTTTTCTATATTGATTCATTTGTTTTCATATAGTATTTCAATTTCCAACTTTTTTTTAGAATTAGTTACTTTGATAATCATTGTTTACGTATATTCAATAAGCTATTAGTTCTGAATAAATATCCGACAATAAATAAATATTCACATGATAAAATCGTATTTAACTTATTTTTTACCTGTAAGCAAATTCGTTATTTCATATCAGGAATATCTGTTATAGAAGTAATATATAAAATTGCAGTTAATGCTCTACTAAATGCAGAGTGTGACGGACGTCACTGTTCAGACCGTGTGTGACAACATAAAATAAACAATAATTTTAATCGGAAGTTAATACTGATAATTGTATGGGACGAACGTCAACAGAAGTCAGATCCTGTGGCGTTATAGCTCACACTGTAATAACCAGCTCACGATTTATCGTATTGTATTGGACATACGTTTGCAAAGACCAGTATCCAAGAGAATTGTTTGCATCAGCTAAACCAATCAACTTGTTTAAAGTTTCGTTATTAAGAATCAGATAAACAAAAGTCCTTATCTCTACGATATTTAGTCGTTTCGATCGCAAGGTGGATATGAATTGAACTATGTAATTAGTTCTTTGAAATAATAGAAAAACGATATCGTAATATTTATCTTGTGTATGATCTTGTTAATCGGTTTGGATTTATATATTCCAATGTGATCAAAGACGAATACATTAACGTAGTGTTGACGTGCGTAGTCCAAGCTTTATTTGTGTATTTATTCCGCATTCAGGGGTAAACTGGACGCATTTAGATGAACATGTCATGACAGTATGACAGTCATATAACATTTCCATTTGATTAACCGTTGAGTATTGTTCCAATGTATAATTAATTAACAAGTGTACAGATAAGTTGCAAAAAAATATCCTTAATAGATAAAACATTAATATTATTAGCAAAGTTTGATAGTAATACAGATATAAAAAATTTATGTGTTCATCGATAGCTAATAAAGAAATTGTATAAACTAACTTGAGTCTCATCATACTGCATCATAACTGTTTTATCTGTGGACGCATGACATAACAAGAAATGGAAAGGATAACAGTAAATCGTTTCTCCTTCCGACGAAAGGGTAGCCATAAGAAAAAGGATGAAGCCAAGGACAACGCTTTTGATTTCAGTAAGATGACTTTCATGAGGTAGGACATTTTACTGTATGACGGTGATAAGATAAAAAGTCAACTTCTGTATGATCCTGTAATACATATGACTAGAGTTAGTACTTTTGCAGAGTTTACATTTCGCGAATTTAAGAGCAAAATTTAATCACTGGGTTTTATTTTTTAACGCTTTTTCTTGTTACTAATTCTGATATACCGTAAAGATAAATTTTGCGCCAGAGGATATGTTCGGCGATTTTTATTTTAATTGCAAAATGAGCGAAACGTGTCACGTGTGCACGGTTTTAGTTTTCATGTTTAAAAGGTATTCTTGTATGTTTTGATTAGATAGTTGCGCTAACATTTGATTAAAACCACAAATCTACCATGATCTGAATTTTGAAGTAGCGATACAAATACCTGTATAATGAATAGATCGCAACTAGACGACATATGTAACCAAAATACATTGTTTTTATAAATATTTCCTTCTGCATAGACATGATTGATAAACGATATTTACCCAAAAATGCCTTGGGCAAGATCCGACGGGTGATGTATTCCCAATTCATAAAAAGACTGATGCATTTACTCATGTTAACATTTTCATTTATAAGTTATGTACTGATTTTAATTGTTGTTTTACTATTGATTTTCTCTCTTTTTTTAATAAAAGTCTGTACAATTTTAAGTCGTCATTTTTTTTGTAATTACTGTCGTTTGTTTCTGCTTTTGGCATTTAAAGAAAAAGGCTGATCAAATCTATCTTTAGTCTTATCTATATAAAATTCTTTGATAGAAGGTAAATCAGTCTATACCCGCACGTAAAGACAAAACATTCCAACTTTTTATTACATTGTACATGTGGAGCAGAATTTTGTTTCAGCCTTTAGAAACAATCGGGGTTCACACCGGCATTTGGTTGATTCGTGTCGCTCAGTCTTTAGTTTTATATGTAGTTTTTTGTATGTCTTTTCGATGTTTTTCGTTTTTTGTCATGATTCTGTCGTTTTGTCTTCTATTAATTAGTTTTAATGCTCCCTTTTTTGGTATCTCCAGCGTCCTTTTCGAACATATCCGTGGTCATCTGTGACACGGATATTCCATAATGGTCAACCGAATGATGATGCCGTCCGTAACACATTCGAATGTCTCCAAATTTACAAATATGAATCCTTGGTTTAATAGCTGCCTTGTAAGCATAGACCACCAGGTCTGGATATCGTATTACCTGGGAGATATGTATTCTATATCAAGCGTTGTCGATTTATTGATTCGTAGGAATGAAAAGTTCACGCTTGAAAAGCTTTAATGATCTTTTTTGATGGAATGTTTTGTTCCCATCTGACCTTCAACTTCAATTTGTATATATCTAAGGTGTTCCTTTTTTTGAAGTACTTTTTAGGAAATAATGTTCCGATATTGGCCGAATTTCGTCGCTACTTGTTGTAATACATCAACAGCTATTATGTTGATTTGCTTAATTTTGAAGATCCTCAGCTGGTTAATGGCTTATTATGAGATACATTATCCATTCGGATTTTGTGTTTATTTCTATTTGTAACTGAAATTCACCAGATTGGGTTTCGGGCAAACAGTAAAAACAAATAATTTTAACATTTTCGTTTAGATTTGAATGCCTTGTCAAAAAGAGAAAATGGCCTTTGTTCTTGCTGGATTAAATGCTAATTGACAGCAGGAACATATAACAAACTAAATTTAAAAAGGTTAACAAAGTAACATTTCACTTTTTAAATGCTTATTGATTTCAAAAAGTAATTTTTGAGCATATGTGTGTTTTCAATTATGTTAATCTTAACCTATGAGCATGTTCAATTATTTAAATAGTTACGACATTATTATTTAAAATCAATCTATAAAATTGCAGTTAATGATCCCGTCTACGGCATTTAATAAATGACAGTTCCATTAAACTGGTCTCAAGATATCATAAACTAAACATTAAAACTTACTTTGTAAAGTATAGGGTGCAAATGTACCCATCAGTATCCTTTGTCGTTTGTTAATTGTATTGTGGTAACCTTTGAACGATTGATTGTATTGTAGTAAAATACATACTTAAATAAAGCCATGATGAATCAAAGAAAACTGTTTGCAATAGTCGAAATAATCAAGTTGAATAATGTTTTACTGTGGATTCAAAAGGTATCTATTTTTGTTGATAGATAAAAAAAACTTGCATTTTCGTTGATTTTGATTTCTTGGTTTTGCCAAAGTCTTCATATAACCCTATAAAAAATTGTAATTCGTTGAACATTTAAATTCGTGAATTTTGTATCGCACGAATAATAATTAATCCACAGTATTTGTAATTCAGTTAATCCTACCAGACTTACTCGGCGACCAGAACTGTTGTTCTGATAGTTGACGTATACGTAGTTGTTTAAATCTTCGTCATTCGTTTTCTGTTGGAGAATTGTCTCATTGGCAATTATACCACATCTTCTTATTTTTATGTTTATCAAAACCAGAGGGGGTTCTAGTTTAGAACAGTTATATGACAGATTGTTCTGACAGTTTTGAATACTGGTTAGAACTGATCCAAACTGACTTAAGCAGTGAGTTGGCTGTATCAGCTGAGCAAATCAAGTTGAATATCTTCTATTATTTACAATTAGTTATACTTAGTTAAGATCTCTCAGATATCTCTAAGTTAGTGATGGCTATTTATTTATTGAATATTTTAAGAATATTAGGAAATAAAGATGGGATTGCTAAATATATTAAAATTGTATTTGTTGTACATAAGCATTAACATATTATATAAGTATTTTAAGAGCTACACCTAAGGTTGTCGAAGTAGCTAAGTTCCTAATGTAGTTGTAGCAATTTATCCCTGTTGTACCTTTGTTATCGGAATAATAAAGAAACTTAATGCTTCTGATTTAAAGTCAATGAACGCAAAATCTCTACACAGAAATGTAATAACTCCGTATTGAATTTAATATAGTTTTTTCATGCTCAGCAATTGTTAAAAACCCTCAAACGAGAAATATTAGTACTAGAAAAACGTGTGGTTATTAAACATGAAAAAGACATAGGAATATTACGTTTCCTAAAATAGCTTCTAGTAAAAAAATATTTTATTAATTTTAAATCCATTATTATTTTTATGTAATATCTCTTTCTTTCATGGATATAAAAGGAATTGATGGGATATTGTAAACAGTAAATCGATTCTGTAAAATATTACTTTGGTTAAGAAATGAATTTTAAACTTGAGAACTAAAAGAACGAATAAACATCCAAGTCTTACAAGCAAAACCAGGTTAACTACTGACATCATCTGTTCTTTAACTTACTAGTAATCAGTAGCCGAGTGGTCTAAATAGTTCATCAACTATACCACTAGCCTGTCACCACTGAGGTTGTGATTTCGAGCTCCGCACGTGATAGATGCGTTTGACTCCTATCTTTGATGACTAGGATTGCCAGTTGTTCTGCAGAAGGTCGTGGTTCTCCCCGGCATCCTTCACAAATTAAAACTTGATGCTACGACATAGCCAATAGTGCTGTAAGTGGCGTGAAAACACAAAATAATCAAGCAAGCAATAGTAATCAGAGAGCGTTCTACGCAGTTTAGAACAGTTATATGGCAGATTATTCTGATAGCTCTAAAAAGATATGTTAGAACTTATCACCCTGTACCAAAGACAACTCATTGTTTCAGTTTTGCAAAGAAACCGAAACCATTTTGGTTCTTTAAGAGCTGAGTACAGTTACGTTTATAATGTAGTTGCAGATTATTTATTCCTTCTTTACCATTGTTTGCGATACAAAGAAGCATTTACATGCATTTGAATTAAAATTAAAAAAAACAAATCTCAATATAGTAATATAATAACTCTGTATTTCATTTAATATTATATTCATGTTAAACAATTGCCAAAAACTCTTTAACTAGAAACTTTAGTACTAGAAAGCGTCTAGTTGTTATAGACATAGAAATAAAACGTTTTCGATAGCTTCTTTTAATTAATATTTCTTTTTTTTTTAAACTCTTTATTATTTGTTATGGAATTCTTGTAATAAATATTTTATTAATTTTAACCCTGTCATTACTTTTTATTGACTCTATCTTTGGGTAAAGGATATTGAGCTTACAAAGTAAATTTATTCGCCTACTGTAAACATAGAAATAGTAAAACGGATCAAACAAAAAAAAAACGTTTGATTCCAGTATTAAAGATGATTGGATGACTCGTTGTTGGTTGCTTTACCTTAATCAACCAATCATTTTACCGAATTCAAACACGTTTTTGGAACGATTGGAACTCGTTCCAAGTCTTTCCTAAGGCACCGGCCTCCAAAGCAAAAAGTAGCACAAGTTAGCTACTAAATCTACAAAATGTATATACACTGAAATATAGTTCCCTATAATTCTCATGTCTGTGTAAATATGCACATATGAACTATTATGTTGATTTGCTTAATTTCGAAGATCCTCAGCTGGTTAATGGCTTATTATGAGATACATTATCCATTCGGATTTTGTGTTTATTTCGATTTGTAATTGAAATTCACCAGATTAGGTTTCGGGCAAACAGTAAAAACAAATAATTTTAACATTTTCGTTTAGATTTGAATGCCTTGTCAAAAAGGGAAAATGGCCTTTGTTCTTGCTGGATTAAATGCTAATTGACAGCAGGAACATATAACAAACTAAATTTAAAAAGGTTAACAAAGTAACATTTCACTTTTTAAATGCTTATTGATTTCAAAAAGTAATTTTTGAGCATATGTGTGTTTTCAATTATGTTAATCTTAACCTATGAGCATGTTCAATTATTTAAATAGTTACGACATTATTATTTAAAATCAATCTATAAAATTGCAGTTAATGATCCCGTCTACGGCATTTAATAAATGACAGTTCCATTAAACTGGTCTCAAGATATCATAAACTAAACATTAAAACTTACTATGTAAAGTATAGGGTGCAAATGTACCCATCAATATCCTTTGTCGTTGTTAATTGTATTGTGGTAACCTTTGAACGATTGATCGTATTGTAGTAAAATACATACTTAAATAAAGACATGATGAATCAAAGAAAACTGTTTGCAATAGTCGAACTAATCAAGTTGAATAATGTTTTACTGTGGATTCAAAAGGTACCTATTTTTGTTGATAGATAAAAAAAACTTGCATTTTCGTTGATTTTGATTTCTTGGTTTTGCCAAAGTCTTCATATAACCCTATAAAAAATTGTAATTCGTTGAACATTTAAATTCGTGGTTCATCTGTACCCACAAAATCCAAGAAATTTGTATCGCACGAATAATAATTAATCCACAGTATTTGTAATTCAGTTAATCCTACCAGATTTACTCGGCGACCAGAACTGTTGTTCTGATAGTTGACGTATACGTAGTTGTTTAAATCTTCGTCATTCGTTTTCTGTTGGAGAATTGTCTCATTGGCAGTTATACCACATCTTCTTATTTTTATGTTTATCAAAACCAGAGGGGGTTCTAGTTTAGAACAGTTATATGACAGATTGTTCTGACAGTTCTGAATACTGGTTAGAACTGATCCAAACTGACTTAAGCAGTGAGTTGGTTGTATCAGCTGAGCAAATCAAGTTGAATATCTTCTATTATTTACAATTAGTTATACTTAGTTAAGATCTCTCAGATATCTCTAAGTTAGTGATGGCTATTTATTTATTGAATATTTTAAGAATATTAGGAAATAAAGATGGGATTGCTAAATATATTAAAATTGTATTTGTTGTACATAAGCATAAACATATTATATAAGTATTTTAAGAGCTACACCTAAGGTTGTCGAAGTAGCTAAGTTCCTAATGTAGTTGTAGCAATTTATCCCTGTTGTACCTTTGTTATCGGAATAATAAAGAAACTTAATGCTTATGATTAAACTCAATGAACGCAAAATCTCTATACAGAAATGTAATAATTCCGTATTGAATTTAATATAGTTTTTCCATGCTTAGCAATTGTTAAAAACCCTCAAACGAGAAATATTAGTACTAGAAAAACGTGTGGTTAATAAACATGATAAAGACATAGGAATATTACGTTTCCTAAAATAGCTTCTAGTAAAATAATATTTTATTAATTTTAAATCCATTATTATTTTTATGTAATATCTCTTTCTTTCATGGATATAAAAGGAATTGATGGGATATTGTAAACAGTAAATCGATTCTGTAAAATATTACTTTGGTTAAGAAATGAATTTTAAACTTGAGAACTAAAAGAACGAATAAACATCCAAGTCTTACAAGCAAAACCAGGTTAACTACTGACATCATCTGCAACTAGAACTGTTCTTTAACTTACTAGTAATCAGTAGCCGAGTGGTCTAAATAGTTCATCAACTATACCACTAGCCTGTCACCACTGAGGTTGTGATTTCGAGCTCCGCACGTAATAGGTGCGTTTGACTCCTATCTTTGATGACTAGGATTGCCAGTTGTCCTGCAGAAGGTCGTGATTCTCCCCGGCATCCTTCACAAATTAAAACTTGATGCTACGACATAGCCAATAGTGCTGTAAGTGGCGTGAAAACACAAAATAATCAAGCAAGCAATAGTAATCAGAGAGCGTTCTACGCAGTTTAGAACAGTTATATGGCAGATTATTCTGATAGCTCTAAAAAGATATGTAAGAACTTATCACCCTGTACCAAAGACAACTCATTGTTTCAGTTTTGCAAAGAAACAGAAACCATTTTGGTTCTTTAAGAGCTAAGTACAGTTACGTTCATAATGTAGTTGCAGATTATTTATTCCTTCTTTACCATTGTTTGCGATACAAAGAAGCATTTACATGCATTTGAATTAAACTAAAAAAAACAAATCTCAATATAGTAATATAAAAACTCTGTATTTCATTTAATATTATATTTATGTTAAACAATTGCCAAAAACTCTTTAACTAGAAACTTTAGTACTAGAAAGCGTCTAGTTGTTATAGACATAGAAATAAAACGTTTTCGATAGCTTCTTTTAATTAATATTTCTTTTTTTTAAACTCTTTATTATTTGTTATGGAATTCTTGTAATAAATAATTTATTTATTTTAACCCTGTCATTACTTTTTATTGACTCTATCTTTGGGTAAAGGATATTGAGCTTACAAAGTAAATTGTTTCGCCTACTGTAAACATAGAAATAGTAAAACGGATCAAACAAAGAAAAACGTTTGATTCCAGTATTAAAGATGATTGGATGACTCGTTGTTGGTTGCTTTACCTCAATCAACCAATCATTTTACCGAATTCAAACACGTTTTTGGAACGATTGGAACTCGTTCCAAGTCTTTCCTAAGGCACCGGCCTCCAAAGCAAAAAGTAGCACAAGTTAGAATCTAAATCTACAAAATGTATATACACTGAAATATAGTTCCCTATAATTCTCATGTCTGTGTAAATATGCACATATGAACTGTGAAAAATTTGGGTTATATCTTTTGAGCAGTTCATTGAAGTATGTATGGCTTTAAGTTTTGTCAATTTGCAGGCTATTTTTGTCATTTTAATTAACGGTAATAATACAATTATAATATAATTGAAAACTGCCATGATGCCAAACAATCAGATAAAAGGTTGGGCCTTTATTACAATGTCCCACCTCCTTAAGTGCCAATCATATTGACCAAATTACTTATCATTCTCATTCTTACATAATTAAACAGACAATTCATCTCAATACACAAATACTTGACCTCATTATTGAATACACAAATGTATATATATAGAAATGATAGATTTATTTGTTGCCTATTACTTTTGATCTTTACTACATAAAGTGATTCTATAAATTATGTCTGAAAGAAAAATGATTAAGGATAAACAAGATTTTTTTTCAAAAGAAAAGACAAATATGAAATCTAGATGAAAAAAAGGTATTCAAGTAGGGTCTATATTTTACGTGATACATCTGTGTAATCCTCATCTGTAATTAATCAATGATATAGGTTACAATTATCAGAGATTGGCAATAAAATAAGTTTTTAATTTGTTTATGTTGAAAAAAAATCATTTTCTATGCCATTTTCTGGAAAATATCAAATGATAAATTGAATTAATATACACTCCACAACTTTTAATCTTCAGTGTCAAATAATCATGTTGATTGTTTTCAAACTCAATAAGCATTTTTTTTTAGAGGTGAAAAATAGTATACCTACGTTTCAACTTACAAAATTGAATATTCTCTTGATATGGCGTCCAATGATAATACTATTAATTACATAATGGCCACAGGCGATTTTAACGAAAACCAACTAGCCCCTGTCAATTCAAACATTACATCTTTGTTAAGCCAATTTAGTCTCTCTCAAATGATAGATTAGCCGACTCATTTTACTGAATCGTCGTCATCATTGTTAGATCTTTTTATAACAAATGATGCTCACATAATAACATACTGTGGAATCGGGCCACCCTTATTAGACCATATACGTTTTCACTGTCCTGTAATTAGTCTTTTGAACTTTCCAAAATGTCGTCAAAAAACTTTTAAGCGAAAAATTTACCTATATGATCTTGGAGATAATGACAGATATCGTAATATTTTATCCGAAAAAAAAAATTGGATTCTGTGATAAACTCTAATAACGTTGAACAACTTACAACTGAAATAACAAAAACTATCATAGAGGCCGCTGAAAATTGTATTCCAAGTAAAATAATAACTGTTCGGAAAAATGAACCTCCATGGCTAACAAATGATATTAAAAAAAGATAGGGGAAAAAAAAGAATCCACATAAAGGCTAAAAAATATAATAACCAATCGGATTGGACAATATTTAAGAAAATACGAAATGAAGCTACAAGCTAAATAAGGAAATCAAAGGATGATTTTAACAACAATTTAATTTAAAAAATCATGAACAGTAACCCGTCCACTAGTACTTGGTGAAAAACGGTCAAACAATTATTCGGATGTACCTCCATTAATGGTTAATAACAACTTAATATTTGATGAAATCGAAAAGGCAAATGAATTTAATCGGTTTTTTTTCTTGCCAGTCAAATATTGATGACTCAAGTGCTATGTTACCTGAAGAACTTCATATTATTAGTGAAACTATAAACTTACTGCTACTGAAGTTGAAGATATATTGAAAATTGTTAATCCCACAAAAGCTTTTGGTCCAGACCTCATTAATTCCAAATTATTAAAAGAAGCATCTTCTGTATTAAAGTATCCATAATGTAAGCTATTTAACTTGTCCTTAAGTACGTCTAATTTTCCAGATCAATGGAAAAGAGCAGATCTTACCCCAGTCTATAAAAATAGCAAACCGAATGACGTGAAAAACTATAGACCTATTTCCTTGTTGAGTGTAGTTGCAAAGTGTATGGAACGCTGTGTATATAAACATGTTTACAATTATTTAAAGAGCAATAACATTTTAACAAAAAATCAGTGAAGCTTTACACGGGGGGGGGGGGGGGATTTAGCGGTTAATCAATTAATTAATATCTCAAATGATTTTGGAAAAGCTTTAGATAGCGGTAAAGAAATTAGGGTAGTATTCTGTGACATAAGTTAAGCTTTTGATCGAGTGTGGCATAAGGGACTGCTATTTAAGCTTCAACAAACGGGTATATCGGATTCTTTATTAAAGTGGTTTGAAAATTATCTAACAAATCGAGTCCAGCGGGTGGTTATCAATGATTCAAGTTCTGAATGGCTACCTGTAAATGCAGGCGTCCCACAAGGGTCCATATAATATATGATATTTATAAACGATATTGTAGAAGATATTCAAGCTCAAATTAAACTATTTGCAGATGACACTTCATTTTTTTTTTTTTTTTTTTTTTTTTTTTTTTTTTTTTTTTTTTTTTTTTAATCTTTATAATTTTATTTGAAATGTACATTTTTTAGAGATACATAAAGTACCGATACCTTATCCCGGTCTCGTTGACGTTAGTATATAGCATTTCATAAGGTTAGTACTTGTTTTTATATTATAAAATATATATATTATGGTTGACAATCCAACAGAAGCAGCTACAATTTTAAATAACGATTTAGATAAGATTTATAATTGCAGATTACATTACATGGTCAAAGAAATGGCTTGTGAATTTTAATGCCTAAAAGACTGAAAGTATGATAATTATAAAAAAAATAATTACTAATAATTTATATGTTGAAACTCGATGGGAAAAATTATCTGATAGAATATGCATACATAGAATAATTCTTTATCACAAAATTTTGAATAAGAAAAACTCCAGAGTATTTAAGAGACTTAATGCCCAATTCAGTAGGAAGTAGACATAAAATTGAGAATGGAAATGGGGAATGTGTCAAAGAGAGAACGACCCGACCATAGAGCAGACAACAGCCGAAGGCCACCAATGGGTCTTCAATGCAGCGAGAAACTCCTGCACCCGGAGGCGTCCTTCAGCTGGCCCCTAAACAAATATGTATACTAGTTCAGTGATAATGGACGTCATACTAAACTCCTATGATCATTATACAAGACAAAGAAATAATATTACACAACTCAACACACAGACCCGTTTATATTCTGAATATTTAATCCCAGCAACAACAAGACTATGGAACACTCTTAACTTAAACATAAGAAAATGTGAATCTCTACCATTATTCAAAAAACAAATTCGTACCCAAAATAGTAAGGTCCCAATGTATTATTATGTAGGATATCGTCTTGGTCAAATTCTTCATGCTCGCTTAAAAATGGATTCAAGTTCACCGAATTCTCACCTATTCCTTTGCAATTTAGTAGACTCCCCAAAATGTCTTTGTGGTGATGTAGAAACAAATTCTCACTTCCTGTTATCTTGTCCCATAGACATTGATTTAAGATACGAACTATTAGCTTCTGTTCAGTTCTTCCTGTCCAAGTTGACTCAAAAATGTTGCTGTTTGGATCAATGGTACTCTCAGATAAGCAAAATATTCATTTATTTAGTTTGGTGCTGAAATATATTATCAAAAGCAAACGTTTTAACCCTTGATGTTACTGCTTCATCACTCAATAGGAACCCAAGCAATTCACACTGTATACATTACAAACATTCATGTTTATTTTTTTTTTCTCTATTGTATTTTCCACCTCTGTCATAATTATATATTTATTACAGAGAATGCCAGTATTTATTTTTATGTATTGTTCAATACGTGTATTATTTGTGTTATAGGAGACAAATTTGTAAAAGCAGATTTGCTTGTTTCTGAATCCTTAATATTTATTTCAATTGTATCATATCGTTTTTTGTCATGAATTATCTGCATAAATATTGTTTAAACAAACTTACATGCACCCAAAACAACCTTTTTTGATTATTTTTTGGAGATAATATAATTCTTAGTTTGCTGGTGGTCCCATGTCCTATAGGGTAACTGATAAACTTTATTAAAAGAATCCTTATTTTATAATTTCTTCTGTTTCTAAAGATAAAGTGTAAAAGGTGAAACATGTACCCGGAAATATTATTTGGTTAGGATATGAAAATGCAATTTAAACAAATTGTTGTGCAAATTAAGGGACCCACTATCATTGATTCACATTTAGCTCATTACATAAACTGAAAAAAGTGCTTATCCTTCTAAAGACCTGCAGTTAATGCAATTGTCCGCAATAGTGCTATATCATTGTTTTTTTTTTACCATCCATTACCTAAATATAATTTGAAATTATTCAAACTACTCTTCCAATCTTTCCATGAGTAATTTCCATCACTTTGATTCGTTGGGTCGTCTCGATGACTTTCCCTCGTTCGGGAATATATAATTCTGTATTAAAAACGAAAATGATTTCACATTAAAAACATTTGTTTTGTTTCTAAAAAAAAAACCATGAAGTTTGTTCAACCTTTGAAATCCATATTTGATGATAAGAAAACGTGACAAAATTGTAACTTCCTGGTAAAAAGGTAATTTTCGTATTCGGAAGGCAATGTATTTTGCACTGATTTAAAAATATCTTATGTATAGTGCTATTCTTTGAAATTGGAGATAATTAGCGGCTTCCAGTATCAACGATTGGTTAAGCTGAAATTTCCTTATAGGTATCGAATTTGAACATTTCTTTAGAAAGCAAATGTGGACAAATGTGACAGGGGATACAGAATGAGGAAAAACCTTGGTCTATATGACATTACATGAAACACGTTTTATATATTAGGAATGTATACTTAACCCTGTAATTTAGTTCAAACCATGGATCCCAGTAATTCCATTCTAACCACAGAACCCTGTAAATCAGTTCTAACCATATGAACACTTTTTTTAATTCCAGGTACGTGAGATAATCTATTAAAGTAGATTATTTCGAAAAAGGAAGGTTCTGAAAAAAAAACCGCATAAAAGATAAATAAGTTTCAAACTTGAAAAACAAACTTTTAAAGGAAACCTCCGTGAAGATAAAATGCTGGATATAATTTTGAAAACATTAAACTGTATTGTGGTACATTGAATCAACTAATGACCGATAGCTCTAGATTCATGTATATCGATAGTGGATTTAAGTTACGGAGATTTATAATAAAATATACTGGATTGGTCCTGTACCAGACTGAATTTAATTTAGCTCAATCGATTCCAATAATTTATGTTTATATATACTTTTGCATTCAAATAAGGGGATAATTTTCTACTTCTGGTTTACACAATGTCACTTCCAATGTCATAGTAAAGGCTACTTTATACTGATTCCAACCATATTAGTTTCTATAAACATTTTTGTGACATTACCGCATAAGGTCATTTTCGTATACCCTTTTTCAAGGTAATATGCATCCCATTATCATACAAATGTAGCCATCGATTGACCAATTGTGACAAATCGAAATATACAAAACAATTTGTTTCAATTTTTTATATCAGTCTTTTAGTTTCAGATGAGTTACGCTCACACAATTTAAAACATGACCTTCACCTTTGATAGTGACTTCATTTTGTAAGTTATGGCCCCTAGAATATCAAAAGAACCTTGGTATAACAACATCCTATTTATGAGTTACACCAATGTATAGCTTATTTAAATAGTGAAGGGTACATTACTTAAATGACCTCATTTTTTAAGTTATGGTCCCTAGAATCTCAAAAGAACCTTGGTATAACAGCATATTATTTATGAGTAACACCAACGTATAGCTCATTTGAATGGTGAAGGGCAGATTACTCAAATGATTTGTCACCGAATTTCTATCGTGGACAATTCAACAGCTTCTGAAGTTTTTTTCGAATAAAACATGTCATGCATGTCACCGTCAAATTGATGCATTTATCTCACGGATTTACTTAATTTTCATGCTGAAAAGAAGCTATGACGTAATAATAAAGAAGAATAACAAAAATACCGAAAAAACTCCAAGGCAAATTCAAAAGAAGAAATCATAAAAAAACTGACAAAATCAAGCGCTATCAATCAACGGAATAAGATAATTGTCAGACATTGGTGTATTTAACCTTGGTTGTATAGCTAGCTAAACCTCCCATCTATATGAAAGTCGTTTATAGTTCCGTTGTATTGACAAAATTGGGTAAGCAACCCGATCAGACACAAAACGTCAATGCGACAATAACTGGGATCCAGCAGCAAAAACTGCGCAACCATATATCATAAGCACAACTGACTTAAGAATTCGAACAATCATACAAATTATTCTAACAAAGACGACAACAAAAGGTGTGGTAGATAGTAATAAACTTATCATAGATGCCAGAATTAAAATTGTGTAAGCCAGACGCGCGTTTCATCGACAAAAGATTCATCAGTGACGTAAATTTGACAATGAAGTCACGTGATTTTAGCGTTTCTTTAGAATATTGCTTCACATTTTTAGCTTTATAATAAAATGCCAGAAAAGCAAAATGAGATGATGAGTTTATATCCACAATGTATATGAAGAAAATATCAGTCAAAGTCTCTTCTGCTCCTTGCAGGGATACAGTTACATGCATTGTCTTATTGTCACCAATATAGTGTGTAGTCGTCCATTCATGTCAACTGAAGAAAACAATCTCTGTTTCAAGCAGACCTTTTTTTGTGGTATCCCTTATGTAAAAAACTAATATGTGGTACAATTATATTTGTGATATAGGTACTCAATCAAACAAGGATTATTGATTACTGACAGCTGTTGTTTTGTTAGACATAATAAGCCTTGCCTATCTTTATGTAATGGTCGATCAAAGACATCGTTGTAATTTTCACCTGATAATTGCTCTGCTGTTATGGAAATTGAGACATAATTTTTTTTAATAGATGTATGTCAGTTATTTGAAACCGAGTCTAAACCCAGCACCCGATAAAAAGGTGTAATAGTTCCATTATATGACGAGCATCTGTGCAGTTACAAGAACTTAGCTGAACATTGGCAATTATTTGAAAAAATCTAAATGGTTCATAGTTAATTTTCACACATATTGACTTTTTTGAAAAGCTTGTAATGTTACAATTAAATAACGCCAGACACCAAGATATCGTAGCGATGCAAAATTACTAATTATCACATACGTTTTGTATTTAGTACTTGTTTAAACTTGAATATCATATAGTGGGTAAACAATGCATTTACGTATAGTACACATTTACGTGAATAAAGGTGTGAGTTTCATTTTATAATATGCTTTACTGTGGTCAAAATAAATAAAAACTATCTGTGTTTAGGTTTCCCAACCTAAAACGCCTACCTTTTAGGTCTAATTTGCACTCTTGTTTAAAGTGTTTTCATTTTTCAGAGCACTAGGTCGATGCCGCTGCTGTTTTTAACAGTTTTTTTGGATATTGTGCAAAAACTAAAATATATAAAGACAAACTGTAAGCAGCATAAGTAATAAGTGAGACAAGAATTGCAATTAAGACAACATTGACGAAATTTTCAGGTGACTTCTTATAGGAGTTATTGCCCTTAAATGACGATGTAATCCTCTTTTTATGTTTTGGGCAAAAATAAAGAGAAACTGTATACAGCAAAAATATCAGTAAGACAAAATCTACCAATAGGTCAACAAAGCCAAAATGTTTTGTCCTTGAATGACGATCGATGTTTACCCATTTTTGTCTTTTGGCAAAAAACTATAGTAGACAGAGAGTAAGTGGGAAAAAAATGATTACAAATACAAGATCAACAACAAAAATTATCGTAATCATGGATTATATTCAAGTCTTTAATGTTGTAGGTTGGCCATTTTTGAAAATGCATATATATCTAGGTGAGCGATACAGGTTGTTATAAGCCTCCAGTTGTTTGGCATTGAAATAGAAATCCTAACATAATGTAAAACTAATATTTCCATAGGTTATTGAAACTCTTTTGTTAGGTATTCTCTGTTATTACTTTATTTGCTGATTAACAAAATAATGAATACGCTGTAAATCCCTGACGTCAAAAGATAAGTCATAAATATATAATAAAGCTAAAAGGTAGTAGTATTGATCAGTCAACAATATACATATCAAACGTTTATAAGAAATACACCATGGATATTTCCAAAGTTTATTTAAAAGCGTTGTCTTTTCGGCGTAAATATACATGTAATACTGAAAGGGGATTAGAAAAAACACATTCATATGATGAGCCTACATTTTTAAGGTAAGACATATATGATAAATCATATTCACATAGTATTGTTAATTTCTAAACGAACACCTTTAACGTAATACACGGACGACTTATAAGATAATGTCCTACCCTAATAAAAATGACTGTATAATGTAGAAATGGCAAAATTACCATTTCCGCACTCTTTAACTTTTCTCTGCCTTAACTAAATGCTATGAAACTTATGCACCATGCTTATTACCACCAACCATAGATCAAGACGGTATTTCGGTGGCGTCACTTTCACCGTTCTTGTGTTATGCCTCTTTGTTAAGCTTCAAAGATAACAAAACGTCTACAGGTTTGCATTAGTACATAGACTCTTAAATATTTACAAGTAGGGGCATATGTGTCCATGGAACACACTCTTCTTTTATTGTTTTTTAAGTTATTACCCATTATTTTGAAAACCATTACAGAAAGGGAGAAAACTTTTAAGAGGAAAAATGAATCTACAACACAACATCTACAGATACGTTAATATTGAGAAATCTTTGGTTGGCTCTTTATAGTTATTGTCTTTATCTTTTATAAATGGTTTAAGCTATGTCATTTGCATTAGTTAACACTGTGTTGTGTAGAAAATGTTTTGGAATTTCATGGACACGGGATAATCACTGTTTTTGTACTGTAGTAAGTGATATTTGAAATCTTTTATTATTATTCTTTTTTTTTGTATGTTGAATTAATTTCTTTAGTTAGGTACATGATGAATATCAAATGATTTCGCAGCATGATAATAAACCATCATAATGTTGATAAGAAATGCACTGTACATACAATTATCGTGATATTTGTCTGTTATACTAGACAATACACAGTAGTCAGCACTTCTATGTAGACATGAGTTATCAATGATATGGTCATAATTATAAATCAACTGTTTACATAACTTAGAATTTTTCGAAATACTAAGGATTGTTCGACTCCAGGTATAGATTACCCTAACAGTATTTGGCAAATAAAGGCAACAGTAGTATACCGCTTTTAGAAATTCATAAATCGATTGAGAAAAAAACAAATCCGGGTTACAAACTAAAACTGAGGGAAACACATCAAATATAAGAGAACTACGACACAACATTAAAATGTAACACACACAGAAACGAACTATAATATAACAATGGCCATTTTCCTGACTTGGTACAGGACATTTTAAGAAAAAAATGGTGGGTTGAACCTGGTTTTGTGGCTAGCCAAACCTCCTGCTTTTATGGCAATGTTAAATATAACTTTAAAATGACAACATTACATGACAGGACTACAATACAAATAAATGGGAGAACATATAGGACAGAGAAACATACGAATAATAGCTAACGAAAGGTACCAGGTTTAAAATTTAATTCGCAAGACGCGCGTTTCTTCCACACAAGACTAACCAGTGACGCTCAGATCAAGAAAGTACGAAAGCCAAAACAAGTACAAAGTTGAAGAGCCTTGAGGACCAAAAGTTCCAAAAAGTTGTGCCAAATACGGCTGGGATAAGAAAATCCTAAGTATTTAGAATAATTCATACTTTCGTAAACAGTAAATCTATAAAAATGACTATAAAATAGATATACATGATACCACCGAAGTGGTGACTAACTACAGAATAAAAACCTTTCGGAATAATCTGTCCTCAATTTTCTTCAAATTCATACTTTATTTAGCCTTTTTAACTTTTTTTATTCGAGCGTCACTGATGATTCGTTTGTAGACGAAACGCGCGTCTGTCGTACAAGATTGCGACTTATTGTGAATTTGGATAGCATCGTGAACGGTTCAACAATTGCATTAATAAATGCACGCAATAAATATCTTAATTTACAATCATAGCTAATTTTGTTTCTTATCATAATAATACTGTGTGCCCAGTCTTGTCTTGCTGGCATTTAATTTACGTCCTAGCCTTTTCTTGGTTATTACTTTTGTATGATGTAATAAATTAATATATGTCTATGATGCATCCGTTGTGTTGCGCATGCAAGTCCAAATCCTTGGTTTAAATATCCCTTGGATACTTTGAATTCTTCAATTGTCAGATGTGTGCTGTGTTTCCGCTTAAAACAAAAAAATGTGTAAAATAGGCTGTAAGGTAGACAGTGGTGGCAAGAGTACATTCATTGTTCTTTTCAATTATGTTCTTGCTTACCTCACAGGACAAACATTTTTTTTAAATCTAATGTCGTACTCTATGATTTGATATACTTATTCAAACTAAAACCCGATTTTGATTTTTATATGTTTTTTTTTTCATTTTTTTCTTCATTTGTTTTCGTATCACTTTTCTACAAGGTAAAATATAGACATGGTTTGATTTTATAATTAAGATAAAATCAGATGTTAACACGGACAACTTAATTTTCTTTCAGAAATATGATTTTCCATTGGCCTTAATATATTGAAATTAATTAGAAGAAAACATAGATCAAAACGTTCGCTCGCACCTCTTTTTACAAAAATGTTTTATTTTAGTCTCCTTAATATCGATAAAACTTCATGTAAAGATAGTGTTGTCTAAATAGCATCTCTCGGTTGTAGTATGATTTGATTAAACACTCATTTAGTTTTCTGAAAAGTGATTTCGATATTTTATTCAACATCAGGAACTTAAAAGCGCCTTTTAAGGATTGTCACTTAAATCATTAAGATGAACAATATCATTAACGGTACCAATTTTTACTGTAACAGATGCGCATTTCTACAATTAATTTTGGAGGCCAACATATTTAAAAATTCCAAAGCTTATACAAACGTTGAGGAGCTGAAAAAATCAAAACGGACCGAAACTATAACCAAATACGGAGATGAATCTAAAGTTATGCACTGACGGAGATACATCCCTTAATTCATAATTATTTCGAAATTTCATAACAGCAAATTTAGATAAAACAAGATCCCTATTTTCATGCCAGTTACGAAGAACTAGCTTCTGTGCTAATGATACCCTCGGGGACTCACAGTCAATAAGAATAAATGATGTTTGATTGTTATGTAATAAGGCTGCGATTTTGTGGAAAATGCTGCCATGAATCTCTTATTATTGCAAAGCATACTCCATAAATTTACATGAAATGTATATTTTTCTGTCAAAATGATTTATGTTGTATTCCAGAACATTTGAAAATAATGAAGTTGAGAATATGTATTTTAGTACTTGAACAATTTTCTACAATCTATTACAAGTCCACGCAGAACAAAGATCTTTTCTTCTGGGGGTGCAGTTTTGAAACGTTTTTTTTTTTTAAACTACTTAAGTTTGTTTTATATAGGTTTAAATATTATCAATGCGTAGGTAGACATTCTAGTATATTCCACTTCTTATCCAAAATATCAAAAGACCTTCTAGTATGTTGAGTAGGGTCCGCTAGCCCGTCTGCAGCTCCTGATATCACCCCGGTTTTGGAGGGGTTCGAGTTATCCAGTCTTTATTTGCCATGTTTGTTTTGGTAAACAGTTGTATGGCTTTGTTGTTTTTTCGCTTTTTTGCCATAATTTTTGTCAGTCGCTCTCGACTAATACGTTTTGATTCTTCTTTTGGTACCTTCCACCTCTATGTTGTGGAGCCAATTTTGATCTTTTTAGTTGCCTAGATGTTTTCCAAACGTAAACTTAAACGCACATTTCAGTATACAATTATACTTTTTTCAACTTAGGGATTTTTAAAAATTATATACATTTGAATATATTTTTGTACCCGCACATCATACACAAATACAACAGTAAATTAATTTTGAGATACAAAATGCTTGAGTACAAGATCATACCGGTCCTTAAGAAACTGCCAATGTCATATCACCATCTGAATAATATGTGTTAACGTAAGCAAATGAATATTGTGAGGCTCGCGTAACGCCATTAGTCATTATCAATATCATGCAAAAGTTGATAATATTCGAAATATTTATGGCTGCAACTTCCTCATGAAAAGTTTATCGTTGTTGCATTTGGCTATTTTCTTTAGGTCCCTCTGATCATATATCTTATATATAGCTCCTCAAGTATTAAAGATTGCATGCATCCGGCACCGGAGGGGACTTTATGTGTTACCCTTTTCCGTCCGTACATTCGTCCCAAAATTAGTTTCCGTTCTCTAACTTTAGTTTGCCTAAACCAATCACTTTTACCGTTCTCGAGTTATGCCCCTTTATAACGTTATATGCAATTGGGGGCATATGGACACATTTGATATTTCATTTTTGTTTGGAAGGGGGGGTATCGTTCCTGATGAATGTAAATCAAGAAAATCACTTTTAGCGCACCAAATGTATATAATAAATATAGTTTATTTAAGAAAGTTATTTTCAATTTCTAGCCCTTCATCAATACTATTGCTAGTCCCCGAGGGCATCATCAGCTTAGAAGACACTGTTTCTACACATGATTTTTTGCATGCATTTCTTATATCTCCATTGATAAAATTCTAGGTTATTAAAAACATTTTTGAGGTTCCAACTCCTTCAGAAAAAGTTGTCCTTAGGTGGATATGGCTATTCTCTTTATGTCTCTGTTGGTTCCATAGCCCCTCAAATATTCAAATACTTACCGTAGTAATGTATAATTTAGGTAGGTTAAAAAAACGAAATTCAAATACTTAAATAACTACTCGTGAGCTCAGTTGTTAAAAAGAATAATCGATAATGGAGGTAAACTGTTATTTTCGGTAATTACGTCAAAAACAAAAAAAGCCATGTACGCAATACCGGAAGTTCTATGTGTATCCAAATTAATGAACAATATTGGCAAAAACGGCAAAAGATATTTAAAAAAAAGTCATTAATTCATGAAAATACCCATTATTAAACGAAAAATGGGCCAAATGTGACGAACAAAATGGTGATATGTAACTCTAATTAAAAAGCTATAATCATTATACCATCACAATATTAATGAGTAGGCTACAAAGGGAAGATATACTAAGGATATTTCAATGTCCAGGACTGTAATTACGTGCAAGTTTGCCTGAATGAACCGAATCAAAAACTCCAGTGGGAGTACGTTGTATAAGCTAACAATGATATTATGCATCTTAATAAACTGTGCCTAACATTTCATTTTACATTATCCTCAATTTATAACGTTCTTTTTTCAGTCAAGAAGAAGCACAGCGAATTGATGAGGAACTATTTACAGAATATGCTTTTATTGTGGATCAGCTGATGGAACTTGCTGGGTATAGTTGTGCTGTGGCGATAGCAAAGGTTAGTGAGTTTACTTTTTGTATGAAAATATGATGATTTGTAGTTCCGTTAACTCAACAACGCAAAGCCAAATAAGTTCCACCATTTACAATAAAAATATATTATTTGTCGCATACACACTATATTACCTTCTTCCTTGAAAAAAAAAACCTGACAATATTTATTGATTTAATAAAATTGAGAATGGAAATGGGGAATGTGTCAAAGAGACAACAACCCGACCATAGAACAGACAACAGCAGAAGGTCACCAACAGGTCTTCAATGCAGCAAGAAATTCCCGCACCCGGAGGCGTCCTTCAGCTGGCCCCTAAACAAATATATATACTAGTTCAGTGATAATGGTTTGTTTTTGTAAGATGGTTTTTGTAAGACCGTTAACTAGAAAACAAATATAACATATTACATAGATTGAACCCTTTTTGTTTATTAATTCTTAATAATTTAGAATCCCTTGCTTGCTGTATTTTGCAAAACCTTTCAGAATATTTGGTCCTGAATGCTTTTCAACTGCGTACTTTATTTGGCCTTTTTAACTTTTTTTTTTATTCGAGCATAACTGATGAGTTTTTTGTAGACGAAAAGTGCGTCTGGCGTACCAAATTTTAAGCCGGTTACTGATGAGTTTATTTACCGCAATACGCACTTTTGATGAGAGATTTTCAAGCACGTATTATTCAATCGTGTTATTTGTATTGAGAATAGTTGAGACATTTTACATAAGTTCTGCACTGTTCACCACATTCTCAGGTTTGGAGACATTAACCCTCTTTAAAACGAACTAAATCAATATTAGTATAGCTCGTTCTTAATCGAAGTGTCTATGTAATCCGGATTTACAGCAGTACCAAAATGTCAAGACAATTAACACGTAATTTTAGATTTACATATGCCATTTAATCAGTGGATTTTCAATCGTATATCTCTTCGTATAATCTTGATTCATTGAAGTTTAAATCCGATTCAGCACTACGACATATAAATTAAGAGATGAAGCTTTACAAAAAAAAAAACCACAAGGAGTCATTGCTCAATTACATGGTAATTTTGTATACAATTGCTATTTTCCAAGTGTGTTTTTATTAGAACTCAACAGAACATCTAATACAAAATGAGAAAAAGTAATCTTGCGATCTTAATTAAGGGCATACGAGACAGTTTTGATTCCACGGTGATTTGTTTACGAAAATTTGCATACAAGCTATTTTGCACCTAGTCAATTCAAATATATAATTAAAAATATACCTTCATGTGCTACTTTAAGAGATAAATGTGGTCGAAATTTCAGACATTTTACTTAAAATTTCGCATTTTTGAACATTTCTATCCTTTGGATAGACATACCCAACTTTTTTGTTTCAAAAGATAAACACAAGCAGATTTTTGTAAAAACATTTGGAAAATCTTCTTGACATAAGTATGCTCTAAATTTGTATAACAATTCTTTGGAATAATTAATTTTTATCAAAGTTTCATGATTTCAGAAAAAAAAACGGCATTTTTTGCTGTTTATTTATCTAATTTAAAAATTTTTTTTTGAAAATTAGTACAAATAATCTTCATACGTAATCAAACCTAATGTCATTTTAAAAAAGAGGGGTCCATGAACTCGTTTTCAAGTGAAATCAGTTTGAATGATAAAAATCAGTCGAAAAATGCTTTTTTCCGGATATGTCACAATTTGACGTCGCGAAAATAACATTTTACGTTAGCAACGTCATTACCTCCCCTATAACTGTATCGGATGCCCTTAAATGGGACAATGTTCTTCTTTTAACTGTATAATACGATCTATTAATTAAACTTTAAATGTATAGAAAACAAAAAGAAGAAATTGATACGTGCGATTTTAATTTAAAGCATAAAGAAGATATCAAACACAATGGCTAAAAAAAGACCGAATCGAAAACAACAATAACAAAACATTACGCAGACAACTAAAGATTAAACAACACGAATGTAATAAAAAATAAAGAAAATACCAAAGGGGCAATGAAACAATAAGTCAAATGAAGACATGGCCAAAAGAAAATCGACGAGCAGATTAAAATTGAGAATGGAAATGGGGAATGTGTCAAAGAGACAACAACCCGACCATAGAGCAGACAACAGCCGAAGGCCACCAATGGGTCTTCAATGCAGCGAGAAACTCCCGCACCCGGAGGCGTCCTTCAGCTGGCCCCTAAACAAATATGTATACTAGTTCAGTGATAATGGACGTCATACTAAACTCCAAATTATACACAAGAAACTAAAATTAAAAATGATACAAGACTTACAAAAGACAGAGGCTCCTGACTTGGGACAGGCGCAAAAATGCGGCGGGGTTAAACATGTTTTTTGAGATCTCAACCCTCCCCCTATACCTCTAGCCAATGTAGAAAAAACAAACGCACAACAGTACGCACATTAAAACTCAGTTTAAGAGAAGTCCGAGTCCGATTAACATGTATTAAGTCACATACAACACTTCACTGAAATCAAAAGATTGAGCGACATGGACCGTTCTATCCATCAATTGTTGCATAAGTTCAGTAGGCATCAGTGTTGGTGATCTGATTTTTATCCATTATCAAAATATACAATAAATATTCTCTAATACTTATTTTGATTTGAAGACAAATTGTCACACATTGTTTTGCAGACTTTTCCCTTGGACAAGATGACGAGAGATAGTGGTGCTATACTTGTTTGTTGTGGTCCCGGAAACAATGGTGGTGATGGTTTGGTAGCAGCCCGACATCTCAAACTATTTGTAAGTATATATTATATATGATTACACGGTTGTGATCTTGTTGTAAAAGGGTGTAACTTGAGTACTAGTAGTATTTAATCAGAAAGTGCTTGTTTAAAAGTAAATTTTGCTGTTAATAACGTTGAGAAGTACAAATCATAATAAATTTAATACACTCTAAGGTCGATTGTAGACACATGGGCAAAATGCTGAACCTATCCTTTGGCTTTCATTTTTTCGGATTCAGGATCATTTCTTGAGAATACATTTCTGGAAGCTTTAAAATTATCTAGTTTCTGCTATATACAATTGTTCATCTCAGTGAATATTCAATGAAGCTACGAATACAAATCGAAATCCACTTTAATTGCTTGTTTTGGGTTTTTGTTGTTCTTTTTTATAGTTGTGGGTGTGTGGGGATTCATAAACATGTCTTGTAGCTTTACAAGTATCTTACTTCTGCAAATTCTACATCTAAGTGAAAATACAGAATATATGATAATAACAGCAGATGATTGTATTCCAGTGCCCTGAGACTCATTAAAATTATAAGATCTGACGTAACCTAATATTATGACAAGACATAAACACAACAATACCATTGATAGCAATCTTGAATATTTTTTGTAGCTTTACAATTATCTTATTTCGTTCTACTACTAGTATATAATACAAGTTCTACATCTAAGTGAACATTCAATGAAGCTACAAATACAAATGTATTAGGATGAGTTATTTTTTATAACAGGCAGACGATTTTATTCCAATACCCTGGGAATCATTAAAATTATGAGATCTAACAAATCCTACTACTATGACTAGACATAAACAGAACATAACCATTGATAGCAAATTAAAAAAATAGAGTAAATTTTGTACAAAGTCAGGAATAAGACAGTTGTTTGTTTTCCATTCGTTTGATGTGTTTGAGCTTTTGATTTTGCCATTTTATAAGGGACTTTCCATCTTGAATTTTTCTTGGAGTTGGTTATTTTTGTTATTTTATTTTTTGCATAAAATTACTTTAAACAGTAAACATTCTAATAAATATATAACACTCTAAGGTCGAAGTACACACATTTTGACAGTATTGAACCTTTCCTGTCGGAATCCACTTTAACTGTTTCTTTTTTCTTTGTTGTTCTTTTGTTATGTGTGTGTCATGAAAATTTCTTGTAGCTTTACAGTTATTTTATTTCTGCTACTAGTAAATAAAACAAATTATATATCTAAGTGAACAGTCAAAGAAGCTACAAATACAAATATATTAGGATGAGTTTCTTTCTCATAACAGCAGATGATTGTATTCCAATGCCATGGGACTCATTAAAATTATGAGATCTAACGAGTCCTGTTAGACAAGACATCAAGAGAATAATACAATTAATAGCAAATATATCACTAGATAAATTTACATATATCTCACATTATTGAAATTAGACCTGCATTGTGTGTATCGAATCGGAAATCCTTTGTGACTATTATTCTCTAGTATAATACAAAACATATTGTTTTGTACGAAATATATCAATAATTGCCAGCATTAGTATGACACAATGACATGTTTACTGGCTTCGGTGTTAGTTCATTTGTCGACTCGCATTCACATATTGTATAGATTCAAGGATTATTAGAACTTGTTTAACAGTTTGAAGATTGTCAGTCGTCCATGATCACGTGATATTATCTCAAGGTGATTTATTTGATGTCATTACTTTGGCTTTTGATTATTGTCTGTGATCTTATAACATTAGGTTCCTCTGAAATTATAAACTTTTGGTTTGATAATGAAAAGACGACGCCTTAGTGATTGATGTTTTCTTTATTATACCACTACAGTTTCCTAATATAAACAATATAAAAGCAAGAAATCAACAATAACAAAACAAATATATGAAACTTCATTTTTAGCAACGGATGTTCTTTTTGATCTTCATTATGTCAATGATGTAACGTTGTCTTTCCAATTTCTGTCTTCTATCAAAATTGTCAGAACTGGATTCCGTTATGTCAAAAAGTTTGAGATATTTCTAATCATCTTACAGTTTGCCAGACAAATTAAATCTTCATATTTACAACAGAATATTTATAAGACGAACAGTCAATCATTGGGGAATTTGAGTCACGATAAAAGTTAATTCTATACCATGAACATTACCTTTTTATGTCCTTTGATACGAATATCATAACTAGAAAACTGCTACCTTATGGGTTATTTTTCAGATACGTGAATAAGGAAAAATGATCGACGACCGAATGATTCGTTATGAACTCTTTGTCTTTCAAATATGTACATAAAGTTCGATATTCCCCCAAACGTGATATACATTATAGGGAACAGGTTTAGGAAGATAAAAATAAAGCTAAGAAAACACCAAAAACTTAGGGAATGGCATGCATTAACTCAAAAAGTGGACAGACTTGGTGCGTCGACTGGAAAATAAGACTTTAAGGAGCTCAAATAAATTAAAACTTGATGCTGATAAAAATAATTATCAGTCAAGCCCATTTCATCCCTTCAGTTATATGTACATACAATAACCTAAATGATCTACCAGCACTCTCTTCAAACTTTGTTTCTGAAATAAATTATCCCTTAGAATTTGCCTTCATGAAATTTAAATCAATATTGTTATTGTCACACAACTGATAAAAGCTATGATGTTACAAAATTAGTAAAACAGGCAACTGGCATAAAATAATTGTTTTCAGTAGTTAAGTGTACTTTTATTGTATGATTTTCAGAGCGAAAAAGGACGGCACTTGTTTGTAAGCGTATTTTGATTTGCATATCTGGTCATATCATGACATTATTTTTTATGTCTAGAGGTTGTCACATTCTAACTAGGAAAAAGCCTCAGATGTGAAAAAAAGCTCTAACCTTTTCGAATCAAGTTTGTACAAGCCAAAATCAACGTTTCAGCTTAAAATTCATTTATTAGTTTTAAATGGTATAATCTATGTCATCATTTTTGCTATTTATTTAGCGGAAAATATTACAGTATCGTACAAAGCATCTTTCCAATACGTTGTCGTCAAGGGAAATTCACTTTTTGCTATTACAGTAAATACGATTCGATCCTCTGAAAATCTATTAAAGCTAAGTTTACTATATGTTCAACATTAGGGAAATTCCTTAATTATGTACAACATTCTACCAAATGACTAAGTATAATGTACACTGTTTCACCATCGGTAGGGAACCACTTTTTATATATGATTTTAAAAAGTTACTATTCATGGGACTGGTTATGCCCCGCCCTAGGTAACGGAAGCATTTAGTGCTACCCTTGACCGTCTTTCCGTCCGTCTTTCCGTTCGTCCCCTTTTTGCTTCCGCACGCTAACTGTACTTTTCTTCATCGAATTTTATGAAACTCATACACAATAATGCTAAGAACCAGTACTCGCAGACAGAGTTCGAATGTTGGCAGTGAGTCACTTACCGTTCTAGAGCTATGCTCCTTTATAACTTAGAAGTTTTCAATTTTTTCTGTTTCCGCATTCTTACCTAAGTTTTCCTCGTCTGCATTTTATGAAACTCATACACAATGCTAAGATTCAAAACTCGCAGACAGGGTTTGAACTTGGGTAGTGAGTCACTTGCCGTTTTAGAGTTATGCCACTTTATAACTTGGATAATTGCATTTTTTTTTCGTTTCAGCACTCTTAAGTTTGCCTCTTCCAAATTTTATAAAACTCATACACAAATGCTAAGAACCACAGCACATAGATAGAGTTCAAATTTTGACAGGGAGTCATTTACCGTTCTAGAGTTATGCCCCTTTTTAACTTGAAAAATTGCAAAGCTTGAGCGGGGGCATTCGTGTCCTCAGGCACATTCTTCTTTTATTCAGAAGTTTGATTGTTGCAAAGGTAATGTATTGATGTCATTGATAGCAAATCTGCATGCGATTTTCAATTTATATTTTGTGAACCTGTAACTTATCATGGCAAACATTTCTCCTGTTTAAAGAGAGCGCAAGAAAGGAATAAATTTAGTGATAAATACCGTGTTGGATTAGAAAATTTATTTTTGATCCGTTTTTTTCATAAGTGTTTCTAACAATATAATATCTAAGAGGGTTAATGTCATAAAATTATTTTTAGTCTACAAAAAATGTGTATGTAAAAGATGTAGTATTACTTTCGATCATTCATGGCTGGCACCAGTTTAATACACGGCAACTCTGGTTTATAAGAATAATCAACTGCTGCTTGATAAGAAACACAATGAGATACTTATCTTAACTGATAGAATAGTCAATTATATGAATAATTAAGATATAAGTAACCTGTATTAAACCAGACTTATGGGCTGAAATTAACATACAAATTACAAGTTTATTTCAACAAAACCTAATTAAGGTTACTTAATTATTAACAATAACTGTTCTGTTTCACCCCCATGTACTGTCTAGTCCGATAGAAGTAGATACAAATTGACAATAGTTGTTCTGTTTCACCCCGTATACTGTATAGTCCGATAGAAGCAGATACAAATTGACAATAAAATTGGAAAGATAAGCAACTTTATTACAAACGTCTCATCTTACTTTGTTTGTTGGAGATAATTAGGAATACTGATGTTTCATTAGGGATAAATAATTAGAAATGATCGCATGTTTGGGTGTTATGATATGGAAGTAATAGTTAGAAAACTTCAATATCTTGTTAATTTAGACTGACGAGTGTTTGCATTCGTACTAATAATCTACATTGAATTGATGACTCGTTGTTTTATATTGCCAAATACAGCATTGAAGTGTCCAAATTCATCACATACAACCTGAAGGGATTGTATATTAACTGCATGAAGTATATTTAATATAGTTTAATGGTTGCAAGATATGAGATGAATGCCCACGAAAGCAAGAAATAAAAGCTGAATTTATTGTTTATTAACAGGATGAAGTATACCTAATATTTTGTAATGGTTGCGAGATATGAAATGAATGCACAAGAGAAAGAATACAGGTTTTCGAAACTATCAGCTTCGATAATACTTTATTCATTTTTTAATCATAATACTGGCTATGCACATAAAGTCTTGATAACACAATCTTATTGGGTTTCAATGGATATTGTTAATAGTTATAGAAATGCTAGTCCGGTGACGGTCAAGGTAAAACTATTTGTAAAATTTTACTTCGTCAGATAAAAGAAAGAGTGGTGAACATACAAAATACGCCATCCTTTGAAATTTTATGTGCAGTTTTTTTTTTTCTTTTTCAGGGATATAAACCCTCGATATTTTACCCGAAACGTCCAAATAAACCTTTATTCCAGAGCTTAGTTAAGCAGTGCGAGGGAATGGATATGCCTTTCTTATCATTCCTGCCGTCCGAAGCTTCTTTAATTAGTGATTCATACAACCTTGTGGTAGATGCTCTGTTTGGCTTCAGCTTCAAAGGGCCTCCTCGGGCAGACTTTGCTAGCGTACTAGAAACACTGAAGAATGTTGAAGTCCCAATAGCTAGCATCGATGTTCCATCTGGTACGTATTACTACATGTATATATTATTGATCTATTTTTTATGTTTAACGCCACTTTAAGCGCATTTGGTTACATCATTGCGGCCAATTTTTATTGGTGGATCAAGCTTACGTATCCGGAGAGAATCACCAACCTTCTGCAGGAAAACACTCGATCTTAATGAATTATGCATGATTAGAGCCGAACGCACTTTGCCGAAGAGGGGTTTGAACTCACAACCTCATTGTTGACAAGCTAGTGATAACTGTTTAACTACTGAGACAACTCAGCCACAGAGACCCTGACTTGATGCTGACATTTTTATTTGATATTGCACACAAACATAAGACCGTTGCATATTATATAATTTTCAACAACAAAAAAATAAAATAGAATAAAGTATGGTATGCTAATTGGTTTTTGGAACTATTTTTATGGAGATTGTAGTATCTTTAAACAAATTTGTTATTTAAAAGATGTTGACACTGAGGCGAAGTATCTTTTGTGTACTTAGGCAAAAAAACATATATAAAATATAGTTGTGTTTCCTGCTCTACCTACCTTCCTTTAATCTGTATGCCTACCCTAACTGGTTTATGGACATTTTTTGGTTAAGCACCATTACAGTCAAGAAATGATCTGCGGCGGATAGAAATCAACTTTATACAAGTGCAGTATACTTGTACATGTATAAGACTTTGACTGATTTTGCAATATTCAAATACGAAATAAAAGAAGAATTTTGGTCTGTTTTGTAGGGTTCTTATATCAACTCAATTTTCAAACAATTACAGACTTTCCATAGAGATTTTTTCAACCCAAAATAAATCATAAGATGTATTGATATTCATTTACATAAGGTCGATTTCTATCATACGCAGTTCATTAATGTTCCGTTAAGTACCATATAAATCTAAAACATTTCCTTATGAGCTAAGATAAGCTACGATAATCTGTATTTCAGACTCAAAAGGTCCATATATACATACATGACACAACATATTTTGTCTAGACAGGATGCAATGTTAAAATATTTACAATATTAATTACAGTTACAAATTAAGGTATAACTCATTGTACAATACTTTTAATCAGATTGAAGAATACTTTACATCACTTCTGAGAATTCAGATATTTTCAAGCGATTTAACATACTAAACATTGACTTTCGCATAACTTCCTTGACGACAAACACTACTCTATATTGATATCCCATTATAATTATAAAAGCATTGTTATACATTACTAGCATTGTATTTAAAGAGGCAGACTGACATTAAGACCATAAAGATACACAATAGACATGTATTTAATAAAAAAAATTTAAAAAAGAAATTATTTTACTTACCTTCTTACCATTAGGCTATTTCTTCTTTAACTTCTTTAAGTTTCTATAGCGATCCTGCATTAATTGAAGATTATTCGCCAGGTGTTGACTATTAAATTTGATTTATAATTTACAAGGTAACCAGAAAAAAAATTTGTTCTGCCATGATGCGGGAAACGAGTATATTTTGTTTTTGCCTACAAAAATAAAAAAATATATATTATATGGTTTGTGTGATACATGTATCTGTTTGATTTTTAGGTTGGGATGTTGAGAAAGGATGTGAAGATGGATTGAAACCAGAATTATTGATATCACTGACCGCACCAAAGTTGTGTGCTAAACTGTTCAACGGAAAGACACATTATCTTGGTGGACGATTTATACCCAAATCCCTTGCTCAGAAATATGAACTTAATTTGCCACCCTACCCCGGAACAGAATGTGTGGTCGAACTTAAATCAAATGCCGAAATAAACGGGACTGACTGACATTTGTTACCATTAATACTATGTAAGATGAGAAATGTATTTTGACACCAGACATATGACAGAATAACAACTCAGTGCTTGCTTAATCAGCATCCCTTTTGAGATTTTATGCCTTTATCAAAACTTCGTATTGTAATTGTAATACATGTATAATATATTAACCATGCATCCTCTGTTTATAAATCAAATGCTAAGACAGACATTTATTTCTTAAATTCTTAAATACTATGTGTGATCAGAAATGTATTTTGACTTGACACTACTGTTTGATTTATAGCAGTGTACAGTGGCGTAGGAGTGGACTGTTGATTTATAGCAGTCTACAGTGACGTAGGAGTGGACTGAACAGCTGGGTTTCTATTGTATTATATACATGTAGTGGGAGTCGGTCAATGTCTTAATTCTTTCATTTTTCACTTTCATTTTTATTTTCAATATTTTTGTTTGCCCAAAAAAAGTAACGTGGTCTGGGAGGGCAAACAGATAGCTCCTACGCCGGTGGTGTAACAACTCAGTGCTTGTTTAAACAGTATCTCATTAGATGTATATTTCTATCTGTATATCATGATGGTATTACATATCATTATCATCTATCTTTAGTTTTATACTGTACTGTATTATATAGATATAGTTAGAAAGTAAAAACAAACAGTTGACACTACGTAATTTGATTTTTATAGATGGAATGATTGATTATAAATGCTTCTTTTTTTCATGAAACAAAACGTCTTGTGGAAAAATATTTCATGCATTTTCAGATCAAAATTTGATTTTTAAAATCTATTTTTAAATTTATATTTAGCAGCTATATTTACTGCATATAGTCCTTTATCAGTAACGTAGCTTCCATTTAGCTCTTAGATACAGGACTAAATTACGGATTTTAATAAGGGTAAAGGTTGCATAAAATGCAATCAAAATCATAATTTTATTGTCTTGATAACTTTATCTTCCAATCCTCAACTCTATCGTTGACATAGTGCAGTGTGTTGAACATTCCGACATGTCCAAATAAAACTAATTAAATGCTAACATATACTCTGATGTTTTAAGTAACTGATGTGCATGTGTATAACCATACTTGTCAAGAAAGTAGTTTTATTAAACATTACATGATCTATTCTAAATATAAGTCCAAGTTCAACTACAATTATGTTAAAAGGAAAATAACTGATAACTATTTAGTGAAAATTATGGAGATTCGTTGATATAATTTATTAGAAGCATATTGGTTATCTCATCATATGCTCAGTTTTGTTTTTGTTGGTTTTTGAAGTTTTGTTTTGTTTGTTGGTCATGAATACATGTTCATCGTTGACCTCTTATCTTTATTTGTTATCAATAATGCCTACTTCTTTGTTTTAATTGTTCTCTCTAAAATGATGAATACACGTAAAGAATAATAAAAGTTAAAGTCTACAGCTTATCATTATTATATCAGATTCACGTTAGGCCTATATACCACGACGAGGGCCACACGTGGAACAGGATCTGCTTAGCTTTCCGGAGCACCTGAGGTCAACCCCGGTTTTTGTCTCGCTTGACGGAGTCAAAAAGCGAGACAAAGATATGCTGTTACCGGCGTGGGAAGTGTATTAATTTGTGATAAGGTCTAGTTTGTAGTGAACCACAAGTTGTAGGTCAATCATATTTGGTAAACAGTTGTATTAGCATTGGCACATCTCATTTCCATGGAGATTATTTGGCCCTGTCCCCTCAGTCATGGTTATTGACTTTGAAACTTTTGCTTATTTTACATGTTTTAGTTTGTGATTAGGTCAGTTTATGGGGAACCATTAGTGGTAGGTCAATGATATTTGGTATACAGTTGTATTAGCATTGGCACATCTCATTTCCATGGAGATTATTTGGCCCTGCCCCCTCAGTCATGGTCTATTGACTTTTAAACTTTTGCTTAGTTAACATGTATTAGTTTGTGATAAGATCAGTTTAAGATGATAGGCTAATGTTAAGTCAATGATATTTGGTATGCAAATTTATTGGCATTTGTAAGTATTATTCCATGGAGATTATATAGCCCCACCCCTGATCATGGTTCATTGACTTTGAAACTTTTACATAGTGTACAAGTTAATATTTGTGTTAATGTTTGTTTAAAGGGAACGACTTATTATAACTCAATGATATTTGGTATGCAGTTTTATTAGTATTGGCGCTTATCATTTACATGGAGATGGTTTAGCCATGTACCTCAGTCATGGTTCATTGACTTTGAATGTTAGCCCAACTTGTTAAGAATTGCCATTTTAATTTCAACATTTGCATATCAAAATTACAAAAAAGCGAGACATATCTCTGTGATAAAAGTTTATTGATGGAGTTCGTGTTGCTCGGTCGTTATGTTTTTCTATGTTATGTTTTGTAGACTGTTTGTCTTTTGATCGTTCTTCATTTGTTGCCATGCCGATAACAGTTTGTTATTGGTGTTTGTCTTTTGATCGTTCTTCATTTTTTGCCATGCCGATAACAGTTTGTTATTGGTGTTTGTCTTTTGATCGTTCTTCATTTTTTGCCATGCCGATAACAGTTTGTTATTGGTGTTTGTCTTTTGATCGTTCTTCATTTTTTGCCATGCCGATAACAGTTTGTTATTGGCAGATGAGTTTTATCCATTTTGTATCGTCCACATCTCTTTTACACCAGCACATCCCAACAATTACAAATAACTCACTTTGCTTGCAATGATATATGACTATGTGTTTGCTACTAGTTATACAGCGTGCTAGTCACCTAATACGATATATCCGGGGTCAGTAAATTGCAATATGGGACGAGAGCGAGCAAGGTGCGCTAAAATATGTTACAAGTCTAATAGAAACAAAATGATATGGTGTGTCCATCCATGACACAAAATGAGTGTATACATAACAAAATACACAAAAAGCAAAGGAACAGCGCTTGTATTGGCAATGCTGTTCTTCATCTTAAAGTCACAGTTAGGCCTTCAACACGGAGCTTAAACTCTCACATCACTGCAAGTTTAAGACGGCCCCTATATAGCTAGCACCGGTTTGAGCAGAATTCTTTGCAAACTGACGATCACGCCATAACTGTGAATTAGAAGAAGAAGGCCATGGAGTTATATTTTAGTTTAGTTTACCATTTCTTCACTAGATGATCCGTGATCAATACTGCCGTCAGTTCAGTTCGTTTATAATTGTATTGTACATCTGAAACGTTTACTAATTGCACATCTTATTAGGACAGAAAATCATTTAATTCAATTTGCCGGCCTTAAGCGTAAGTGTGATATAAAATGATACATTGAGATTTCGACATGACAATTTTATTCTATTAACAATGAACACATTCGCAATACTTTCTGCCAGAAGTGATATATTAACAAAAATATAATAAGTATAATAAAAAGCGCGGATTTCTTTTCTTATTTAAGCTTGGACTTTAGATATTCACAAAACATGACCAAGTATTGGCTAATAAAAGTATAATTAGTGAATACTGTTGATTGTTAGCATGCATTGTGTATCTGTATTTGATCCCGTCGCTTCGTCTAATATTGTTCAGCCTTTTTTGCTTAAGTTATATCCAATCATTTGTAGTCATAGCAAACGAACGTCTTCCTCTGAAATACGTAAGCTGTCTACCACATTTTATACAGAACATTACTATACCGAGAAAACATAACCTCAAATGTACCTACTATTTTTTTTATACGACCGCAAAAAAAATTTGTGGTCGTATATTGGTATGACGTTGGCGTCGTCGTCGTCGTCGTCGTCGTCGTCCGAAGACACATTGGTTTTCGCACTCTAACTTTAATTTAAGTGAGTGGATCTCTATGAAATTTTACCATAAGGTTCAATACTACAAAAGGAAGGTTGGGATTGATTTTGGGGGTTATGGTACGAACAGTTAAGGAATTGAGCCAAAAAGGGGCAAAAAATAAGCATTTTTGTAACTTCTAGACATAGCTTGTGTGTTAGTGTTTGGATCTCTCTAACATTGTATCACAAGGTTCCATATCACAAAGGGAATGCTGGGATTCATTTTGGAGGTAATTGCCTCCAAATTTTAGGAATTAGGGGCCAAAAAAGGGACAAAAAACAATCATTTTTCTAGTTTCATGACAATAACTTGTGTGTAAATGTATGGATCTTTATGAAATTGTACTACAAGGTCCCATATCACAAAGAGAAAGCTGGAATTTAGTTTGGGTGTAATTTCTCAAAACGTTTAGGAATTAGGAACTATAAAGGGGCCAAAAATAAGCATTTTTCTAGTTTCCAGACAATAATTTTTGTTCAAGTGTATGGATCTCTCTGAAATTGTACTGCAAGGTACCATACCACAAAGGGAAGGCTGGGATTGAGCTTCGGGTGATGAATCATAAGGGGGTTCAAAAAAATTTTTTTTGGGGGGGATTTTTTTTTCCTTTCTTTTCTTTAAAATTTTCCATTTTAAATTGGTTATTTCTGATTTACATATAAAAGCAAATAATAATGATATGGTTCGAATAGGTAAATTAAAAATGTTTAAGTTCTTAGACCACATTCATTCTGTGTCAGAAACCTATGCTGTGTCAAATATTTAATCATAACCCAAAGTCAGTGCTGTATCAAGCTTGAATGTTGTGTCCATACTTGCCCCAACTGTTCAGGGTTCGAACTCTGCGGTCGTATCAAGCTGCTCCCAGCGGAGCATTTTATTGTTTTATAAAATTAAGCTGCGTCGGATAGAAATCGACCTTATGCATGTACATGTCTAAGACTTTGATTGATTGGAACATTCAAATACGAAATAAAATGATGAATTTGGGTTTGTTTTGCAGGGTTCTCATATCAACTCAATTTAAAAACAGTTAGACAGACTTGGCATAGAGATTTTTTCAACCCGAAATTTGTTAACAGATGTATTGATATTCATTTGCATAAGGTAGATTTCTATCCGACGTAGCTCATTAATAATATATTGCCCTGAGTAGCTTTGTCACGTGATCCATATCAATATGCTGACTTCATAAGCATATTCAGTAGGATATTAAGGGGATGAGTAAATAAGGTCCATGTACAGAAAATAGTGGTCATCCAAATTTAAGAAGGAAAGGGGAATAAAACATGAAAACTTGAATCATGTCTTCATCTTGATATTGTATTTGTTTGTAACATATCTTTTAAAGAAGTCATTAAAACAGAAAACGCAAACAAAAATTAGTATTTTTTAGCTCACTTGGCCCAAAATCTTCTCCTCTGAAACTACTGGGCCAAATTTAACCAAACTTGGCCACAAATATTATTTTTAATGTATCTAATTTGAAAATGTGTCCGATGACCACGCCTGCAAGCAAACATGCCCGACATGGATAAAAATAAAACATAAGGGAGTAAAATGTAAGTTGTGACTATATCTTCGAAACCGCGATAAATAGAGAAACTCTACCTTAGCAGAAATGTTCACAATGTTGAGATCTACTGCTGTCTATTTACGTCAAAACTGTCAGACGACTTCTTACTAGGAGTTATTGCCCTTAAATGTCAAATTTTACCATTTTTATTTTCATTTTTGCTGATTATTTTGAAAACTATAATAAAAGTAGATAACAATGATCTTTAATTAAAAGTGATCAGCAAGACAAGATCTACAAATAAGTGGCTGAAATTGTTAGACGATTCCGTATTTGAGTTATTGCTCTTTAATGATAATGTTTACCAATTTTTTGCATTTTTTGTCTAATATCTTAAAAAACTATAATAGACAGATAGAAGTTTTAAATAGCACAAAATTTTTAATGATCAGCAAGACAAGATCTACACATAAGCAATCATGACTGAAAATCTTCATTAGACTCGTTATTGGAGTAATTGCCCTTTAAAGATGATGTTTATCTTTTCTTTTTTTTTTTTTTAGTTTTTGCCTTTTATCTTGAAAAGTATAATAGATACAAATGTAGATGGAGACTTTAAAAGGGAAAAATGACCAGTAGGACAAGATCGTAAAATACGTGAACATGACTGAAATTGTCAATTATCTTTTTATAGAGTGATTGCCATGTCTTGATGATTTTTACCAAAAAGTGGCCATTATGCAAGTTAGCAACACCGGCTCTTTAAGGCCTCCAGTTCCATGATTTCGGAAAAAGAAAAAAGTACAAAATGAATGGTATTTCAACCATCTGCCTTTGTTAGTTGTATCATATATAATTGATTATACGTCAGAAAGTAATGACGACTCGCCATCTACACCCTTGAGTGACCAAAGTTGATTCACCAGAGTCCATATGTATATAGATTCAAATGTCATTATCTCGTTATCTGAACACAAGCTTTAAAACATGATGATGATGATTAATCGTGTTAACAGAGAAAATTGAGGATATTTTTTTTATTTTTTGCAGAGGCTGCAATCATGTAATGGACATTTGTCTAGACAACTGCGGACTTTGACCGTGATTATTATACAATAAATCATATTACTAATAACACGTGACATGCATTTTTGTGTATCCTTATTAAAGAATCAATCATTAATTTACAGGATGGACGACAATGCTTTTTTTTTGCCTATATGTAATAAAATTAGCGGGTAAAAATCCATTTTCTAGGATGAACGACATTGCTTGTTTTGTGTATATGTAATAAAATTATCGGGTGTAAGAATCCATTTTATAGGATGAACGACATTTTTTTTTAGTGTAAATGTAATCAAATTAGCGGTCAAAAATCAATCGATGTACACATATGTGTTGAAAAAAAATCATTCTAACGGGAATATGATGTTTATGGATTGTTTAAACCCGTATTTGTTCTTTATGCAATTCCGGTGATGTAGGCGAGGAGTGTTATTATATTTTCGAATGTTCGGCAATAGACGAACGAAGAATAACAATATTGAAGCATCGTTTTTGAAAACAAATCTAATATTTTAAAATTTCAAGATCTTTTGAATAGCAGCAATCCGTCTAAACTAAACACGTTGTGCAAATCCAATCGAATAATTAATAAATGCATAGGATCTCCTGGGTAACCAGTTTATGTCTCAACCTTGAATTTGTATTTATGTTTTATATTGTGCATGTTAATTTATCTGTGTATGGCTTTCTACCGTCCAGTGGCAAATACTTCATGAATATTCTTGACACGAAAAAAACTTAAATCCAAAGCGTTGTTTTTGCAAAGTGGGTCGTCCGAGATGAAACATGGAATGTATTCTACTGCTACTTGAAACGTGAATATGTGGAATAGATGCTATATTTGATCTTGAAGAAGGCCATCTAGGAACACTTCAAAGAGTTGTAACAAGGTTTTTTAACGTGAAAATAATGTCCTCATGTTAACGTTCATCCTATATCAAATACTTGCCACTGGCGGCCATAGTGTTACGTATATGTATATGTTTAATCCCGATGATGGTATTGCTATTCCAAAACTACGTGCTGTATGTTGTGTGCATATTCGTCCAGATTCTTTTAATATTGCCATTATTAAAATGATACCATTGTTATTTGGATTTTTTTCTGCTTCCGTCTGTACCTGATGAAGGCAGAAACTTGTTTCTTTTGAATGGCAATCGGTATTTCATACATAATTTTTTTTAATTTTTTTTAAATTCACATTTTTTATTTCTCAAAGAAAAACATAATATATTGTTTACATCGATTTCATTAAGCAATTAACATTTTATAAGTAAGATAGGCGGTGATCAAATTGCCGCTAGCGAAAGTCATTTATCTATAATGATTCCTAGACACATGCCATATTTACTGAACAATTTGTTATGTTAAAGCATTTAGTTAGAATAGCTGTAAGCTCTACATTACGAGATAGAGACCTTGGTATCAACTCGCAGAGGGAGATTGACATTATTTGATATGTACATTATAATTCTAGTCTATAATTCAATTCGCGAACACATCTACAACTAATTCTGCAGTAAATGATAACATTGAAAATATGTTCGTGCAGATGGTTTTTTTTATAAATTCATATGCAATTACAAAAGGAAGATGTTCAATGTATGTTTTCGAGATTAAAAGCGAAAATGTTTTTCGTTTTTGATATCACAAAAAAATAAAGGGAAAACAACATTTGAAACCAAGTTCAAGTTTTCAATTCTGAGAATTTGGGATTTACAAAAATAGACAAACAAATACAGGGGAAATGGTCATACTTTTTTTAACACGGCGGAAAAAAATGTATTTCATTACCAACTATGCATAATACCCGTGATCTAATAACTCTAATACAATTATTGTGATTAATTAATTTTTCTCCTCATTTTATAAGATGCAAGTTGTTATTGGACTGATTACTAGAACAAACCCGCGACATCGCTTTTTAGTATTCGTATTGTCATGTGATAAAGTCATGCTGATTATAAGGTGCACAGTTTTCTCTGCTTTCAAAATATTTATGTTTGAACCTTCCTGGTCTTCGTACTATAACTGGAAACTACATGTGAAATATACTATTGGTATCGGTATCGGATTCGATCCGGAACTTGTTAACTATTGGTAATATTAATTATATGGAAAACAAAAGGGCCTGGAATGGTGTATTTTTTAATCAACAACATTGTCCTATATCAGTTATATATAAAGTTGAATTCTTTGATTTGTGGTTTTTACGTCATGCCGGCTAACAAATTGGACCTCGTCATTTAAGTAGTAGTGATAACTGTTTGTACATTGTAATTGTGGTCTATTGTAATTAGCGAACACATTTACAACTATAATTCTGCATCAAGTGACAACAAAAAATTGTTCGTGCAGATTTGTTGTTTATCAATTCATACACAACAGTGAAAGAAGGCCGGTCAATATATATTTGAGTCCAATTAATTTTCGAGATTAAAAACGAGATACAGTGTGTTTTACGTATTTTTGTTCTTGAAAACAGTAAAGGAAACACGACATTGGATTCAAGTTTTCAATTCTAAGTATTTATCATTTAAAAATGTTGACAAACAAATACAGTGGAAATGGTCATACATTTTTTAACACGACTGAAAAAATGTAAAGCATTAACAAATGTACATAATGACCATGATCTACTCACTCTAGTTGAACTATTGTGATTTTCTCTTAATTTTAAAAGATATATACAAGTTATCATTGGACGTATAAGTGTTGGTAAATTAACAGTCAATTCAATTATTAACCACACAGGGTATCCCGATCCGTAACTGTGGGGGAATCCGAATCCCGAGAAACAATCGACGAACAATGCTCCGTGTGAATCTGACCGTTACAAACGTTTCACTTATTGCTCCTCGTCATTCGGATCCCTCCGCGGATTTCGGATCAGGATACTCGATGTGTTAATAGAATGGTGTTTCAAAATTAAATGCCAACTGTAATTCGTTTAATTTCATGTATCTGTATACAAAACAAGATTAAATGTGTCCATATGCACAATGCAAAAGCATAATAAGATTTATTTAAAGACAGGTATACATATAACACTCCTTAGAGATTTCACCTGGGACATACTATATTGTTAGTATAATAGTCCCGGCTTTCACCGACAAACATGTAAGATCACTAGACATAAAACATATAAACCAGAAAGCACATCATACATAGCATACATATTACTGGAAAAGCGCAGCTAATTATAGCAAATAATAAGCCGAGCAAAGCATATAAAAGCAATCATATCTCTTCTCCTTATTTCTATATGAAAGACAGACAAACTGTCATAGTGTAGATAATAAGCACTAAAGGAATTTGAAGCATTTGCATCCAGTATAAATGTATAGGACACGACATTTGCTGGTGTGTCATAAAAAAGGAGCATAATTGTAGCTATAATTTGGCCTTGTAAAATAAAATTGTTTTTTTTTTTAAATCCTTTCGAAAAATGCTAACAAAAGGATATAGTAATCGGGACATTTTGTGCAGAAATGTCAGTTATGATATACATGTAACTAGGATGTCATATATTATGTTAAAATTGGCACAGTTGTTTGCCAAATTATAGTATGCAATTCTCACGAAGCGAGGTTAAAATATTATATATGTTTTCCCGTTTGAATGGTTTTACACTAGTAATTTTGGCGCCCTTTATAGCTTGCTGTTCGGTGATAGCGAAGGCTCCGTGTTGAAGACCGTACTTTGACCTATAATGGTTTACTTTTATAAATTTTGACTTGGATGGAGATTTGTCTCATTGGCACTCATACCACATCTTCTTATATCTACCATGTACATGTGATGGATAAAACGCGTTAATATTCATTTGTGACGAAAGACTAAACGTATTTTAAAAAATGGCCCTCTTTTCAACTTCACAAATAATACACGATGGTCTTGAAGTATAGATTTTGCTTATGACATTGTTTCTCATCTTAATAACGTGTTATAGTATTCTTTTATTTGTCTTTATTAATATTACTTTTACTGTTAAGTCTGTTTTTTGAGATATCCATTTGACGTGACTCTGTGCTTATGTATCCCGTCATACTTTGAACGACAAAATTATTTTATTTATTAATATTACTTTTATTGTTAAGTCTGTTTTTTGTGATATACATTTGACGTGACTCTGTACTTATGTATCCCGTCATACTTTGAACCACACAATTATTTTATTTATTAATATTATTTTTACTGTTAAGTCTGTTTTTTTGTGATATCCATTTTACGTGACTCTGTATTCATGTATCCCGTCATACTTTGAACGACAAAGTTATTTTATGTCTACCTGTGCGAATTTCAAACGCGCGATTTTACGCCAGTACTTAAAACCTTCCATCCTTTATGGGTGGATATTACATAGATAAATAAAATCGTATAATATAAGCAAAATGAGGATGTTAAATTTGATGTATGCCTTTTTGTGCTTTTTCGTTACATTTGTTTGTTTTTATAGTGATTAAGATGATAACACAATGTTGACGGCTGTATCCCTATTTTTGACATTTTTACCTATTGTAAAATTGAGAATGGAAATGGGGAATGTGTCAAAGAGACAACAACCCTACCATAGAACAGACAACAGCAGAAGGTCACCAACAGGTCTTCAATGCAGCGAGAAATTCCCGCACCCGGAGGCGTCCTTCAGCTGGCCCCTAAACAAATATATATACTAGTTCAGTGATAATGAACGTCATACTAAACTCCAAATTGTACACAAGAAACTAAAATTAAAAATAATACAAGACTAACAAAGGCTAGAGGCTCCTGACTTGGGACAGGCGCAAAAATGCGGCGGGGTTAAACATGTTTATGAGATCTCAACCCTCCCCCTATACCTCTAGCCAATGTAGAAAAGTAAACGCATAACAATACGCACATTAAAATTCAGTTCAAGAGAAGTCCGAGTCTGATGTCAGAAGATGTAACCAAAGAAAATAAACAAAATGACAATAATACATAAATAACAACAGACTACTAGCCGTTAACTGACATGCCAGCTCCAGACTTCAATTAAACTGATGTGTCTGTTGTGACTGTCATACAAGTGAGAGGTTTAGCTAGCTATAAAACCAGTTTCAATCCACTATTTTCTACATAAGAAAATGCCTGTACCAAGTCAGGAATATGACAGTTGTTATCCATTCGTTTGATGTGTTTGAACTTTTGATTTTGCCATTTGATTGTGGACTTTCCTTTTTGAATTTTCCTCGGAGTTCAGTATTTTTGTGATTTTACTATTTACCAGATAAGCCATTTTTTGGTATTGTTTGGTGCGTTGCTAGGATCGAATTTGCTATTATATGCTATCAGCGACGCTCGGGCTTTTTGATTAGTTATACTTGTCTTACTTCAGACATACTTATATAATGCATTTCAATGAAGTTTTCTGTAAAACGGGAGATAATCCAATTTCGTTCTTACAAATGAATTATGATCGGTCTTATAATAGTTAAGACAAGTATACATGTAACTAACCAAAAAGTCCGAGCGTCGCTGATAGCATAGAATAGTAAACTCGTTTCCTAAGACCAGGAACCTGATTGTCAGTGGTTGTCGTTTGTTGATGTGGTTCATAAGTGTTTCTCGTTTCTCGTTTTTTATATAGATTAGACCGTTGGTTTTCCTGTTTGAATGATTTTACGCTAGTCATTTTTCGGGCCCTTTATAGCTTGCTGTTCGGTGTGAGCCAAGGCTCCGTGTTGAAGGCCGTACTTTGACCTATAATTGTTTACTTTTACAAATTGTGACTTGGATGGAGAGTTGTCTCATTGGCACTAATACCACGTCTTCGTATATCTAAGTAAGCCATATATGTGCGATACGTAAGAAAAGTATGACTTATGTTTATTCTCTTATGATTGTGGCCTGTTATCTATTTCCCACATGAAGAGACATTTATCATATCACACTGAACAGAGTATGTTGGCTCTTGATATGAATAATTGATAATGAAAAATGTGTGGTTTAAATTACCAGGGTGATGTCTCACGTACATGTACTTATAGTAATTTTATAGGCATTCATGCACGTACACTGGGAATAGAATACTGTGTAGAAATGGTCCAATAACAAATCAAATCGTTGACTGGGTTCAATAAATAAAAGAACAGGTATACAATTATTGGACTTCAATGAGAAACAAAAAAAAATAATTTTGTCTTGTATTAACTTGCTTTTCAATCTGTAAAGAAGACTGTAAAAAAATAAAACTGACTTTTAAGGACGTCTATGAACTTAATCTTATAATTTAAAAAAAAAATTGTTTAATACGTATATGAATTTTTTCTTATATTTGTTTTGGACCCGAAAATATTTATTTATGTAGGTAAGCAAATTTTGGATCCTGACATATATATTTGTCTTCATCTGTTCTTTGAATGTATGCGAAGTAAGCGGCAGGTCCGTTATTCAAAATATTTCAGTGAATTGTTTTTTTCCAATTGGATTTTTAAACATCGAAGACAAGAGTTTTCCCCAACTTACTACTTATATCATTTTAGCTAAATTGAATCATTTTTCAAATGTTACTGAGGGGACGACCATTTGATATTCTGGCTTGGGGGAGGGGGATTTTTTTCCTGTTTTATCATTTATTTTCATCTGTTGCAGCGCGAAAATTTATTTTCAATTCTGTAAACATTTTTATCCTAAACTATTATGCACTTTATGTTGAAGAATATTTATGTTGATCCTGTCTTGTGCAAAGTCGTTTATTTTCAGTTCTTACCAGGCCAAGTTATTCATTTTCAAAATCATCTTGACCCAACCACACCCCTAGAAGATCAGATGGTAGTCCCATAAAGTTTCCGTTTGTTTTTATTTTTTTATATTCAAACATCGAGTATTTTAAAATACTTCTTTAGTTGCATTTTATTAATAAAAATCTATATATCGTAAAGAGGAAATTGTGATTTACGTCCGGGTTTATATTTGACACAACAATGTTTGAGGGCAACGTAAATCTTTATTACTTTTGACTATGAAAATTTGAATATCGAACCGGTGTGATATTCAATATCATATAACGAATAACGAACATGCCGCTAACTTTACATACATTTTCTTCGATCATGGACGACATATTTTAGAGAAGTCTTTGACCTGCATTACAACATCGAATGATGGTTCCTTGTAAAATTAAACAACATTTAGTTTTCATTGATTGTCCGTGTATAATAATTAATAAAGCACAAAGTAATCTGTGCGAACAGTTTCAGATCTACTTAAGAAGGTTGTTATAACTTTTAAGTATTTATCTAATCAACGAAACAATATTGACATTTATATTTAAGATGATGATAAAGAAGAAAATCTTGTTGTTTTATGGATGAAATAGTAGATAAATCATATAGTAAAAGATCATTGTATATTTCATATCAATCTGTTTAAATAAAATTTTGTTTAGATTAATTAGTTATTTATTCAGTAAGAATTAAAGTGACAAAAATTAATAAATGGAGGCACTGCCTTATTAGATGTTGTGTACGTATAACAGATATAGTAAAATAAATCGTTCGGTTGGAGTCGTGTCTTTAAGATATTTGTTTTGGTATCTTTTAGTGAGATTTTGAAATGTCAAATTTTAAAATAATGTTGGATTGAAGTAGTTTTTTTTTATAATCCCCTTTTTCAACCCCTATAGTGTCTGGGGTATAGCAATATGGTCATTATAACCTCTAACGAATAGTATTTCCCACGAAGCCCCATCGTGCCGCAACGGGAGGGCTTTCATTTGGATTGACTGTGCAGGATGTATACAATTTACATATTTAACATAGTCCGATTCCCTATTTAGAAAGAGTGACACTATTCCTAACCCTTACAATAACCCTTTTACGAATCCATTGGAAGTCTATTGCAAGGCAAAATTACAACACAAATACTATCTTATACCAGTTGCAGTTACAATTATAGGACTTTCATATCGAACGACCCACTGGGGAATCTACCAGTAATTGTTTTATTGTTAATTATGTTTTCGACACGGATATGGATGAAATATTTGCCACTGGGCGATCGGCATTCAAAATTTAATTCATTGATTCATTGATTGGTGTTTAACACCACTTTCACCACTATTGTGCTATTTCGTGGCGGTCAGTGTTTATTAATGGTTAAAGCCGGAGTACCGGTTAGAACCACCGACCTTCAGTAGGAAAACTGATAATCCTAGTCAATTAAGATTGGAATCGAAAGCACCTGCCACGAGCCGGACTCACCCACAATATCAGTGTTGACATGCTAGTGATGCAGTAATTGGATTACTTAGACCACTCGGCCACCGAGCCCCCTTTTAAATCTAAATTGTTATTGGCAAATAAAAATGTCTGAAAAAACGTGGAAATGGAGACCTACTCAGTAGATACACTAATTATATATCTATCATTAATGGTAGGTAAAATGCACTGAACCAATGATAAAACACCCTCTGATGATAGTTAAATTGTACGTGGATTGAACTAATATTGATACTGATTAATTATACAGATAAATGATTGGACCTTTGGAACTCACAGGGTGGTATAGGGAAAATGGTGTCCAAATCTCATATAAGGTAAATCAAAAATATATAGTTCTGTATCCCTTCATTCCAATGGTAAAAAGGGTAATAACTAAGAATCTCGGTGAATTCTGTTTTTTTTTTTTTTGATATTTAGAAAAAGATTTACTCCTCTACATTATGTGGCATATTGTCGATTTAGATAAACAAGAATGGCTGACATTCTGATTTTCGACCTGGTATATAATTAAGCTGATGAAAAAGAGATGTAAATAAAAGGTGGTGTTGGTGTACGCCAATGAAAGACGGCAACCCAACAATAAAAATAACTGAAAGACATCTTTTAATAATAGACTTGATAGATGCATGTGGATACAATAAGTAAAACTATAAATCGCCCCGAATTTTAATAAGTTGTGAAACTCGGAAGATGTGAATACATAAATCAATACATTTTCATGTACATGTACAACACGATAGCTGAGCAGATGAAAGGAGCAAGTGCGTATTAGTGTAAATGGTTTAGATTGACGTAGATTTGAGTAAGTCTAACTTCCTTCAACTGGCGATTGGTAGATCAACATACACGAATTCCTTCAAAATTCAACGTGTTTTACTGAACGGTAGACTTTTTAAATTTAAAACGACAGGTTTTTTAAACTATTTAAATTTGGTTAAGCCTTCAATTGTATAATTCATTACTACGATCTAGTAAGGATCTATTCCCAGACTTCCTCCTTGTACCGCATGTCGTCAATTTCGTTATTCAATTAGAAAATTAACCAGCTGCACCTCCAACATGGTGACAAAGGTTGAAACTTCAACTGGAATTACGTCATATCAAAAATTAGCTTGCAATTAGACGACTGTGGAAAATATGGAATTATAGATTATCGTTGGTTATCTCAACGAGATTGATTTTCTCGCTTGAGCCGGTACGGCGCAAGTGAGAAAAGCAATCGAGTTGAGATGACCAATGATAATCTGTTTATCGCTATTTTACCTATGAAGACGTTGTTAATTTCCTTCACAACGGCACGTGTTCCCTTAGTTTCTAGCGATAATTTTCATATCACTCGACTCCGTTTTCATATCACTCGACTCCGCTGAGAACGGAAATTATCAGTCAGCAAGATCAAAGGAAAAATTCGTAAAATAGCGATAAGTAATGTTAATATAATGATACTTCCATGGTCCAACAAAAACCAAAAAAGAGATATTATGAATGTTTTCAATACACTAACTTGTCACTTTACTGTTCTCGACAATTTAAAAACAAACAATCGTCATCTTGATTTGACTTACTCGCCGGGATACTTCGGCATTTGAATCTGTAGCGAAGAGTTATAGACCCGTGTTTTGACTAATATAGCTGGTATGAATCTTCACGCTTACATGTTTGTTTTAATGAAAAAAATATTACCATTTAATATTTCTTACATCAAAGTTAACGTTGCTTGATAAAGATTAAATTTGTTTAAGGTAGACCTAGAAAAAAGTAAATTATCCTGTAATGGTCCTTTCACCAAATTTTCAGTACATTTGGATCCTTACCGAATCTACACAAAAGGGAAGTTTTCGAAATTGAAATTGCAAGGCAAACACAGCGAAACACAAACCTGGATACAATATACCACGGTTAATACACACGACCATTCATCTTTTGGGAGGAGTCTTGGTTTTTTTTTCTCGGGACAAACAGTTGTTTAGACTTAATTAAAAAAAAACAGACTATAATATACGGGAACAAGACATTTGTTTTGAAACTTATTGTTGCATTTTCCTACCAAATTTTCAATGGAAACAAAACTTTTTTCATTTCCCTTCTAAAACTCTTTTTTTTCACCAGAAATTCATGCAGAATCAAATATATTAAAAAAAATCATGCCCTCACAAAATATTAATGATCGGTGCCCCACATAATCTACCCATAGAATCAACATTTTTTCCTGTATGTTGCACATATCATTATTACAAAAATATAGACATAATTTCTCAATGTAGAAGGCTGTCTTATTTTCTAATCTACTCATTGAATAAACAACTTTTTTTCTTTGTGTTGCATATATTATTATGACAAAAATGTAGAAATAACTTATCGAGAAGAAGTTGAGAGGTGTCGTCACTTGGTCTTTTTTATTATTTCCTTTTGTTTCAGATCTGTGATAACTTCGTTAGTTGTGTGTACCTATATATGTAGTATAAATGCTCAGGCTCAGGTCCCATTACATGGTTTAGACACAAACGTGTGTAATCCGAGTGCAATTCTAAATTCAAAAAGTAAGTATCTATAATATTCAGTTAAAGGACTGATTTTTATGCGTCTCAACTTTCCTAAAAAGCAAAATGGCGTAAGGCGATTCGGAATGCAATTTGGTTGAAGCAATAAGTTCCTCAAGTACGTAGTTACTAAATCAAGAATTAAACTGTGTACATGTGTAATGACTGCCTAAAATGTCAATACAGGATAAAAAAAATGGAATATGTATTATGAAAAATGTGAAATATCATAACAAAAACACAAATACAAGCATTCAAACAAAAGACACTAATAATAAAAGAAACATAATCGCATTGGTTACTTCGAGCGAGCTAGCACACGATAAATGTACTATCAATACATTTGTTCTTTTCAGCACCAAAGAAACCCTCACTGTCCGAAACATACAGACTAACTGTTGAATGTAATATACAAAATAAAAACTATAGCACAGACTATACAGAATACTTTGACTATCAAAACCAGAGGGCAGCAGTCCATCAATGGGAAGAAGGTTTCCATGCCTATGGGATCTACAACTACGCTTCAAACGAAATGTATACAGTGGAAGCTCAAACAGGTACAATGTGAAAATATAAATCATGTGTACATTCCCTGTTATATATGATTTGGCCTGTGTTCCAGAGAAAAAGGATTAACAAATCGTGCAAAAAAATACTGTGTTACAGTAGCTATTTCAAAATGAAAGTGCAAATGAAATGGGTAACGCCGTAGTTTTTGTAAATAGATTTGTTTTGATACATTAGTACAATATTTGGTCTGCTTAATACATTTTTTTATCCAAATTATAAGTACAATTAAAGACACCCTTTTGCTAATTTACGCTAATCTTATCAACACCTCCCCCGAAGCCAACGAAATACATGTATCTCTAGAATAGGATAATTTATGAATGGAATTTCTTATGAATTCCATTGAAATTGTCTGCATTCAGGACCATTTACGCCATAGAACATCATAAGAACAGAAACATACATTGATGTCCGGTATGATGACCTGTCAAAATCTGCAATGGTTCCATTGTGTTATTGGGGCGAATATTGTCAATTCTTGTTAGGCATTTAACTCGGCTAAGGCTGAAACCTTTAGGGTTTAGATGCGGTTTGAGGAATTATAGACAATAGTGGGGTTCTAAAATATAAAGAACATGCAGAAAATAATGGGCAAAGCAAATAAAGAATAGAGAAAAATTGCCTGAAAAAATGAAATGCAGACCCTCCCCAAGACTTGCTGCTTACAAAATATCATGCTAGATGTTTCAGAATATTTAAAAGGACTTTATCTTTATCAAATTAGGAGTTTGTACAGTTGACTCCCTTAGTTCATCATCTAACACCTTTTTGTTTGGATTTAAAACGAGTGCGACCAATCCAAAAGTTGGGAGAATGTTCAGTGCGTATGGAGCTCTGAGGTTCGGAAATGGTACCAACGAACAGTACATGGGACGGTCAAAAATCAGAGGCATGCAAGTTGATCACTGGAAATCTTGTCTGTACTGGTCAAGTATGGACGCTACAATGAATGTTCATTGGTACTTTACTGGTAAGTATATTCAAGTTTATTTGGGTAAATCAAATTCAAGAAGAGCTTAGCTTGTTGGATACATAGTTATCGATTATACTGTAATAATAATATGCCGTTGATTATGTTTTATTTATTTTACTGGAAATTGTTAAATATTTGAAATTTGAAATGCTTGACATGTCGAGTATGTTCAAATTTGAAAATTTAACTATACACAGGCAAAAATTGCTCACGTTGCATTTCACTTGAATCTCACATGAAATTCAAGTGAACTTTTTCACGCGAGATTCACCTCAAACCAGCTAATGCATGAAACTCACGTGAAATTTTTCACATGAATTTCATGTGAACTTTACAAACATAAAATTGGTATTTTTCATGATTCTGATTAAATTTGAAAATTTACATGTTATTTGAAAAAAGTTATTTTTAAAATTCACGTGAATTTCATGTGAAAAAAAAATCCTGTGATTTTCAAGTGAAATTCAAGTGACTTTCACAGAAGATTCACGTGAAACTCACATGAACTGATTTCACGTGAAGTTCACGTATAAGTTCGTTTGAGGTGAAATTCACGTGAATTTCACTTGAGATTTACATGAATTTAAATTCACGTGAAATTGATGTGAGTGAAATTTCCCTGTGTAGTGGGTGGAAAAAACCGGTGAGGAAAAAACATACCAAGTTTGTAGAGTTTAACATATTTATCTATTCCTCTAAAGGTTTGATACGTTGTTTTATTTAACGTTTCTCCTGATGTTGACCCCACCCCATTTAAGAGTCTGTTATTACAGTTAGTAACCAAATAACATATCTCACTGGTTGATATCTTTACTAATTTTTTTTATGTTCACATGGACCGGTAATAAAACAATATAAATACATGTTGTTTTTAACACTTGTCGTAATATGTATCAAAACGTCAATCATATACATTGGTTACAGAAACAAAAGAATGTAAGGGAGCTTGGTTCGAATTTTTGTGTTTAACGGTTTACTTGTGCATCGAAAAATGTAAAGAAGTTTGGTTGAAATTTTTGTGTTTAACGGTTTACTTGTGCATCGAAAAATGTAAAGAAGTTTGGTTGAAATTTTTGTGTTTAACGGTTTACTTGTGCATGGGACTATAGTGTCACTAATAAGGAGATAAGGAGAAGTGGTAAATTGCCAATAAGACAACTTGAAGTATCAACCTATTGGTTGCTTATTACATTGATCCTCAGTAATTCGCCATTCAGAATCTAATGCATTATGGGTAATTTTTTTTAAAGCGTACACCAAAATATTATGATTGGTTAAAAACGACTTGAACAATTGAAATTCAACCAATGACTGGGCGTTATTTTCATTTAAGGTATGAACAATGCAATCTCCTATAGTTCTTTAGTTTTGAGATTTAACTGTCTATTTATCTATTTAGCACCAGATTGGGGAATGGCTGACGGTAAACATCAAGTTCCTGTCAGATGTACAGTTGACGGAAACATTTGGGAAGCTAAAGGAAGTACTCGTACAGCTAGAAAATTCACACACACATACGAGTTTTCTGAATATTTAACTGACGACATGGCTCAACTTACTACAACAACTTTTGAGGTAATCAAATACATAAACCAATTATAATACAAAATGTTGTTGATCCTCGTTTAGATTGAATAGCAACAACAGAAAATCCAATTGCGATTAAGTCTTTGCAGGAGATTAAACTACTTGGTAACTAGTACAGTGCAAGTAACAAACGTCAATGGACTGATTAACAAATGGCGTTCACACGGGAAAGTCAATACAAAAAAATTAGAACAAAAGAGACGATTTTTAGTTCCCTATTGTTAATATTCTTTTTTACGGTGATGTTCCTTTGGCCCGATCTTATACGGTGTTTACATATCCCTACTCCTTCGTTATACCCGTACGTGTCTTGGTGTTCCTTTGGCACGATCTTATACGGTGTTTACATATCCCTACTCCTTCGTTATACCCGTACGTGTCTTGGTGTTCCTTTGGCACGATCTTATACGGTGTTTACATATCCCTACTCCTTCGTTATACCCGTACGTGTCTTGGTGTTCCTTTGGCACGATCTTATACGGTGTTTACATATCCCTACTCCTTCGTTATACCCGTACGTGTCTTGGTGTTCCTTTGGCACGATCTTATACGGTGTTTACATATCCCTACTCCTTCGTTATACCCGTACGTGTCTTGGTGTTCCTTTGGCACGATCTTATACGGTGTTTACATATCCCTACTCCTTCGTTATACCCGTACGTGTCTGCAGTGACATTTCTGATTTTATTGACCGTTATAAAATTGAGAATGGAAATGGGGAATGTGTCAAAGAGACAACAACCCGACCATAGAGCAGACAACAGCCGAAGGCCACCAATGGGTCATCAATGCAGCTATTGTTTAAGAAAAAGGGTGAAGGTTTGGTACCATTAAAACGTTTAAACCCGCTGCATTTGTTTGCACCTGTCCTAAGTCAGGAATCTGATGTTCAGTAGTTGTCGTTTGTTGATGTGGTTCATAAGTGTTTCTCGTTTCTCGTTTTTTATATAGATTAGACCGTTGGTTTTCCCGTTTGAATGGTTTTACACTAGTAATTTTGGGGGCCCTTTATAGCTTACTGTTTGGTGTGAGCCACGGCTCCGTGTTGAAGACCGTACTGTGACCTATAATGGTTTACTTTTATAAATTTTGACTTGGATGGAGAGTTGTCTCATTGGCACTCATACCACACTCTTCTTATATCTATCTAGAAACTGCCGCACCCGGAGGCGTCCTTCAGCTGGCCCCTAAACAAATATGTATACTAGTTCAGTGATAATGGACGTCATACTAAACTCCAAATTATACACAAGAAACTAAAATTAAAAATGATACAAGACTAACAAAGGCCAGAGGCTCCTGACTTGGGACAGGCGCAAAAATGCGGCGGGGTTAAACATGTTTTTTTATATCTCAATCCTCCCCCTATACCTCTAGCCAATGTAGAAAAAACAAACGTACAACAGTTCGCACAGTAAAACTCATTTTAAGAGAAGTCCGAGTCCGATGACAGAATAGGAAACAAAAGAAAATAAACAAAATGAAAATAATACATAAATAACAACAGACTACTAGCAGTTACTGACATGCCAGCTCCAGACCTCAATTAAACTGATTGAAAGATAATTTCTTCATCATATGAATATCAGGCACAATCCCTCCTGTTAGGGGTTTAGTATTATACCATCATAAAATATATGAGAAGAACATAACCCGTGTCATGCCAACAACTTGTTTTAGAATAAATATGTTTAATTCCGATGCAAAGACCCTATAAGTGAATCAATATTAAAGCCAAAATATGCAATCTTTAATGACCTGACAACAGTATCGTAACTATATCCCTTCTTAATAAGTCTGTTTAAAGGTTTTGTTAGCTTTTGAGGTGAATACTGACATTTTTGTGCTTTGTAAAGAATATTACCATAAAAGATTGGATGTGAAATACCCGAACGTATAAGATGTCTGCATGTTGAGTTATATTTACGAATGATGTCCTTATACCGATGATAAAATTAAGTAAATGTTTAGACTAGTTTATGATATCGAAAACCCTGGTGTAATAATTTTTCAGTAATACATAAATTTCTCTCGCTAAAATCTAATACGTTGTTACATACACGAGCGAATCGTACAAGTTGAGATATATAAACACCATAAGAAGGTGACAAGGGAACGTCACCATATAAAAATGGATAATTAACGATAGGAAATGAAAAATCATTTCTTTTATCATAAATTTTTGTATTAAGCTTCCCGTTAATGATATAGATATCAAGATCGAGGAAAGGACAGTGGTCATTGTTAGTTTTAGCTTTATTTAAAGTAAGTTCAACAGGGTAAATTTCTTTAGTATACACACTGAAGTCGTCATTATTGAGAGCCAATATATCATCCAAATATCTATAAGTATTGTTAAATTTTTCTATCAGATGTTGTTTCGATGGGTCTTTGATGATTTTAGTCATAAATTGTAACTCATAAAAATAGTTTAGTTTATAACGATTTTATTTGCTCATAGCTACAAAAAGGATCGGACACAAGTTTAACCAACTTATGAAGTCTTCTCCTTTACATAATATTACAATAACAATTATACAGAGCATGCACAGTTCAGTATATATATATATTAAAAGGTAATAGTAAAATTGGGCATTTGCACAGTCAGAGAAGAAAAAGAAAGAAAAAAAAGCCTAACGCAATTAACAAGGAAAAGGATAGAGAATTGAGAAAAAGAAAAAAAAAAAAAAAAAACATAAATAAATGAAAAAAAAGAAAAAATAGGAAATAATACAAATATAAAGAAAAAAAAATAAATGAAATTCTGTGGACACGATGTTTTTTGTTCAGTCATATCTTATTTGATTATACTACAAGGAATCTTTTTAATTTTTTTATATATCTAAAGACTTCTTTAAAGATTTCACAGTTTTCCTCGTATGTTAAAGTTTGGCTACCCTCAGTGAGCAACTGTAGATTTATTGTCACTTGTAGACGATGCATGTTGGTTAATAGATCGTTCCTAATATCGGCGTATTTATTGCAATTAAAGAAGAAATGAAATGAATCCTCACGCGGAGCGCCACAAGCACAATATGGACTTTGTATTATATTTGATTCAAATAGGTCGTTATTTAGAAATGAGGCTGAACATCGCAGCTGTGTTAAAATTACACTCAATTTCCGCGGACCATACATAAAATGCTTAGGTACAGTCTTTGCTTCGTATGTATTATTCAACAAATAGCGTTTGAACTTAGATAGGGTATCAAGTGTACGGATAGAATTATCAAGTTTGTTCCATTCTCTGATGGAAGAGGGAATAAATGCAGAATTTGTTAAGGAGAGTCGACAAAAGGGGACTAATAAGTCATTGCCATTACGCAGTGGATAAATATTTGTACTTTGTATAGTTGGGGGAATTAAATCACATAAATATTGTGGAGCGAGATCATTGTACATATTATAAAATAATTAGAGTTTTCTTCTGTGCCTCCTACTGTGAAGGGGTTCCCAGCCAGTCTCTAAATATAAATATTCGGTTTTAGTAAAGATTGGCAGTCCTGTTACAATCCTCGCAGCATGCAGTTGAAGTTTTTCTAATTTGTTTGAATAGCAAATACCACAATTGTCCCACACTTCGCAAGCATATACTCATAAAAATACAAAAACAGGTCCGCAATAAGTGGTGCACAGTTAGTCCCCATTGGAATTCCGATAACTTGACGATATACGGAATCTCCAAAGCGAACAAAAATGTTATCAAGTAAAAATTCAAGGGCAGATATAGTATCAAAGCATGTCCAATTGACATAGCTCTTTTGTTTGTTGCTACTAAAAAATGACCTGAAAGAGTTTGAACATATGTATTCGCATTCCGACTTTTTAAATGCCCATTTAATTAGGCGTGTGATTTTTTTCTTAATAAGAATATGAGGCAAAGTGGTGTATAGGGTAAACTTAGATATGATCCATGTAAACTTATCGATGCTTTAAATAAACTTATTCTAAAAAGTTAACAATTAGACACAGTAATAAGATCTTTGAATATTGTGTTATCGGTACAAATATTGATTCTAAGTTAAATTAAATAAATTAAAACATTGGTATACAGCTATGAACATGTACGGCCATCGTTCTGTCGATACCTATAATTTGGCATTGTACAAGATCATGTTTTTCTCTAACTGTTTATGAGATCTTTTCACTAAATCCATTTTCTGAAGGTGTAAATGTAAATGTTAATGTTTTCAAATGGTGAATAATTGATAAAACAAAATGATTATTTCTATCAGATGGATTTTTAGAAACTATTTCTTTATTCGAACTGAAACATAATATTTTAGATGCATGTATCGCATATATATCAAAATCATAGCAATACAGATTGAGTATTGAATATCAATAACATTTGGATTGAACTCGAATTTTGGGACCTTTAGGAGCTTATAATGCGGTATGGGGTTTTGGTCATTGTTGAAGGCCGTATGGTGACTTATAGTTGTTAACTTCTATGTCATTTTGGTCTCTGGTGGAGAGTTGTCTCATTGGCAATCCTACCACATCTTCTTATTTTGTATACAGTAATTTATTCCTCTTCTACTTATGATAATTTTTAATGACTGATAGATTGTACAGTTATTAGTATGAAATGTTTAAAAAAACACACTGATATTACATTGTACTAATATACAGTGAAATCTGCCTAACCCAAACTCTGCAGAAACCTGTGTTATTTGAATTGTGGTACATGTACCCCAGGGATGACATACAGTGGATTTTTATATATAAAATCAAGCTTTCTGAACCGAGCAACCGTTAAACTTCAGATTATAAGTGGTTTGGTGTAGAAAGGTTTAACTGTAATCTAAATTTTATCTGGAAAGATAAAATTTCAGTGTTTATACATATTTTAAAGGTTAACCTCGTTTTATCTAGAGTATACATGTACATGTATTTTCAATATAATTTAAAATTACCCAGTCAAGGTACATTTTGTACCTCAATTATTCAAAACGAACAAGGGAATAATATTTGATCCATTGATACATGTAATTAACAGAGTACGATGTTTCAATTTATGTTTAGAATTTGCTGAAAAAATCTGAAGAAATTAAAAAAAAAGAACGACTCAATTCATTTTCTCTCAAATCCGTGTGATTTCATTTCTTAACCTGTTTCGATATACACATGCAACAATCCAAAGACATCGAATGTGACTTACGGGAGACATCTGTTGTTTTATGCCGTACATATAAACGTCACAGTTAAAACAAACTGCTTTCTTTAAACGTCACAGTTAAAACAAACTGCTTTCTTTAAACGTCACAGTTAAAACAAACTGCTTTCTTTAAACGTCACAGTTATAACAAGTTGCTTTCTTTTTTTTTTTTTAAAAAGAGTGAAAAAAAAAAGAAATGAATTTAGTCGTTCGTTTTTTTTTCGGATTTTTTCAGCAAATTTTAAATATGAACTGACACATTCGGGAACACTAGAACACTGCAGTTTGCTGTACAGTTTCGAAACTAAAACATTTTAATTAGTTCAGTTGATATGCATTAGTAATTGTAATCATATTAAGCCAGTGCTATTTTTTTTACTTCAGACGCCATCGGGAGTTATATGTCCAGGCAGAAAAGACACGCAGCCTTTACCAACACCTGCTACAGCTTTTAAATTCACATCCGAGATATTGACGCCTGATTCTCTTACAATCGGATTTATAAAGGTCATCTCAAAGTTTATACTTAATAGTGGAGTATTAGTTATTTCCCATAGAGCTTTTCGAAACTACAGAAAAAGCAAGGAAAAAAAATGATAGTAAAAATTCATAAATGTTATCGAAAGATGAAATACATTTTCTGATACTTATGAGTTCTGCAGGTTTTTAATTTGTTATTTTCAACTTATCTTTAATCTAGCAACTGCCAAGCAAGGGTTGAAACTCGAAAACTCGGCTAAAACGGAGTACTTTGGCAAAGTATACGGAGCGCCAAATTGAATCATCACTTTTTCTCGTGATGTACAGATGTCGTGTCAACATTAAATAAACTTTCAGTCATTTTTTATTAGAATAGAATTAATAAACGCCGTATTTTTCTCAGACAGATTTTTTTTCCAAAAAAAACAAAACAAAGGACAAACAAACAGTATAAGTGTCTCTGGGGAGTATGAGGCATTACTGTTTTGCTTCTCTTCTCCCCTATTTTTTGTTCTATATAGCTTGTATACACTTCTTTAATTTAACCATACCCCACCTATATATGTTTCACCCTTGTTTAAAGATAAAAGCTAAATTAGATTTCAAAATTATGACATATCTTATCAAAGATAAAACAAACTTAGCTTCCAAAAAGTGAAACATATTCTTGGAAAAGAAGTCTCAAGAGATTACAAAAGTATTGTTTTTTTTAGGAATGGTATGATCAGAAAATGGGACTAGTAAGGTATGACTACGTACCAGACTCACAGTCCGTTAGTCCATTTGGTTACGGTTTACTAACTCAGGTCCACGACTTTAATGAAGGTACGAATGTTCAACATAATGATGAAAAGAGTGGGGGGGGGGGGCATAAACCTTTATAAGCATTACATTAAAACACTGATGTCCTGTGTAATAAAAGGTCAGAAATTGACTGCATAATGACTCGATATAAAACTGTAGTTAAGCATTTTTAGAAGGTTTCGGTTCTTAATGCTTTGCTTTTGCTTATATTTTTTATACCGAAATTATTGAATTGATTGCTCTTCCTCTCCTATTCTTATTGTACGCTCTTTTATGTTAATCTGGTTATTCGACTGAACCAGATTTCTACGGAAAGGGTCACGATCTCAAAACTAATTCCCTCGGCAAAAGTTGTATGTGCCGGTCCTATGTCTCAGGACATACATACTTGTCTAGTTTTGAATACAAACTATTATATTTTTACTCATTAGTGAAATGCCAAGTTTTAAGTTATGTTTGTATGATTTAACAATGATTAATATCGATATTTCAGGATAAAATTTATATCTGTATTAAACATAAAAAATCATTCAACATGTGCATTAATTTAAAGTTTTCATTTCACCTTTGTTGATGGTTTTTTTATGTTACCAAAGGTCCGGTTACATGATGTTCCAATATGGTTTTCAACTTAAAGTATATGTTTTTATTAACAGATAATAAAAAACGTTTTTGTATTAGAATATCATATGACGGTTCGTTGTTTTTTTTTCTTCCACAGGAATTGCCTACGTCATCGATCCTGCAGTAGGTAATTGTACAGCACAGCCTATAGACGGAACTGGCTTTGATGCTAAGTTTGTAGTTGGATCAAATAATATGAAAGTCAGAATCAGAACGCCAGCTGAATTTTTCTATTTTGATAAAACACAGTACGCATATGAAGGTGTGGTGAGTACTAGTATTTCAGTAGAACACTTCCATCGCGCGTTCATTCTCTGATTCAATATCCACATTACTTGATGGGACTACGATCGATCCGATATCAAGCCATGTGAAGTCAAATAAGATATTATATCAAGCCATGTCAAGTCAAGATCGATACGATATAAAGCCATATCAAGACACATTACACAATATCGAACCATGACCGACCAAGCTGGATAAATAATCGTCACTTGCCCAATCAAACTACATAATTATGTTAATACAATATATAACCCATATCAAATCATGCTCGATACACTATTGAGACCATGCACAATCGAGTTAAATGGAGGATTTGATAATAGAACTTCGAATAATTATAGAAAAATCATATGTTAGGATGGAGTGGCAAAAAACGTTTTTTATGTAATCGATAATCATGTTTATATTTTAATGGTATTTTTATACGAGATGTTAAGAACTCTCATATTGCATATTAAAGATAAATATAGCGGACCAATTCCAATTGTAAAATATTAAAAGTACAAATGAAAAAATTTACATTACATGTACATGTAGCAATTAAAGTAAGTTTTGATGTATTTATATAATTTGGGTTTTAGAAATCTGTTCGAGGAGTAGATTGTGACGTCTATATTACACAGAGAACCGATTGGCCACCAAATACATCAGGCTACAAGTCTACATGGGAATGGTATTTTGCTAAGGTAAGTCAATAATGAGTGATATTAACTTATATGTCCGAGAAATATAGAACTAGTTTCAGACATTGAAACACTGTAAATCAGTACTAACAAAGTTTAAAAGGGAGCTGGGCCCGGATGACCGACTTGTCTACGCAGTACTTTTACAGTGATCACTGAGCATTTCAACACTGAGATGGCTAGCACAGGGACTCGGTTAGCAGATTAAAATTTTGCAATTTTTTTTTTCGTTTTTCCTCTTTATTTGTACTACATTCTTAACGTTGGCATCAATATTTCTTAGTTTTCTAGCAATGTGCAGTTTACTTTCCATATCCGTATACTGAAAAATTGTTAATAATGTAATAAAAAAGACAGGAAATACGAAAAAAAATGGCAATACATTGTTTAACAACATTTGTATCTGTTAACCGAATCCCTGTGGTGGCTAGTTCGAATCCCGCTCGTGGATAGGTGCGTTCGACTTCGATATCTATTGACAATAAATGACAGTTTTCCCCAGTCAGGGGCATTACTTAAATAAGTAACAATTAAAATTACCTATACAAGTTATGTTGAAAACGAGGCTATTTTAAATATTACTTATATAAGTAACTTTTCTGAATATTATTTTTATAGGTGTCCAATTATACAGATTTTAGTAGCTTTAACAAATTTTCACAGTCATCTGGTTATTTTTCCCATGAAATATAAAATCTAATCCTTCTGAAACACTAATTAACTTTCTGACGCACTTATCTTTCATACTGACGCTTCTGGGTCAAAGATTGGTCTCATGGGACTATTAAATTATCATTTTCCTCCAAAATCTTGAAGGTAGACTGATATAAATAGATAGATACTTGTGAATTAATTAAGACTTGAAGTTATTTATAACTTGTAACCAAAATCAATTACATATGTATAAAATAACTTATTCAAGTAATATTTTTGTCATTATTTTTAAAGTAACCCTTTATCTCTATACTCCTCTCAAATCTAATAAATTCTTTATTTTATGATATAAAATGATGTAAAAATTCATGAAAACTACATTTAGTCTATGCTTCTATTGAAATTTAAAATAACTCTATTAAGTAATTTTATTATTTTTAAAAACAAAAATTACTTATATAAGTAACTTAAAAAAATAACTTGTTTAAGTAACGCCCCTGACTGTTTCCTGTCGATGGTGGGTGACTCTCTCAGGGTATTCCGATTTCCTCCATCAATAAAAAAAAACTTGCCGCTATGATATAACAAAGAATGATAAAAATGGCGTTTACACCAACCAACCAACAAACAAACAAATAAGGACTGTTCACTATTCTGTTTTCTACACGAAGTTGTATTGCGTAATATATCCTTATCATAATTCTACTGGTAAGAAGTCGAAACTATCAGAGAGTAACTGTGTATTGTTTACTCTTATAATTTCTTAGACCAATAAATAGGAGCCTGAAACACGCTATGGTTTTAACTCTCGTTTATCATTTAGAATGGTAATTGTTGTAACCACAGAAGATAATCATAAAAATAGAAATAAAATTGTATATCAGTTTTAAGCGTTTGGAGTGCTTTCCTGGATTTACATTCATAGGGAACTCTTAAATCGATCCGAACATGTGAAACCCAATGCTGTATAAGTACCGAACTCTTTAAGGATGTACTATAAGTTTTTTGTATAATTTCATGTTTATAATTGTTGATGTTTTTGTAACTTTTACATTCATATTATTTATTAATCTAATCGTAAATATAAAAATAAAAAGATTAGGTATGATTGCCAATGAGACGACTCTCTACCAAAGACCAAATGACATAGAAGTTTACAATTAAAGGTCACCGTACGACCTTCAATTTATGAGCACAACCCATACTGAATAGTCAGCTATAAAAGGCACCGAATGACAAATGTAAAATAATCTAAACGAGAAAACGTACAGCCTGGTTTATATATAAAACAATAAACCAAAAACAAATAGTTAGTCCTTATATCTGTTTTAAAACTTTTTTTCTATTTTAGAAAACATGGGTCCAGAGTACAGGACATACTTATGACTTTGGAATGCCGATGATGTTGTTGTTGAAAGCTGATGGAGTAAGTTGGTTATAATAATAGAAATATAATGCAGCCAAACTACCTATATTTGCTAATTTCAATTGTAAGAAAAAGGGGACAATTAATGCGGTTTATATGAACACTCACTCCGTTTTATCACATTTTGTTTAGTGTAGATATATTCTATTGTTCATAACCTATAACCAAAACAAATGATGAGACTCAAGTTTTCCAACTAAGTACTGTCTTCTCTTGTTGTGTAGACGACAAAAGAGGGGCGAAAGATACCGGAGGGACATTCAAACTAATAAATCGCAAATAAACTGACAACGCTATAGATAAAAAAGAAAAGACAAACAGACAAACAATAGTACACAAAACACAACATAGAAAACTAAAGACTAAGCAACACGGACCCCACCAAAAACTGGGGTGATCTCAGGTGCTCCGGAAGGGTAAGCAGATCCTGCTCCACATGGAACAAGATATACAAAATGGCAAGTAATCATAAACTTCGGTAAGTTTGATGAACTTTAGGCCCTAGATGGCATTTTCTAGACGCCCAACCCATAGCACTGCCCAAATCAGAATATGATAAGTACTTAACTCTATAATAACCGTTAATAAGGTGATTATAATCTGTCCTAAAAAGGAAATTAATTCAGAGCTTGAAAATATTATTTTGATACCTGTCTATTGTTGAAGACCGTATGTATTTTGTTTGTTATTGTTGGGTAGTGGTCTCATTGACCCCTGTATCTCTTTATTAACAGTTTTTAAAAGCATGCCTCCATTACAGATTGGGACCTATATCTACAATATTTACCAGTATGACGAAGAGCAGCGGTCTATTTGGGAGTTTGACACAAGCAAATGTTATAACTATACAGACAAACATGACTTCATATTTAGACTTCCTGGTGAGTAAGGATCTGTACATGACTTCATATTTAGACTTCCTGGTGAGTAAGGATCTGTACATGACTTCATATTTAGACTTCCTGGTGAGTAAGGATCTATACATGACTTCATATTTAGACTTCCTGGTGAGTAAGATTCTGCTAATTCACAAATCAAATTTCAAAAATGCTACTATAACCCGTTATTCTTTTTTACTCTCAACATCTATTAGATAGATAACAATATTATATTAAGAGGTACTGTTTTTGATATAAAGTTCCTATTTAGAGTTATGACAGTAAGATGGTGAAGAAATAATGTATTAATGATAATAATATGTATACTAACAAAATTATAAATAAATACCCGAAGACACCCTGGTCTATAGGTACTAATATACAGGGATCTTCACTGAATATTGTTGTTGAATAAAAATTAAAAAAATCTGTTCAAATTGGGGAAATGTCATGCAAGTACTACAAATGTATTCAACTTCTTTATCTGACGTTTATGTTACCTTTCTTCAAAATCGTGCTCCTTATTTTGGAAACATTCAATACGTAGTATATCTTGTCAATGTCAATGTTTATTTTTGTTGCACTTCGGTGTTCCTGTTGTTCATTTGTTTTCCTCTTATAATTGATGTGTTTCCCTCGGTTTTGGTTTGTAACCCGGATTTGTTTTCTCTCAATCGATTTATGACTTTCGAACACCGATAAACTACTGTTGTCTTTATTTGATAAATGTTCTTTCGTAAACCGTAAAACTGGTTGTTTTTGCAGCGCTTCTTTCGGGGTTTGGGCCTTAGAAGGGGCAGTGAAATCTTTGCATTGTTCCTTGTTCGCATTTTACTCACACGAAAATTTACCGATATCAGGAATGATTATGATACAGATACTATACTACTTGTGTAAAGATCGCTGTGACATCCGACATTTGTGAAATAAGAAAAAAAAAATGGCTACGCAAACTTACGTGTGCGTACGATTCCAATCTTAATAGACTAGGATTTTCCGTTTTCCAACCAATGGTTGGTGATTCTCTCCGGGCATTCCGGCTTCCTCCGCCAATATAAAGTGACCGCCACGAAGTAGCGCAATAGTGCTGAAAGTGGCGTTAAACACCAATCAATATATTTTTTTTTTCAGGGAGTTATCAAAAAGTAGTGGCTCCAAATTTGCAGTTGTTCAAATACTCGGCGTTGCTTGCCATTAAGAATGTAGCTAGTGTATCTTCTGTTAGGATTGCAAATATGCAGGTACAGATAATTATAATATTTGGGGCTCCAACAGGGTACTCCTTAGGTCGCAAGGTAAAATAAAAAAAAATCATCGGATCTCTTTTACGCAAATTTGACGGGTTTATGTTAACACCAAACTTACCTGTGCGAAAGGTCACAGTCGTTTTAAATAAGAGGTCAGATCGCAAGGTCGCCGACTAAACTCCCTACAGTGGAGATTGACACCTTTTAGACAGTTCTAGCTAGAACAGTTCTTACCTAGAACTGATTTGGTAGGTAGCAGGTCGGATTTGACCATGTTTGAACCACTTTTTTATTCCAATAATTATTAGCTGCTACATGTTTATAATTGAAATGATTCTCCATTCTAAGTAAACGTACTTTGACCTATAATGGTTTGCTTTTATAAATTTTGACTTGGATGGAGAGTTGTCTCATTGGCACTCATACCACATCTTCTTATATCTAGCCTTTCTTATTTCTATACTGGATTTAAAACAGTTGAGTGTTAGATTGATATATATATAAATAAATATAGATATATAGATGGCGCATGTTGCATTTATGTCGTACTAACTGCAAAAATGAAATATTTTAAAACGATATCATGGTATTCAAAGAACTTAGCAAATTAAATGTTATAAAAGAAGGGAACATACTCTTTATATAAATAACACATATCTAAGAGGGTGATAGAGCAGATTGTTACCCCGAGAAAACATTGTCAACCGAGTTGTTTTTTAATTTATTATACTGAATGTTCTGTAATAATTCATATTTACATATGTACAATGTACTTTACTATGACGTCATGTACAAAACAATGTTACCGTTATTAGAAAAACGACAAAAGTGAAGCATGATGCATGTTGTCTATGAAAAAGGTCTGAGGCCAAAACGTAAAACTTGAGCATTGTCTTTAAAATCATTGACGTCAATTCAATTCATTGTCCCTTAATTGGTCGATTTTTTATTGGTCATTCAAAAAATTGTGATAGAGTAAATTATCACCATCGTATTAACCAATCAAAATCTGTCATTTTGACATGAAGTATAATAATGTTGGTTAACAACTAATACTTTGATGAAACTAAATTGGTGGGCGCCAATGATCCTAAAGAGATTTTCAATTTCGCAATTTTTTTTTCTACATTTATTTGCAAAAAATATGAAAAATTTAGAAATATCAAATCATATTCAGTTAGGTTAAGGGCTTTTAAACAGAATGCTAATATTTAACGTCACGGTACCCAAATTGCACCGAGTACCCAAATTGCACCTATTTAGCAATCATAGCAGCGGAAGTCTTACAAGTTTTCTTAGAGACTAAACGATCCGTATTTTTATAATTTGACATTATGCACGTCTTTCAACATAGCTAAATATATATTGGAACATACACAAAACATTCATAGTATATATCAAAGATGAAGTATCCACTGGAAAAAGTAAAATCTACGGCCATGCGACGTCCACAAAAAGTCAACTTTTAAAAATGAGCAATAGAAATATGTTACAAGCATCCATTTCGTAAAAAATAAAAGTAAGCATTGACCATTGTCAAATTGTTCTAAATATTTGGAGAAATAAAATAAAACATCAGTTATTCGAAGTTTACGGATGTGAATTTAAGCATGGGTGCAATTCGGGTACTCCTCATAACAGAATTACGGATTGTTTGGAGTTCGGTTCAAACCCATTTTTCTATGATTCAGTATGAATTCAAAATTAAATTGGTGGAACTATATAGTAAGTAAGGATACTTCTACAAAATAAACACAGAATGGAAACTTTTGTCTGGATCATAAATAAACGTAGGTGAAAAAACTGTCAAAATAGGTACAATTTGGGTACCCTCACGTTAAACATTAATGACTGTTAAAACAAGTAGACTTTTTGTCACGTAACAAGTATCCGATACAAGTCAATAGTATATAAATTATGTTATTCAGTTTCTTAATTTCTTTTTCTTAAATGTTATTTCTATGCCCAGGTAAATTAAAATGTTTATTTTTTTTTGTTTTTTTGTTTTTTTTATGCACAGGTCGATTACGACGCCAATGACATAATAGTATCGGTATCGATACTTGGTACAGCACTCATAACAGGGAACGTACAAACTCCTGTAACACAAATACCACTCAGTCAAGCTGTGACCAGTCTTACCAATGCTATCAATCAGGGAAAATTCGTAGTAAAAGTGGCTGCGGATCCTAAATCTAATGTAAGTGCAATTAACATAATTACAGTTACTTTACTACAAGTTATTGATCAATGAATTGATAATATTAATAATATTTATTAATTTATTTATATTCATCATCACACTCATCAAAATAATGGTTGTTTCATCTGTTAATAGATTTCATAACCCATCTACGACTCTTAAATTCTTATTTCGTGAAATGGTTCTTGTATGGCAAACTGGGTCCCTGTTCAAACAGAACATACACGGTGGGTTGTTTTTTTTATTTCGGGGGGGGGGGGGGGGGTGGGGGAAGGGGGGGGGGGGGGGTAATTTACAGCAAATACGATAATGAGAAAATTCAAAGGAAACATATTGACTGTTGGTGTTTAACGATACTTTCCGCACTGTTGGCTATAACGTGGGAGCCAGTTTCTCATGCCTATTTCATTTTCCCAGTTACGAATTTTATTTTGTTTAGTATAAAAGCCTAAACCGTTGACAAAGCTTAGCAATTATTTTTATGTTGCAATTAGTTCCTATACAATGCAGTTCCGTTAACTTAGGCATGTCGCTTAAAAACTGATACATTGATTATGATACATCACGAAACAGATGTAAGCTAATGACATTTGCATGTTCTCATTTCAGCCAATAACTTTAAAAGCAAGACCATTTTCTCTCACACCAACTACAATAAAGTTTGGTTATTATAAACCGGGACCTAAAAAGACTGTTTATTCAACAGGTAATAATATAGCTTTTCGGCTTTTATGCGGAATTTTTAATCTATACTTATAACAACTAAAAACGTTTGTATACCCAACACTTGATCTCTCGTTTCAACATTGTATAGTTTTGTTATAGTAAAGCATGCATTAGGTTAATATGTTCCATGTTTTACTGTGCATTATTGAGAGTCTGGATTGGGTTTTTTTTTATTTCTTTATTGTTAATTTTTTTAGACCATGTTTTTCTATTCTTTATCTATTTTGCACATTATTCTCTATTCTTTATATTTCGACACCCCATTATTCTCTATTCTTAAGTTTATTTAGTCTGACCTTTTATTCTGCACTTTTTGCCCATTATTTTCTATTCTTAATTAGATATAAGAAGATGTGGTATGAGTGCCAATGAGACAACTCTCCATCCAAGTCAAAATTTATGAAAGTAAACCAATATAAGTCAAAGTACGGTCTTCAACACGGAGACTTGGCTAAAATCGAACAGCAAGCTATAAAGGGCCCCAAAAATTACTAGTGTAAAACCATTCAAACGGGAAAACCAACGGTCTAATCTATATAAAAAGCGGGTTTAACGTTTTAATGGTACCAAACCTTCACCCTTATCTGACACAATAGTGTAACATTACAACATAGGAAGACACACTATAAAATATCAATTGAAGTGACTTAATTCAATCAGAAGACATATTAACACCAGTGAACATACAATGAAAAAATAAATTTGATCTATGATACAATGTAAATACAAAATAAATAAACTAAGGGAAGAATAATTAAAGTAACATGTTATACCGCTGTGAAATGTTAAGTTTATTTAGTGTGACACTTTATTCTGCACTTTTTGCCCATTATTTTCTATTTTATAAACCCTATTTAGACCCTCATTCTTGCACTTCTGATAAGACACTTATATTTCTATATGGTTAGCATATGTTTTGAATTTGATCCACGTAAGAACTTTGTTACTACATATATATATATATATTATAACATATATATTTTTATTACGGTGAAAACAATTAGTGAAACATATAAACGCCGCTCTGTTCGTTTGTCTGCCAGATTTCTTGTGCAATAATAGTGTGACGAAAAAGTTTCCGTTATGCAACTTGAACCAAAGTGTGTATCCGTGTGTTTGTGCTGTGTTGTTGGGTGTATAAGTTTCAGGTCGTGCATTTCACTCGTACACGGACGACAAATGCCAAGTATACTCTTTAACAGAATTACCCTTGAAATCTACTGGTAGCGTGATTAAGGGAATCCTGGTCACATAAATAAATAAATGGATCCTGGTGCAGTCTGAACGAAGTCTTGTAAGTGAACATAAACACGAAGTCGAATAAAAGTTCAATACTGTATTATCAAAATCACATTATACAAGTATAACAAAATGTACATCTAACTTCAGGCTCAACAATACGGTTCTCCTCTCTACTCTACAAACGTAACTGTCCTCTCCTCACTATAAATTCTTTCTCCCCCTTTATCACACGCTCTTTCTCTCTTTTATATGACTCCTACGAGCCCGTATACAAATATAGACTACTAGGGCAACCGGGCTCCGAGTAGTCCGTGCTCCGGAAGTCCGGGTAATCCGGGTGCTCCGGTGATCCGGGCTCCTAGTGTTCCGTGCTCCTTACATAAATTTACTAGGGCACCATATGCAAATCATTAGGGCTCACTAGTCAAACAAAGAAATCTAAATATAACTCCTGATTAATATAATCTCTGATGATCTCTAACTGTATCAAATGGCTATGTGTGAAAATACAGATGTATGTAAACCTGATACAATCAGATAACACACTTGACCTAACATATAAAAATGTTACAATAGCTTTTATGAAAAACAAGTCAGAATAAGTTTTCTTTGTTGTAAGATGTGGTAGGATTGTAAATGAGACAAGTATGCACCAAAAACCAAAGGATAAGAATGTGGTAGGACTGTAAATGAGACAAGTATGCACAAAAAACAAAAAGATGAGAATGTAAATAAACACCGTACGGCCATCGACAAAGAACAACATCCATGTCCTCTAATTTGTAAATACCGTGTCAGAGTTATGCTTCTTGGACTGTGTCAAAATGTATTTTACGTTTTGACTGTCTCTGAAAAAAGAGTATTACAGTTTGTTTTAACTGGTTAAGTAGGCTTTTGAAAATGACTGCGTATCATGAAATAATTCAATTTTGGATGTAGCAGGTCTTCTGATCGGCTGAAACTTTCTTGTCTATCAGCTCATAGACAAAATTTTTTCATGTGACCGTGAGTCATCAACGTTTTCTCATGATTTACTCCTTAAAAATGGAATTTAGAATTAAATTATAAGGAATGACTGTAATATTTTTTTTCTGTCTATTCGAAATAACTTAGGAAATGTGGTGCACACTTTTAAATAACACGCTACGCGGGTTATTCAGTGTGCACCACATTTTTTATGTTATTTCTTCATATATACCGAAAAAATATTACAGTTATTCCTTAACTAGAGATCATGCTCACTTGTAAGAGTTATTGAATTACCATAGAAAGGTTTGCCCATTTAATGATGCCTTCATGAAAAAACTTCGAGGAAAGGTTTTTTAATAACGTTAGTTCGTTTTGGTTTGTGCACCGAATGATGACTTAATTGGAAATTAACTTCAATATATCATTCCAGAAAACCAAAAAATAGAATAGTTGTATTTTTCTTACATTTCTAGATTAGTTCGATGAATCTGTTTAGAAAATTTGGTTTTATGTCCCTCACAGTACATTTTATGTTATGAGATACAAAAATCAATATGTTCGTTGTTTTCCGGCAAATAGCAAACCTTTGTTTGTAATGATTTAATTAAGGAATGACTGTAACATTTTTTCTGTCTATGAAGAAATAACATCTAAGATGTGGTGCACACTGAATAACCCGCGTAGCCTGTTATTTAAAAGTGTGCACCACATTTTTGAGGTGATTTCGAATAGACAAAAAAAATATTACAGTCATTCCTTATAATTTAATTCTAAATTCCATTTTTATGGAGTAAATCATGAAAAAACCTATATGACGTCACGGTCACCTGACAAAATTATGCCTATGAGCTGATAGACAAAAAACTTTCAGCCCTATCAGAAGACGTGTTACATCCAAAATTAAATTATTGATTAAGTAAATGTAAAATAAATGCAATCCAAATTTCTCTCTAAAATCTGAAAGTGTTTTAGTCGAATAAATCACGTGTCACGTCAGTTTTGTTGGCTATCATGCATGTGTAAATCAGTAAGAAATATAGTACTTCAAAATATTAAATGAAAAAAAAAGATAATAAAAGTTCTAAACCGGAAAAGATAATAAAAGTTCTAAACCGGTTACTATCATATTTTTTATCACTTTAAGATCAATATTATGTCATTGACATTGAAATCAAAGGTTAAGCCGATTGTATGCACTACATCGCCATGAGGTAATGTATACACTTATGACGGTCCCTGAATACGGTATTTTGTAATTTTTAAGCCGTTTTTCTCTTTTCTTTATAAATTTTGCTCATTATTCTTCATTCTTTATATTTTAGCATCCCATTATTCTCTATTCTTTATTTTTTTGTCCTATTTTTCTCTATTAATATGTTCTGCCCTTTGTTCTGCCACTTTTGCCTATTATTCTCCACCCTCACATATGCCAACATATATGTATAGCACACATGACTGTCTGAAAAGAAGACGAGAAGCCAAAAACAACAGCAAGAACTAAGGATAAAACAAAATATCTCTTTCAAATATAAAACACATGTCACCTGATTGTAAGTGTTAATTTTAAGTCCAGGAACGTAAGGATCAATGATGGCCATACATGTATGTTGAAGTTTACTCAACCATCTGTTTTTTTTTTTGCTGTCTTATCGTAAAAAGGAACACAAGATTAATTTAAAAATGAACAAAAAATATCGTTTTTTACTGCACACAAACAGTTTTTATATACAAAATAAATAGTTCTTTAAAATGTACACATGTTTTGAATGAACACAAACTGTTTTCTATCAAATGTAATCACAGGTTTTAAGACCTGTAGAGAGAAACAAGAGTTAAACAGTCTTCTAACCATGACGGGAACGATACCAATGTGTCGTTTTTCTTATGTGACGTTTACATTTTCTGACGTCAGACACGCGAAGCAATGAATGTGGTTTTTAATTTGATAGATGCTTTTGTGCTTTTTTTGTAAATAATTGTTTGTTTTGATATTGTAACACAACGGTGATGACTGCTGTACCCATATTTTGACTATTTTATTTATAATGTCTGTTTTGTTCACGCATCGTTGTAAATATAACGGAATTTGATAAGACTGTCGTACAAGTGAGAGGTTTAGCGCTATAAAACCAGGTTCAATCCACCATTTTCTACATTTGAAAATGCCTGTACCAAGTCAGGAATATGACAGTTGTTGTCCATTCGTTTGATGTGTTTTGTCATTTGATTTTGCCATGTGATTAGGGACTTTCCGATTGAATTTTCCTCGGAGTTCAGTATTTTTGTGATTTTACTTTTTAATACCTGTAATGAGAAACAAGAGTTAAACAAATATCTAAGCCGCAATAGAAATCAGTATTGCATTGAATTCTACCAAATGTGTTTTTTTAAATGAATATAACATGTATTTTTTAAATGTACAAAACACTTATGTTAATCAAGCTGTATTTTGCAGGTGCTGTGGTAGGCCTTGCAGTAGGCATGGCCGTGTTTGCCTTCGTACTAGGATTCGGAGCTATATATATGTTCTACAAACGGAACGGGGGATCATTTGTGAAATCAGACAATCCTATGGATAATCCTGCATATGAAAATGCATCTTAATAATAATAAACGCTGTTTAAAAAATACTCATAAATCATTATACCAGTATAAATTTGTATTCGTACAGTCCCGCTAATGTAAGGTAACCGTTATATATATATTATATTTCGGTTAAGTTCAAATAGAGGTAACTTCTATAAATGAAAGAACTCGTTCCTACAAATTAGTCTATGGTATTGACATAAAGACGTCGTTCATTTGAAAGAATTAAAATATAATTTCCGACACATAAAGGAATCCATGCAGACATCTTGTCATTGTAACATAAAAATGTTTATTGAAATTAATAAATGAACTTCGTCATAATTTCACTCCATCATGACATTAATGGCATAAAATGCACCATATCTCCGTGACACTTATAAATGCTTCTTTCTTTGTTTTATGCTGAGGTTGATGTAAAAACGTTGATAGGTATGAAAGCCCATTACTAAAATTGTGAGCACGGTCAACGATTTTACAGCCCTATTGAACTTTAAAAAGTACATTCGATTATAATTATTTCATTTGAATGCTATACATATGGTAAGTAAGAGTTAAATCAAGCTTTCCACTTTTTTTTTAAATAATTCTACGTTTTGGTATAATGTTGTCAACCCGAGGATTCTATTATTAATTCTATTGGAACTCTTCCTACTTTTTCCCGCCAATTTTGACTCAACTGTCGGAGTACTTTTTATTATATTTCTGACGGGATGTTGTACCATAAGTTCAATAAACAGTGATTAAGGTCGACCTAATGTGTTATTTGTTTACATATTAAACAGATATCTACCAAAGTGTTCAATACGGTGCTCAGAACTTGACATATTTTATGAAAATTTACATTTAAGAATTGAATGTTTTTTTTGTAATTTAATTGGGTTGTTAAATACTAAAAATATGCGTACGATCAACACTTTTACAACCCTATAAAATTACAAAATGAAGCATTCAATTTAATTCTTATGATAAAAGTTTATAACCGCATATCGTAACCACATTCCCGTCCTCATTTCCTTTATTGGGACATCACCTTATGAGACTTATCACCGTTTTGTACTTCCGCGCAACACGACGGAGTTGAAACAGTTAATCCTTTCGGAGCACTGCGTTCACCCCCAGATTTTGGTGCGGTTCGTGTTATTAAGTTTTTAGTTTTCTATGTATTTTTATTTATTCGTCTTTTCGTCGTTATTCATTTTTTTGCCATGGCGTTGTCAATTTTTTTCGACTTGTGAGTTTTGAATGTCCCCCTTGGTATCCTCCGCCTCTTTTTAACAACCATACAATAAAGAGTTAAATCAATTTTTTCGTTTGTGTTCCTGTAAGTTGTTATGACATTGTCATTGGAATCACATGCAGCTAGTCAGACGTGTTGCATTTCATTGAAAAATGAAATAAAATGTTGGACTGCCACACGATTGTTGTCAGCCAATGAAAAGTACGAATTCTTATGAGACATACACGTAACGTAAATATGTAACTATAATGTTGAAAATCATATGCAGACTAACTTCTGATGCTTTGTATATTTTCATCATTTAAGTTTGTTAATTTGTTGTCTAATTGAGGTTTACCCTCCTTCCCAACGTTCTATGATTCGTATGTCTATAGTTTTTTGGCGTAGACTTTTGATTTTTTCACGACACTTAATGTAAATAGGACACCGTCAGGTAGTACACAACACTATGCGTGTGACCTTAATAGTTACATCTTAGGACAAAAGACCATCCCATAATATGTAAAGATGGAAATGACCAAGGTTAACTTTAAATGACATAATTCATTAGTTTTAACATACATCATTACTCGAAGAAGTCTAACTTACAAGAATTACTCGTTTATTTGTGACATGTATTCGCGTTGCTAGGGAACGAATTTGACTGTGAATAAGGCCGGAATATGGTTTAAAGAAGAATAAAAAAAAAAGCTCGGTTTCTTTACTTTCGGTACCCGAGTGGTCGAAGTGGTTCAGCTACTGTATCACTATAGCCTGTCAACACTGGGGTGTGAGTTCGAGCCCCGCACGTGGCAGGTTAATCTCCGGGCACTCCGGCTTACTCCACCAATAAAACTAGCCGCCGTGTAATTGCCAATAGTACTGAGAGTGGCGTTAAACACAAAACATCAATCAATCAATTTTTATTATGCGTTGTGTCCAGTGCATGAACGGATAGGTAGTGAATTGACACATCAATAACAATAATTATCCTTTTTATGCATCACCATATTCATTTTGCCGTCCCACAAAGGAACATTCCTAAAATGATGCAAACCTGATAAACACAAATCTGCAAATGTGTTATATGTATTCCATTGAAAACACCTGTAAAATACGTTGAAATACACAGTATAAACAGATAATATTAAGTACCAAGGAAAATACATTGTTTTCATATTTATTCAAAATATAAACCATATACCATTGCAACGGAAAATATTGAATTGTTAGAAAATTTAACACTGGTAAAATTGTCCGTGTTTTTATTCCATAGACACCGGCTTCCGAATTGCATTCCTGGTTTTTCTTTCAAACTACCTATACTTACTACTGCAATCACCTTGTAACGTTTAAGTCCTAAAATTTTAATTTTCTCCATGATTTTTGAAGCGACGTCCTGGCTAAGTTCTCGGCACTTGGTAGCATTGTATTCAACATCCTTTAAGTTTTCACTGAGCACTTCTTTTGTGGCGCGTTCAATTTCTGCAGTCTTAAATGTCTTATCGGGACCAATTTTGAAAGTGTTTTCCAATTTTTTACCGTGTAATATTCCATCAGAACGTTCACCAAGGGAGGTAATCTCTAAAAAAGGTGTCGAATCACTAACGTTACTTGCTGTATGTCCTTGACCTCCAAAAGGTGCAACAAGCCTCGAGGCAACAATCGAACCACGCATTCGCCTACTTTTTGGAGTTATTGGTTCACTTCTGGTTAAAGATGATGATGCTAAGTTGGACATTCGGCGAGACATTTTGGCCTTTGATAATTTGGTCAAACTGCTTTAGAACACACCTAGCCCTGCACCTGAATGTAACAAAATTATTATTATTATTATTTTTACTATTATTATTATTATTGTTATCATTATTTTTATTTTTTTCCCAATTTTTTTAATACTAAAATATAACTCAACATTGTACATCTACACAAAAGGACGATAAAAATATCTCAGCAAAAAATTTCAACATGATTAGGAAAATTATCTACCAGAAACCAAAATACGAGGATGAGCAAAACATATAACGTTTAGTAAGCTATAAAAGGCCCCTGCATGACAAAACGTGACACGATAAAAAAACAGAAAACAACCGGGATGATTTATACAAAAAAAAACAAATATTACAAACAGCATTAACCAAAGAATCCCATAATATATCTACATTATTGGATGCACTGACAAAGATTTAAAGAGGTCAGATTTAAAAACAAAAGTGTAAACATGCCACATATGTATGTGCTTATTCCTAGTCACGTGTCTTTAGCTATTATATCTTTTATTATTGTTAGTCCTCCAGGCAAATAAGGTTTGATATTTGGTAGTTTCTGTTTTTATTCAAACTATTCATAGACTTAGGGCGACAAAGTCAGAGCGTAACATATCGTATAGTATGTTGTAAGGCCAAACTATGTAGACATATATACACTGTGTCTAAACTACCCCGGCAAAAAATGTTTGGACTCGATGGTATCTAATATCCGGCACGGTGACGTAACATCAATAGACAGAGAAAAGGTACTTTTCTGTTTATTTATTTGTTATTGTTATGATATCGAAGAATATTTATACATATATAACTGTTTTCTATTGTGAGATGTAATATTTTCTACAACCGTTCTAGATTAACGGAGAAATAAGTAAAAATGCACGTCAAAATGACGAACTGAGTGAACCTTGCCTCGAATTTGTTTAATTTCTCCTTAAATTGTTCACATGGTACGGAAAGAAAGATATTGACATGGAGATTGCAAAACTAGTCACTTTGAGCACCTCAATCCTTGTAGTTCTGCGTATGGAACGAAAGAAATGGATCATGTCAAAATGGAAGCACCCGGTTTTGTCAATGTGTACAACCCGGTTTTGTCCTAGATTTCACAAGGCAGAACCCGGTTTTGTCCAAAAAAAAAAATAATGCAAAATCGCATAACATAATTGAACTTCAGCAATTAAAGGAGTTTGGTGGCTGGTTGGAAAACAATTTCTTACAGAGGACAACCTGTTATTTATTTGAATCTGTAAAAACTTAATTCCTACTTTATTGGAACAAAAATAATTATAATTTTGCTTTGCATTAAAAAAATAACACTCTAACTGCGAAATAGATAGAAATGAAGGTTAAACTGCAAATTGAGTTTTAAGCTCTCTATACGTTTTTTTTTATATGAATTATGTAAATTTTAGTGTTTAAACTTAAAATTAGAGTTCATGATCTTAAAAATTGAAGGACGCACATTTGCTATGTGATTTTCTTGTACAACAGGATGGTTATCTTTATAAGTAGACCAATCTACCTAGGGGTGTTATATTTCCTATGATCGTTTAAAATAAATCTTCTTAAAGCCAAATGTTCATTATAAGGCATGATAATCAAACAAATGTATATATGCTTGCAGAATCGCCATAGAAAATGAATGTTTATGGTGAGAAAAGGATTACAATAATCATGCATTAAAAATCAAATCTATCTATCCCTAATTGTAACTATAATAATGAGTATAAATTAGTATTATAATAGTCTCAGGCCATCGAGGAATGCAATAATGATTAGTTTATTAATAGTTGTATAAATAAACGGTTCTGTTATCTCTCCATTGTGTTATGATTATCGTACATTGACGTTGGTCAATATATTATTGACAACATATAGGGACGGATTCAGGTTTTTTCAAAGTGGGCGTAATTCAAATAGCTTACATACCGCAGAGCATAGCGAAGCGAACAATGTTTTGGACGAATTATGCTAAAAAAAATCGTAAACAAAAGATTTATTTTTTTGGGGCCATCAAAGGTGGGGTGGGGGCGTGTGACCTATACGCCGCCTGGATTCGCCACTGATGTTATATAACTAAATCGTAAACCGACTTAAAATTTTATAAGAAATGAGAAAGCAGGGACACCCGCGAAATTGGATGTATGTGAGTAGGATTATCATGTTTATTCTAAAAATTCACATTGATATTTTGGAATTGTCGGAATGCGAGACCAAGGGATGCAAATTCGTGGCGGCTTGAACTATGTGTATGAAGCTTCATATGTCTGAAGTTAGAAAGCCTGACTGTAACATACCTCGCACACAGGTCTTTTATTTAACGATTTTTCTATCTGTCATATGTCCATTGCCTTGACCTCATTTTCATGGTTCAGCGATTTCCTAACAAAATGAATAGCTGATAATGGTTGATATCTATGATCAAGGTTAACATTTCGTGTTCAAGTCCGTATCTCTAATACCATAAGTAATATGTCAACTATATTTTGCGCACATGACTATTTAAGTGACCTTGAGCTTATTTTCTTGATTAATTGGTAGATGTTAATTATTTTTTGGTTGGTTTCAATGATTGTAATGTGTTCATGTCCGTCTGGCAGGTTTCATCAGACCTTGACTTTTTTTTATGGTTCCATGAACAATGTTAATTTTATTTAACTTTTATTAAATTATTTATCTTACAGACCTTCAAAATAATTTCGATAACGATCATTCCAGCAGTCGCGACATGTCAGTGCGTACAGTCACTCCTGTATAAATAAAACGTAGTAATTATTGTTGTTAAAAAAAAACGCAATTGAAGTTGTTTTGCCATGTCTGATTAGTTTATCTCGTTCGTGCAAGTCTTAATTATGAAATGTTAGACTTTTTTTTTAATTCAAGAACGGTGCAATCTTGTTTGGAATTCTTGGTTGGTTTTAGCTCACCTGACCCCAAGGGAAAAAGTGAGCTTTTTTCATCACTTGGCCCCCGTCGTCCGTCGTCTTCCGTTAATTTTTTACATAATCTTCTCCTCTGAAATTACTGGGCTACAATACACTTAACAAATCTTATCCACAATCTTATGTCGGTTTTTAAAGGTCTAACGAACTTATGTTTAACTGTTTTACATCATCATTGGGGTATCTAGTTTAAACAGTTTTTGATGACCCCCGCTTGTCAACAAAGATGGCCGACATGGCTTAAAATAGAACATAGGGGGATGCAAGTTTTGTCTATTATTTAAAAACAGCTATAGATAGAGACAATTTAACAGGAGCAGATATGTTCATAATGTTGAGCTCTACCTTTTGTCCATACACATCAAAACTCTTACACGAATTCTTATAGAAGTTAATGTCCTTGAATGACAAATTTCTCCTTTTTTTCCATTTCTGTCTATTATCTTGAAATATATAAAAGATATAAAGCAAAAATGATCAGCAAGACAATATATACGAATAAGTCGACTTGGTCGATATCCTTGTAAGAATTATTGACCTTTAATTACGATTTTACCATTTCTTTGCGTTTTTGCCAATTATTTTACAAAAATCTTCTCCTCTTTAACAATTTAATTAAACTGGGCCACACGCTTTATTGAGGTATCTGGTTTGAAAACCCACATGATCAGCCATTTCTAAATTTATTTTTTTGTTTCAGGGTACCAGTGTTAACGTTGTTTTTCATAAAATAAACAAAACCGGGTTCTATACATAGACAAAACCGGGTCATTGTGTAGTAAACAACATTGACAAAACCGGGTGATTCCATTTTGACATGACCTATTTCTTTCGTTCCATACGCAGAAATACAAGGATTGAGGTGCTCAAAGTGACTAGTTTTGCAATCTCCATGTCAATATCTTTCTTTCCGTACCTTTCTTTCCGTACCATGTGAACAATTTAAGGAGAAATTAAACAAATTCGAGGCAAGGTTCACTCAGTTCGTCATTTTGACGTACATTTTTACTTATTTCTCCGTTAATCTAGAACGGTTGTAGAAAATATTACATCTCACAATAGAAAATAGTTATATATATATATTCTTCGATATCATAAAAATAACAAATAAATAAACAGAAAACTACCTTTTCTCTGTCTATTAATGTCGTGCCGGATATTAGATACCATCGAGTCCAAACAATTTTTGCCGGGGTAGTTTAGACACAGTGATATAATGGTGAATATTTTTTCACGAGGGGTTGCTTTCTTTTTGATATAACACACATCTGTTATTTCAAGTAGATCACTTGGAGTTTTTTTATTGTAATTAGAATACCGACAAAGCAGCAGCAAGCGAAACGTTAACAATAGTATACCGTGAGACAATAATATAATGAAAAATTCGAGAGCAAATAAAGAGAAAAAAAAATATAAGACACATTACTCCAACCTACTCCAGTTAAATAATACTATATGGAGAATATAGTTAAAAGGCATAGTGAAGATAAAAAAGAAAAACAATCGCACTTATATTGGTTTAGCTAAACTCCAACAATTTTATTAGAAACCATTACCTTCGTTTGAACTAGAATGCTTGCCGTTGAATTTCAAAAATATTTAAACAAATTTACATCTTTTTGAATAGATCCTAGTACATAAAATTATGGAAAAATAGAGAGAGGTCCGTATGCTTGTTTTCAGAAATAGAAAATTACAATTTATGACAGGATATAGTAGTCTAGTTTTTTCATTTGAATTTTAAAAATGAAAAGAAACGATTATCATGAGTGATTTTTTTTTGTGTTAGTGTGCAGTGGCAAGCATTTCAGGCATATTCAGGACAGGAACAATTTAATACTGTATATTCAGAAATTATTGCGAGGTTTTAATTAATGCGAATAATGCGACTGGGTGGATATAGCAATACTATGAACTCGCATTCTAATATCTGATACATATACATGTATGCAGATTTTCCTAAAATTGAAATACCAGTAATTAATCTCGCATTTTTGTCAATTTTTCAAAAATCGCAACAATAAATGCACGCAATAATTTCTGAGTTTTCAATTAATTGACATTTCTTAAGACGCGAGAGACAATGATTAACAATAAAATATCTGAAAGCCAGGGGTGTATGAATGTTTAGAATCGTTAGGAGCTATATGTAAAAAAACACCCTAAAAAGAATAAAGGGGCGACTATTAATTCATTCCTAAATAATTAACAGTATAAAGCACCATATACATGTAGTTAGAAAGAGAAAGCTAAGGAATTTAAATCTCCCCAAATAATCTATTCATACATTTAAATTACATAATAAAATAATTAAAAAAAAAAGTTTCACTTATTCATATTTGAATACAATGCATTATTTCTTCCCTTTTTCATTCAATAATACATTCGTACTTTGTCCCATTCATTTATCTTATGATATGTTTAGATGAATACATATACGTCATATGCTCACACACAATAGTCGATTTGCCAATTACCGATCTGATTCTGTAACTACACATGTTAACACATCAAATTATACTAGACTGGTTCTATACCTGACAATATATAAATAACACATACTTGATAGGGTGATAGAGCAGATTGTTACCCCGAGAAAACATTGTCAACTGAGGCAAAGCCAAGGTTGACCATGTCTTTTCGAGGGGTAACAATCTGCTATATCACCCTTTCAGATATGTGTTATTTAATTTATTATACTGAATGTTCTGTTATTACTGTCTATTATATTTCAAATTCAAAGTAATAAACTATGACGTCTTGTACATAACAATCATTAGTATTTATTAAAGCGCACACTTGAGCAAGCGTCTCCGTGAAGGGTAATATAGTATTTGCCATGGGATAGAGTAAATTGTCTCCTTCGTATTAACCAATCAAAATCTAGCATTTTGACATGAAGTATAATAAAATTAACTGTTGCCCATGCAAAGCATAATAGGTTGATGTATAGGCGTGTTACCCACATTTTAATGAAACATTACTATTGATATCAATAGTTTTAAGCTTAACAACAAATTAAATGTAATATTAGGATTTTTGAATAACTTTAGATTGCACACATTACGTATAATATTAAATACATTTTTCTTTCCGTAAGATCTTCGTTGTTAATGAAAATGTATGTTCATTCAAAGGGAAACAGCTCGTACAAATGGAACCACATGGTCAATAACGGGGTTGGCAAACAGACTATTGTCTGGTTTGTTTTTAGATTTGAATGCATGTGTTAAATTATATTGTTCGATAATGGATATCTTATAAAAAGAAAATGTAACTATGCCTTTTACTAGCGTAAACTAACTGAGAGTACTCATAGATCTGCCTCTTCTCATACCAAAAAAAAAAATAGAAGTTAACAACTATAGGTCACTGTACGGCCTTCAACAATGAGCAAAACTCATACTGCATAGTCAGCTATAAGAGGCCCCGAAATGACAAATGTAAAACAATTCAAACGAGAAAACATGTTCATGTTGATGTGAACTTTTGAAAATATGTTTATGCCAAAATAAGAAATTTTACCAAGATTTTGTTGTTAACAGAACATTGATATGCGATGTGTGCGCGTGGTGTTATATACAGGTAGACACATATTCTTATTAAACGGAAAATCAGAAAATTTTCTAAAAGATGTTTTTTTTTTCTTATTAAGTCTTTGCCCCTTGAAAACTATTTGTTTAAATAGAATTGTATTTACATGTTTTATATAAATGTGTAAATAACACTAACCTCGAGTATACGCTTTCGTTTGTTGTTATTCCTCGATTGTAATTAAAGCCACCAATGGTTATATTCCTCCGGTAACGAGACAAACCGATTAACATAAGGTGTGAAGTCAGAGATAATCTCTTTGTATGTAATCGACATAAATCCTGATCTTCTGTTTTAATTCTATTAACAATTCTTCTGAATGAAAAAGTACATTTTTTAATACTTGACCGAAATTAAATCTGAAATTATGTACGTTTAGTTCTATTAGTTGTATCTATATCCTTTCACTTAGCAGAAATTAATCCTATGTTTACGATAATCTTTTAATCGTTTAATCTGTACAATGGGAACACGTCTGTTTGTTATAGACCTCAGTTTATATTTGATTTTATATTTTAATATTTAATTTAATTGATCATATCTTGGACACGCGCCGTTGCACGTGAATGGGCTGGGGTCAGATTTGTTTGTGACACCATTTAAACGATAACGTTCTGTGTGATATGAAAATATTTATTTAGTTTAAATTATGATTTAATCATGTTGTAAATTGAAATATACAAACGTACATGTCAGATTCCTCTAGTACAGGTATATGATATATACATATAGATATAATAGTTTAAAGTAATTGTAATTATATATATACAATATTCGTAGAGTATAGAAGCATGCGAAATTTATTTGTACGAGCTTTCGATACAGAAAAAGGGGGACTCCCCGAGAATTTTTCCTGTTTCATAGCGAGTACACATTCATTTCATATTTCTTAACTTTGTTTTTGAAAGAAATCGGCATGACTTAAACGCAGACCACGAAGAGGACCCCAAATTGAACTGTGACGTAAACAATAATATTGGACATAATCGTTCGTTCGCAACAGACGCAGGATACCAGGAAACTATAAAGTTAACGTATAGTTTGTGTTATCTGACCATCTGCATTTGTATAGTTAAAAGATCGATTGCAGGATACAAACATAAAATATTTGACTAGACTACGTGGTCAGTATTTCCATCTTTTACGATAGACATACAAAAGCTGATCTGCAAGGTATCTACATGCCTTATTACATCATGTACTGTGTTATATTCCTAGATAATACCGAAGAAGAAAGGCATTACTCGACGAACGAATTTTATTCGTATATGTTTATCTTTTATCAGTATCATAGCTGCACAAATATTAAGACTGGCAGCCTCAGAGTTGACAGGCTATAGGGAAACAATAAAGGAACTACAAATATAACTCGGCAGACGATGGCCCTTGATAAGTTTGGAGCCCGAAAGCATAAACGTAAAACACAACTCAATGTGGTGATGTCTGACAGACTTATATCATGTGACCAATTAACAGACTTCTATCATGTGACCAATTAACAGACTTATATCATCCGACCAATTAACAGACATATATCATGTGACCAATTAACAGATATAGCATGTGACCAATTAACAGACTTTAATCATGTGACCAACTAACAGACTTATATCATGTGACCAATTAAAGGAAGCTATTGGATAGATTTGTAATACTCTGATTTTCTAATTCATGGGCCTTAACGGTGGCATTATCATACTTTCATCTGTTCTAAACGGTTTTTGATAATCATAAATCATGACACAATAATTTAGAATTAAAATGGTTCCCTTAATGCAATTTACAAGCTGTAGCCTTCTTTCAAATAGTGATTCATCTAGAATGTAATGTTGAAACAAAACAATCTTTGGTAAAACAAGAATTTTGTAATCTTTGGTTATAAGGAAAGAATAGATTGTATATATGTATTAACATGTATCTTATATTTCGTAATAAGTACGGATATTTTTAACATATTTGATACTGGCATTATGGTGTATGAATATAATTATATATATAAACTGAAGAGATGTAAACATTCCATACTATTAGAAATACCAGACAAAAAAATATCAGAAGCTCTTTTCGCAAAAAAATCTTAAACAAAAATTAATTGTAAGTTATACTGAAATGTTTATGACTTACTAGCATTTTTTCTCGTAAAATTTTTTGTCAAATGAGTCGCATAATTTTATGTATTTCGTGCTACAATGAAGTTATATGATATATGTGCGATGCATCTCTTGCAAGTTTTATTCAGATCTTGATCAAGATGTATTAATCATACATCATACAAAGAGTTGTCTTTTTTGCCCTAGACAAATAATCGATAACATATCGTATAAAGTTTGGTCTCCAAAACAACTGTAGGAAGTTAAGCTTGTGATAAACTGTAGCCGTGTTATCATACATTTTCATACTGTCATCTGGAACTTATCAAGGTCACAATAAATTGCCATCCGTCGTATATCGTACATTAGTATAAATTATGGAGATGTGGTATGCTATCTAAGGACACAACAATCCAACATATTCCGAATAAAGCTTATTTCAACAACTATTATAATAGGTCACCATATGTCCTCCAACAATGAAAAAACCCATGCATACTGTATAGTCAGCTATATATATGTCCTTGCCAGAGAGCAACCAACGACAACCACTGAATGATATGCACATGCCTTTGCACAATATATACAAATAAGAAGATGTGGTATAATTTCCAATGTGAAAACTCCACCAAACACCAAGTGCCGTAGATATTAGCAACCATAAACCACCGTACGGCCTTCAACAATTAGCAAAACCCATTATTGGGACAAGTATATATAGAATGTTGCGAGGATAAACATGTTTGTGAAAGCTAAACCCTCCCGTCACCTGGCACTACACGAAATCTCGGATTTAAAGAGGTATGCAAATGTTATGTAAATGTATTCAGAGACCGACATTAACATATATTTCCAAACCGCTGCATACAGTTTATCTTGTCTTTACATGTAGTAAATATCAACATTTCTTGTGCTTTATCCTCCTATAGGCGGTTATGAGATACTGCGGTTTATAAAATATATTAACACCTAATCAAACCTTTTTAAAGTTTAGAATTTACATATATTTATGACCATCTCAAAACTTTTGCAAATTCATATATTTGTCAGTATACCTCTGCAAATGGAAATCTTTGTCATATATTTTTCTATGATGTAAATTTATCCGCAAATGTGTTTCTTTATCTAGGTAGCAAAGCATCATCATTCAAATAACTTTATAGGGGTTATAAAGTGTAAGGTACATCTACATTTGCCTGTTATGTAAATCAATTCAAAACGAGAACTTTGTAGGGGGTGTAAAGCATCATTTCCTTTTGTATGCCGAGACCTGTCAAATGTATTGTAAAGGAATATTTTTGTTAGTCGTTATAGTCGGCTAAAATGTATGTCAAATCAGAACATATCTAAAACCTTTGAACATATTCCTAAATGTATGGTAAATACATAGATTTGCAGACAATTTGCTTTGCCAAACATTTCTAGCTGTCTGAAATGTCCTTTCTTTATCATATCTTTGCCTATATATTCAAAGTTACATATGCCCAATATATTTACACATATCATTGATATGATCATTTGATATTTCATCAGACAGCTAGAAATGTATGTATAAATATATTGGCCATATGTAACTTTGAATATATAGGCAAAGATATGATAAAGAAAGGACATTTCAGACAGCTAGAAATGTTTGGTAAATAATTATATTTGCTTTTCATTTGCTGGTATAGTTGAAAGGTGCAGATTATGTGGACAATGGTGATTGATTTTCATATGATGAAGACATAATCGTCTGTGTACCTTTGTATTTACAGCGGTTTATCAGAATCAAGTAATATACAAATATTTCCATAGCTTTACTGGTCAAGCTATGATATGACAAATATATAGCTACTTTGAGGAGTAGTTTTGGCATATTGGTAATATCATTTATTATATTTTAATAATTTCGTTTTAATAAAAATCTTTTTCGGTTCTATAAAATCGGTTCTTGAACTCTTCTCTGTTGCGTGAATTTTTTTTCCCATCAAAATCTTCTATTCTCGGGATGTTTCTGATACACAGTTAATCAGTTATGATGGTTAAGGATGTACACATCTGAGGAGCCAAAAATTTCTAGAATTTTAAACTTTTTTTCTTAACCTGATTTTTTGGGTGTATATGACTGTAAAAAATTAATAATACTCAAGTTCAGGGAAACAATGCGCATGTGCAAGATCGATCGTGATTTTGCGTTATCGACTGATTAGATATGAGATTTGATGAACTGGGGGCATTATCAGTTTATTGATTTATCAGATCGGCATCGTTATTACTGTAATCAGATTATTTATAAAAAGTGATTGATTACACTGACAGATTAAAACATACTACTAGTATTTTGATTGTTATGTTAATTAATCTTAATTACAAAAGAAACGGTTTGATATGTCACCTTACTTTGCGTGTCAGCTTCACGCAAAAATGGACAGATTCATGCTGTGCTTTTCACTTAACAGATATATTCAATAAGTTACGGGTGCTATTTCATTACCATATCTTAGGTCATAAAAATAAAAGTCAATCAACACCTAGGCCATGTGGTATCATGAAGTTTTACCTAAAACTATGTATCTCACCAGGCGACAGTTGGACAAAATTAATATACCCTTAATAATAATAATCATGTTCTGACAGTTACCGTTTAAACATATGTTCAAAATACTAGCCCTGATTGCATGAGTGTATTAAATTTACATAAAGGTATCGTGCTTAATTCAAATGCATCAGATATTGAAAATTTTGAAAGGAGGGGATCTGGGTCGTTCAGCATTTTATCTTGTCTTATCGTGAAGCATACATAATATAGTATGCAGAATATCTAATTAATTTCAATGAGATTTTATAAAATCTTAAACAGAATAAAAGATACTTTATATATTTTTTTTATATCTTCAGAGAGTAAATTTTCACACACATATATAGTTTGGCATTTGATTACATACTTTTAATGAACAGTTCTGTTGTATATTTATTTTTGTGTCAGAAAATTCACGTTAATAGGTAGAAAATGATAATAAATGTGAAAAAAAAAATATTGTTATATTACAATTAATTTAGAAAAAAGTACCCCCCCCCCCTTCCCCCTTAGACAAAAAAAAATGATAGTCGTCTTGTCGAAAGCAAGGAGATCTTAAAGATTTATGAGTGAAATAACTGCCTACTTGGATCTTTTGACATACATCCTTCTTTTTGTCAAGCTTGCGAAATTTATTTCGCGAAAGCGAGACTTGGCGGTCCTAGATTCCGTCGTCAGCGTTAACGCCGGCTGCGTCAGCATTTAGGTTCAGTCTGTGGTTAAAGTTTTGTTTTACATCAAAATATTTGTCAAACATAATGGAATTTCGGGACATTGGGATAGAAGCTTCTTTATGACCAAAATACAGTATCCAGGAGAAAATTTTGCAAATATTTACTTTCAGTTTTCCGTATTTTATTATTAAATGGACTTCCTTTTTCCTCAACAGTTAAATTCAGGTTTTGTCTAAGGTTAAAGTTTTTCATGCAGTCATCAATAACCGTTTTGTCTAATCGTCCAGTTGCAAGTTAAATGCATATCCATGCAGGTCAAGATCATGATAATGATATATGAATGTTGAAACTGTTTTGTTCCACATTACGTTTGACTTCTCACTTGTTAGTTCAAAATGTAACAGTCCGAGTAAAGACATTGTATGAGGGGGTGGAAAGGGGGTACATTTCTCCTTTCTCCCGCCCCTCTGCTTCCATCTCCCACCTTAACAACCGTCTTTTTTCAGATCAATCGATTTTAATACAAATTTGAATTAATATATGACCATATATAGGTGGCATAGGTCTTTATTAAAGCATATACTGATTTTACGAACAAGGCCTGCCTCCGACTCGTACGCAAATTAATTCACAATGTTGGGATGTTGTCAATGGTGCATTGTGCATGCCCCAATGTCAAGAAACTCATTTTTGATATGTATGGTCATGTATGAGGATCATAAAATTAGACAGTTTTTTATTGTGTCATCTCTATTTTTCCCTGTCCTCGAGAACACCTTACTTTGTATGGTCAAGTGGATAACGTATTAAATTTTTTAAAATCAATCGGGTCGAGGACCAATCCAGTATATCTTATCAAAACCCTTCGTAATTAAGTCCATTTTTTATGTACAATGTTTATCATAACTGTTTCTTGTTACGGAATATATTTTTTCAGCATTTATTTTCATATTTTGTTAAGAAATTTGCACTTGCATGTTTGCAGTATAATTGTTGTGTGTGTGTATTTTTAGAATAGAAATCCAGATTTAGTCTGTGTTTCAAATATTAAAGGAGATGTTTCGGTTATGGTCATGAGACCTAGGCTTATCCTCATCAGGTATCCCTAGCCTATATTTTTCTTTCTTGTAATATTAAGAATGGTTCCAATTTGATTTCACTTATGGGGAACATCAACCCACCCTACATCCTTATTTAAAGGATTCATTACTGCAGAAATTATTCGTTTGATCAGATCTTGCAATAACCTAAATGACTTCAATAAAGAAGTCCAACTGTTTAAGTCTAAACTTCTTAAAAGAGGACATTACGAAAATAAGATTGACAACATTATAACTAATACAACAAAACGAGAAAGGAAACAAACTTTGAAATACAATTATAAAAATAAGAAAGAGCCTCCACCACTCGTTTTTGCAACAAGATTTAACTCAGCATTTACAGGAATCGGAAGAGCTCTAAGGAAACATTGGCACCTAATCGAACAAAACAGAAATACAAAAACTATGTTTCCAAAACCACCGATTATGGCGTACAAAAGACATAAAAATCTAAAGGAATATTTAACGAATTCTAAAATGGAAAATGATATAGTCGTATAAAACCAAATAAAAGATAAAAATATCACACACAATAAAATTACAGAACAGCTATAATAAAGAGAGAAATAAATAACAAAAAACAGAAAGAAACGAAAAAGAAAGAAACGAACTAGAACGTATGAACAGGTGTCGTATCCCCATAAGTGAAATCAAATTGGAACCATTCTAAATATTACAAGAAAGAAAAATATAGGCTAGGGATACCTGATGAGGATAAGCCTAGGTCTCATGACCATAACCGAAACACCTCCTTTAATATTTGAAACACAGACTAAATCTGGATTTCTATTCTAAAAATACACACACACAACAATTATACTGCAAACATGCAAGTGCAAATTTCTTGACAAAATATGAAAATAAATGCTGAAAAAAATATATTCCGTAACAAGAAACAGTTATGATAAACATTGTACATAAAAAATGGACTTAATTACGAAGGATTTTGATAAGATATACTGGATTGGTCCTCGACCCGATTGATTTTAAAAAGGATGATTTTTAGAAATGATCGGAAATGGCAAAAATGGTTTGGGAAATATAAATGTTGCCTTTTTTCAAAGATTTGTCCATTTATTAGAACATTTAGTATCCAGTTTTTTCGTTTTTTTACCTCTTTATTTTTTTTTCAACATTAAAGTTCGTCTCCCTTTGATAGTTCTCCCGCCCTTTCTCTCCTTTCTCCCGCCCCCTTTCTCCCGCCCCCTTTCTCCCTGTCTCCCAATACCCTTTCCACCTACTCATTGTATAGCTTATTACGGTGGGTGTGGCTTTTTTGCTAAGAGTTTTATTCCATACGACGAACTGTACATGGCTGTTTGTTTTTATGGGAACTTTTTTATTATGGGTTGAACAAGGAACATATATACTATTCCAAGGTTAAACGATCTGACTATTTATACAATATTGAAAACATAACATTTATGAAGCCATGGTTATAGTTTATTTAATACTTCGCATAATATCATTCATGATATCGACAAGCTTTGTGTTATATATGACAAGAAACAACTTTTCAAAAAGCTCCGTTTTACATGACAATCATATGGTTTAAATTGTTTATCTATATCCGACAGACACAAGCAAAAGAGAATAAATTATATAGTGTCACCGTTGAATGATATACTGTTTTGGCAATTAATGCCATTACGTAAGCGTGTATCAGGAAATTATTCTCAATCTCCAAAAGATGATATTTCTGCACATAAACTTCCTCGAAGTTCTTGGAAGCTTCCAGGGACTTGTAGGCCATCGTTCCTTCTTTATCAAACATTTCGTTTTGGTTATTTGCAAGGTAAATTTCAAGTTTCCTTCAAATTTCTTTCCCAATTTTCCCCCGTAATTTTCAAACACTAGGTCTCGAAATTCTACATAATATCATTTTTACTTCATTAAACATAAACATAAACCAAAAACAGATGACACTCAACGACTTCACAGGTAAACGGGAAAGCCGCGGACATCCTTAACATTGAATATTGATTTGTACCAAATGACTTTGCCCCCTGTTCATCCAAATCTCGCATATTCTCGCATGAGTTTTAATTAAACGCTTGACCCACTCAGAATTCGAGGTCGCGAACAAGCTTTCCCTGAACTAGAGTATTGGTGGAGAAAAAATCATATGGTGGTGCACTTTTTTTTTTGCTACAGCCATTTGAAAGTACCAAATTTTGATGATTTTCCCATTTTTCATAACATTTTACCCATTTTGGGGCTATTATCATGAAACTAATCACAGTTTCACAATTAAACTTTTTTTCATATACTTTCTCTAAAGATATAGTGGACCAATCTGAATAAATTTAACTTAAAAAAAAACAATAGGTACATTGTGTAGGTGTTAATATAAGGAAGTTTTATAAAATTTTGTTGCTTTTTCATGTCAAATTTTCCATGTTGTCAATTTTGTAAATTTGGGATTTTACTCTTTTTTTAGGACAAAAAGCATATTATTTCAACTTCTTTGTTATAAATGATTGAAAAAATACATATCTCAGAAATTTGAAAAGAAAAAAATTGATATGGGATGTACATGTATATGGTAAAATCATTTCTTGTACCCCTCACCTATTTTCTCAACATTTTGGCTAATGAGACTGACTTGATTGGTTATAACAAAAACTACTTACTGTAAATACACAATTTTTTCACAGAGTGAAGTTTGATTATAATATATTTTAAATCTATTGATATTTTCCACTTGTATCACATGTTTTGGAAATAATTCCGGAACGAGATTTCAACGAGACTGAAACGTCAGAGAATACATCCCCTATAAAACGATCGTTTCCTTTGAGTATCTCTTTGAAGCTTCTGGAAATGCACGAGTCATAATTCATTCTGTTTATAAAACATAGAATGTATTTATAGAAAAAGAGACATATACTACAACATGTATTATATGTTACTGATAGAAATAATACACATATACAAAGCCTAAACAGTACTAATTATACGGCCTCAGTAGCAAATTTAAAATCTTAAATCGGTAGCTTTCCGAAGGTTTATATCGAGCGGTTTATCACGATTTTATAAAAATCCAAGTTTCTGAAATAGTCTAGCAATATTTCTTTATCGGTAGATTGGTTGCCACATGATATTTGACACAAAACACATCTTGAGCGCTTGTTTTTTTTTTTTTAAAGAATCGACTAGTTTGCACACATATATAAACGTTAAATCTATTGACGAATATTTTTAATATTTGTTTTCCTTATCCGTTAAGTCCAGTCACGAGATATTGGACTCTGTGTGCTTCATGAAGCGTCCTCTGCAAAACCTTTTGTTGTCTGTGCGAAAGAAAGTTAAAAAATTACAAACAAAGGACCAGTGAGTCACGTATCATAATTGACACACAATTTACTAATGATATCAATCAAAATCGATAGATAATACAATGTATCAATATTAATTTCTACTAAAACAAACTGCAAAAATCAGTTGAAATGGCTTGACTCATCAAATTGCCACGAAGCACGAAACAAAACTAACATAAAGATAAAGAACACATGGTACCGATCCAAGAGAACTCGCAATTACTGAAAGCTAGTTCAAAGCCAGTAACAACTAAAATAAATCTTGTTTTTCTGACTTAAGTATCAATTAGTACACATCCAACTGTTCACTATAGAATTTCAATTTTGTTTCTTAATGATATGTAATTCACCAATTGTGTTCGTTATTACATGTATGATAACGAACAGAATGAAAAACAAAAATATGAAGTCAAATAATGATAAACGCAAGCTTAAATACTTGTCAATGCGATCTGCCATTTCAAATATGAACAAAAGGAGATGTAGGGTATATATTGTACTTTCAGTTTTAAGCTTAGTTTCACAATAAATATGAGGGTCTGCATGAGGTTTTAATGAATAGCGAATAATGGGAAAAAAGTGCAGAGTAAATGGAAAAATATAGAAAATAGAGAAAAATAGGTAATACAAATAAAGGATCGAGTATAATGGTCAAAATAAGTAACACTACAAACCAGTAAAAGTCTGAAATGGCCTATATCTGTACTCGACTGTACTGATTTTTACTCGACCAGTCTGAATTGGTCTGAATTTTATTCGACATTACTCGACCCCAGTCTTAACCATACTCGACTGTACTGATTTGTTATTGACCCTTATCTTTGCCATTGAAAATAGTCTGAACTATTACTCGACAAGTCTGAAACAGTCTTACCCATTCTCGACCTGTACTCGACCTATTTTTTTTTTCTGTCTAAACCATACTCGACCAAAGGTCTGAACAATACTCGACCAGTCTGAACCATACTTGACCAAATAATCTCTACTTTTTCTAAATTTAAACTGTTAAAATAAATTTCTTTTTAACTGACATGACAACAGCCACAATAAAATAAAGATATATTACTAGTATAAAACAGATTTTTAAATTCTAACATGATTCTCAGATTTATCAAATAGAGATAGTTAAATCAAATTATCTTATGTAATAATTTAATTATATTAATTTTAAAGTTTTAGAGTTTTGTTAAAAAAAGATTTTCTTTTACCTAAAAACCAAACATATACTGAGGGTAATTAAACCTTATTAAGATGCTTCTTGTTTGGTATGTGTTTTTTTTTTTTTTTTTTAATTAATTTTCCTAAATTCTTAAATAAAAACTACATAGGTTTCATGGTTACATACAAAAAAATGTACAATAGTTATATAATTATCTTTTTAATGAGATAACAACAGCCAACAAAATCACTGAAATTGCTTTACCTTATTTTAGAAATATATCTATTATTATAATTTGGGATATATTTTATACAATATATAAAAAAAGGGATAAAAATTAAAGAAACTAATAAAATTGTTCTTCTGATTAGTGGTGATGAAGTAACTTAAACCTCCTGCTTGGGGCAAACTCATGAAAAAGATCACACCTGGTCAGAGAGTATTAAATTCTAAATAACATTCATTCAAAATTGCAACATCCTGTGAAACTTAAATCACACGGCCTTTTGAATTCACTAGATAAGTAATACACGAGTTTAAGAAAAATAGGGCTTTCTTTTTACCTGTAAAACATACATGTACTGAGGTAATTAAACCTTATTAAAGTGCTTATTGTATGCCATGTTTTTAAATTTTGACAAAAATTATTCAAATTTAATTGAAATAAATTTTTACTGTAACTTTGGAACACATTTCCTTTTTTAAAAGTTTATCACAGGATTACTATGGAAGTTCTATTATCATGATTATATTAAATTCTTGGTTTAACAGTACAAAGGTGTCATTTTTTAAATTTATCAAGTTGCTTTATATGCTATTTTATATATATTTTAATAAAAAAAATGTTCACTGCATTATTAACTAAACTCAACTGACACCATAAATCTATACTAGGCTTAAGTTAATGGTGAAAGTTGTCCAGTAACCATAAAATATATCTGAAACATTCAAAAATTTTTGAATAACATTGAAAATATTAGTCACAATTCAGTTTTGAAATTATTTGATCAGCTTGTTTTATTTTTATTTTAAAGGTGATATATATGTATGTATATAAGTGTTGATGAATATGGTGTTGAAGTTATATTATGTTTATTGTCAAATTTTGGTTTCAATCAGGCTGTATTGAATACATTTTTCATTTCAAATTGTTGTTCAAATTTCTAGCCAGGGGAAATAGCTGTTGTTAAAAACAGTTCCTAAATTGATGAAATACAATAGATAGATACACAAAATAGGTCTAGGTAAGTTAAGACTTGGTCGAGTATGGTTCAGAATAGGTCGAGCATGATTCAGACTAGGTCGAGTATGGTTCAGACTAGGTCGAGCATGATTCAGACTAGGTCGAGTATGGTTCAGACTAGGTTGAGCATGGTTCAGACTAGGCCGAGCATGGTTCAGACGCGTATAAAATGGTTAAGTACTGGTCGAGTACAAGTTCAGACTGTTAAGTATGGTTCAGACTACAGTCGAGTATTATCAAGTAAATTTCAGACCAATTCAGAATGGTCGAGTAAAAATCAGACTGGTCGAGTAAAAATCAGTCCAGTCGAGTACAGATATAGGCAATTTCAGACTTTTACTGGTTTGTAGTGTAATTATAAAGAATAGAGAAAATAGTCTAAAAAATTAAAGGATAAAGAAAAATGGGATCCCAACCCAGACCCTCTTAAGGGCAGCCGATACAGTTACACGTTGTATTGTCATTTTTGTTGTTTTGAAATATGTTGTATGCCTAGGGGAGATGTAAATAAAGTCTGCTGAAAATTTGAGTTTTCTGCACTTTTGTAAAAGTATAAGATACTCAAAGTGCGATTATTTTTTAAAGTTTGAAATGCGGAAATCGTGCGGGTCTCACAATGTCAAATTTCAAATTTTCTACATTAATTGCCTTTTGTCATGCTTTCTCAAAATAGCAAATAAAAAATATATGTCAACGTGCTGGATTCGGAGATGAATCGCTAAAAATCCCAAAAATGGCGCCCCCCTTGGTAACCTCAACGTAAGCGCGAAAATGCACGTCGCTAGCTGACTATTTCGACGTCTCCTGCCAATATTCCTGCAGCATGGTTTAGGTGTGTATATACTGCTTAATTCTAGAGCAGAGCTGTTTGTAGTTTCTAATAATCACGAAATGACAAGGTGTGCTGGAAAGTACAAGTGTATATAGAAATTTTCCAAATCAAACGTTTGTAACGTCACATGTTTGTAACGTCACATGTTTGTAACGTAACATGTTTGTCATCACTAATAAGAACATGAAAATAGAGAGGCATTTATGATACTATATTTTCTTATTTTCGAAAACAGACCCATCACTTTACGGTTGCTCGAAATAATATTGATATTTTGTTAAAGAGAGTAAGAAGTAACACGAGAAGTAAATGTGTTACTAGTAATACATTTATCAGTAGTAATGTAACAAACGATCATTCAAACAAGATTTATTAATTATTGTCAAACAAACTGGTACCGTTTTATTATCATTTCTTCTTCTTCACAATAATAAAAACATTATATTTATATTTATATTAAAGGGGAAATTCAAATCCAAATTTTCTTTCTTCTGAACTATACATTATTAATCCTTATAGAAGGCATTAAGAATATTTCACAACATTATTATATTAGGCTTGCACTAGTGTTCTTATATTTTATATCTATGGTAAAGAGTTGAGTGTTTTCCCTTAATTCATGTATTTATCTGATCGTTCGATCTTTTTTGCACATTTATTTATTTTATTGTTGGAGATAAACAAAGAAGGTGACGCGGTTTGAGGTAGACATAATGAAACTAGTTGAACCCCTTCATAGGTTCATGACGTCATAGGTTCAAGTTCTAAGTGAGAACCATCTCTGGTATCTAGACTACCAAAATAACGAGGTACAATTTGTTAGCCGGCATGTCGTAAACACGACGAATCAAAGAATCCAACTATATATGTAACTAATATAGGACAATGGTGTTGAATAAAAATAACACTATCCAAGGCCCTTTTGTTTTCCACATGACTAATATTACCAATACGAATCCGATACCGATACCAATAGTATACATCACCTGTTACCTGTTACAAAATCTGTACGTTCCGCCTCTTTCAGGTGCACCATACAATAGTTTGTATTGGGATTTGCTATATGCACGGATCATAATCACAACTGAACTTCGTCATTATACAGGGATTGACACTACTAAATCCAAACATTGTCACATGTAGTTTCAAGTTGTAGTAAGAAAACCAGGACGGGTTCAAACAGAAAGATTTTGAAAGCAGAGAACACTGTGCACCTTATAATCAGCATGACAATACGAATACTAAAAATTCAGGCTAAACATAAAGCGTACAAATGTAGGTTCTTCAATTCAGCCACGGACCCGCGATGTCACGGGTGTGTTCTTGTAGTACTAGTTATTGCGGACTGTTGAATTTCTTTACGGCTAAATTTAAAGACTCGATCACGTCATTTTAGAGCTAGACATGCCGTTGCTGTGTATGTGGTAGTGTGTTAAGGTTCATCTATACACTTCCACAAAAATGGCTGTGTTTACACCATGAAAATTTCTCTGAATGCAGACAAAACTGTGTAATTCTTAGTTTTAAATCCTGGCAGCACCTAGATATATACAAGTTGTATTCATTTTGTGTTTTAAAAAGAAAAAAACTTTTGTGGATTTTGCTAAACATTTTCTTTCCTTGCCACAGGTGGTGTAAAAATAAACAAGTCATGTGAAATCTTTGAGATGGCCCCCCTCAGGTAATGATTGTATTGTATCATATTAATTGATATGGACAATAGAGGAACAATAGAAATCTACTCACAACAAAGGTGATTTAAATAGTGTAAATGAGTGGACTGTATCAAAGAAAACTCGGGTGTTTGTTTATTTCATCATCTTCTGTGACAAGTAAAGAAAATGTTCATCAAAATCCATAAAGTGTTTTAACTTTTTATAACATAAATTGGATGTAACATTAATTTATCTAGGTGCTGCCAGGCATTAAAACTTTTAAAATTACACAGTTTTGTCTGTATTCAGAGAAAATTTCATAGTGTAAACACAGCCATTTTGTTCAAGTGTATAGATGAACCTTAATTTGGATATTTTTAATTTTGTATTATACTTTGATATTGTGATACTATATACTTGATGAGTGTAATATTTTTAATTCTAAGTACTTAGTGAGTAGTGTAAAGTCATGCTTCATTGATTATGTTTATTGTAAGATTTCTTCATGGCTCAGTGAGTTTTGATATGTTGGTTATTTGTTTACTCTCTGGGTTTTACTAGTTTGTATTGTGAAACTTTCTCTTCTTTGTGATAATTGGTTAATTTAGTCATATGGTCATTTTGGAGGGAACATTCTATTGTTAGGTCAGAATTTACTTATACTTTGAATTGAATAGTTGTGTGCTGTTGCTTTGATATAAAATTGAGAATGGAAATTGGGAATGTGTCAAAGGGACAACAACCCGACCATAGAGCAGACAACAGCCGAAGGCCACCAATGGGTCTTCAATACAGCGAGAAACTCCCGCACCCGGAGGCGTCCTTCAGCTGGCCCCTAAACAAAAATGTATACTAGTTCAGTGATAATTGACGGCATACTAAACTTCAAATTATAAACAGGAAACTAAAATTTAAAAAACATACAAGACTAACAAAGGCCACAGACTCCTGACTTGGGACAGGCGCAAAAATGCGGCGGGGTTAAACATGTTTTTTGAGATCTCAACCCTCCCCCTATACCTCTAGCCAATGTAGAAAAAACAAACGCACAACAGTACGCACAGTAAAACTCAGTATAAGAGAAGTCCGAGTCCGATGTCAGAATAGGAAACAAAAGAAAATAAACAAAATGACAATAATACATAAATAACAACAGACTACTAGCAGTTACTGACATGCCAGCTCCAGACCTCAATTAAACTGATTGAAAGATTATGTCTTCATCATATGAATATCAGGCACAATCCCTCCTGTTAGGGGTTTAGTATTATACCGTCATAAAATATATGAAAAGAACAACTGGTTATAGAACAAATGTGTTTAATTCCGATGCAAAGACCCTATAAGGGAATCAATATTAAAGCCAAAATATGCAATCTTTAATGACCTGACAACAGTATCGTAACTATATCCCTTCTTAATAAGTCTGTTTAAAGGTTTTGTTAGCTTTTGAGGTGAATACTGACATTTTTGTGCTTTTTAAAGAATATTACCATAAAAGATTGGATGCGAAATACCCGAACGTATACGATGTCTGCATGTTAAGTTATATTTACGAATGATGTCTTTATACCGATGATACAATTTAGTGAATGTTTTGACTAGTTTATGATATCGAAAACCCTGGTGTAATAATTTTTCAGTAATACATAAATTTCTCTCGCTAAAATCTAATACATTGTTACATACACGAGCGAATCGTACAAGTTGAGATATATAAACACCATAAGATGGTGACAAGGGAACGTCACCATCTTAAAATGGATAATTAACGATAGGAAATGAAAAATCATCTCTTTTATCATAAATTTTTGTATTAATCTTCCCGTTAATGATATAGATATCAAGATCGAGGAAAGGACAGTGGTCATTGTTAGTATTAGCTTTATTTAAAGTTCAACAGGATAAATTTCTTTAGTATACATACTGAAGTCGTCATTATTGAGAGCCAATATATCATCCAAATATCTAAAAGTATTGTTAAATATTTGTATCATATGTTGTTTCGATGGGTCTTTGCTGATTTTAGTCATAAATTGTAACTCGTAACAATACAAAAACAGGTCCGCAATAAGTGGTGCACAGTTAGTCCCCATTGGAATTCCGATAACTTGACGATATACGGAATCTCCAAAGCGAACCAAAATGTTATCAAGAAAAAATTCAAGGGCAGATATAGTATCAAAGCATGTCCAATTGACATAGTTCTTTTGTTTGTTGCTACTAAAAAATGACCTAAAAGAGTTTGAACATATGTATTCGCATTTCGTCTTTTTAAATGCCCATATAATTAGGTGTGTGAATTTTTCTTAATAAGAATATGAGGCAAAGTGGTATAAAGGGTAGAAAAAATCAAAACTTTGAACAGATTCAAAATCACCAATGTATGCATGCAATTTATCAAGTACTTCCAACGAGTTTTTGACACTCCAAAAGTAATTAATTCCACTATTTTCAAAGGCCTTATTTGAACAATTTATTATCAGGTTTTTGATTGTACCAAGTGTACTAGTAAGTAGAATAGACAACTTAGTAGTGGAACAATGACTTGAAGATGAAATAAATCTAATATATTTGTAAGGTGATTTGTGTAGCTTCGGAAGCCAGTACATAGTTGGGACTTTCATTGTATTTGGTTCTGCTTGTAAAGAAGTAGCTAATAGTTTATGTTTGTTACAGATATCTATATTCATATTTGTGGACATCTTTGATTCTATTATGAGTTCAGTTTTCTCTACTTAATATTTCATATTCATACTGAAATACTGGTATAAATGGATTGTATAGATGATTTTGTATGAATGGTCAGAATGAATGATTTCAGAGTAAAAGGTGTATAAAATAGATTAAAACATATAAAAGTATATTAAATATTGGTTAAAGCAGATAAACTAAATTGACACAGTCAATAAAATCATTGTGTAAGTATTTAAGTCATAAACAGTAAAATTATAGGAATAACTCAGTTTAGTGAAAAGAAGTAATAGTAAAGAGATAAAATAGTAATTTGTACGTTAAGACATATTCTAAATTATTAAATGATTTGATAATTTAATACGTAAACTAAAAACAGTTAAACAAATAGTTATGTTAATATTTTTATAACAGATGTTGAACCATAATGTTCGTATATCATGTAGAAGATTCCATACTATTTTATATACAGGACCTTTGTATCTCCTACATGGTAGGTTTGGTATTCTGTTTATATGTGTGTTTTTGTGCTTAACATTTGTCTTGAGCATGGCTATACTATTTGTTTGAATAAGCTTATTGTGTTATGTTACTGTACGCCTAGCTTTATGTGTACTAATATAATCATGTTGTTATTAATTTTAATGGAATGACCTGTAAATTACTATTAGACGAATATTTGGTAGAATACAATATGTTAAGTATTAAGATATGTAGTTTGTGATGAGAACCATCTTTTCTCATAGTTTATATTCTGTATAAATAGTTTTATAAGTCAATAACATGGAAAACCATATTTGTCCAGTAGGAAATAGTTGGGTATTGTATTTTAGGTATTGTCATCTTAAATGAATAGAGTTATCTTTCTTTGTACTGATTATTGGTATTTGTATTGCAGGGTCATTATGTATATTATACTAGAACACACTCGCGAAATCGCGGGCATTTTGAGCGTTGTTAACGTTGATTGTATGTAAACTGTTGTGGGATGAATTTTTGTAAAAGATTTTATGACTAGAGTATTTCAGGAAAGTTATCAAAAGTCAGAGGTACTTGGGGACAGTACAATTTTTTTTAGCCCTCCCCCTTATTTCAAAGTCCGTTATTTTTTTGTTGTTTTCTGTTAATTTCAATTATATTAACGTTTTTTTTTATCTTTGATAAATATTGATATTTGCAACATATCTTTACAGACGTATGCAAAGTTTTGAGAGACCGCGGTTTATAAAACATTTACAACCAATGTAAATGCTGTCAAATGTTTGTGTTACATTTGCAAACGTTTGTCGATATCGTTTATGTATGTAAAGAAGTGTATTTTATTTACTAATACTTTCCATTATCATAAATATTTTGATAAATATCGATATTTGCAACATATCTTTACAGACGTATGCAAAGTTTTGAGAGACCGCGGTTTATAAAACATTTACAACCAATGTAAATGCTGTCCAATGTTTGTGTTACATTTGAAAACGTTTGTCGATATAGTTTATGTATGTAAAGACATGTATTTTATTTACTTATACTTTCCATTATCATAGTTATTGTGATAAATATTGATATTTGCAACATATCTTTACAGACGTATGCAAAGTTTCGAGAGACCGCGGTTTATAAAACATTTACAACCAATGTTAATGCTGTCAAATGTTTGTGTTATATTTGTAAACGTTTGTCGATATCGTTTATGTATGTAAAGACGTGTATTTTATTTACTTATACTTTCCATTATCATAAATATTTTGATAAATATCGATATTTGCTACATATCTTTACAGACGTATGCAAAGTTTTGAGAGACCGCGGTTTATAAAACATTTACAGCCAAAGTAAATGCTGTCAAATGTTTGTGTTATATTTGAAAACGTTTGTCGATATAGTTTATGTATGTAAAGACATGTATTTATTTACTAATACTTTCCATTATCTTAGTTATTGTGATAAATATTGATATTTGCAACATATCTTTACAGACGTATGCAAAGTTTTGAGAGACCGCGGTTTATAAAACATTTACAACCAATGTAAATGCTGTCAAATGTTTGTGTTACATTTGCAAACGTTTGTCGATATCATTTATGTATGTAAGAAGTGTATTTTATTTACTAATACTTTCCATTATCATAAATATTTTGATAAATATCGATATTTGCAACATATCTTTACAGACGTATGCAAAGTTTTGAGAGACCGCGGTTTATAAAACATTTACAACCAATGTAAATGCTGTCAAATGTTTGTGTTACATTTGAAAACGTTTGTCGATATAGTTTATGTATATAAAGACATGTATTTTATTAACTAATACTTTCCATTATCATAGTTATTGTGATAAATATTGATATTTGCAACATATCTTTACAGACGTATGCAAAGTTTTGAGAGACCGCGGTTTATAAAACATTTACAACCAATGTAAATGCTGTCAAATGTTTGTGTTATGTTTGTAAACGTTTGTCGATATCGTTTATGTATGTAAAGACGTGTATTTTATTTACTAATACTTTCCATTATCATAAATATTTTGATAAATATCGATATTTGCTACATATCTTTACAGCCGTATGCAAAGTTTTGAGAGACCGCGGTTTATAAAACATTTACAGCCAATGTAAATGCTGTCAAATGTTTGTGTTATATTTGAAAACGTTTGTCGATATAGTTTATGTCTGTAGAGACATGTATTTTATTTACTAATACTTTCCAATATCTTAGTTATTGTGATAAATATTGATATTTGCAACATATCTTTACAGACGTATGCAAAGTTTTGAGAGACCGCGGTTTATAAAACATTTACAACCAATGTAAATGCTGTCAAATGTTTGTGTTACATTTGAAAACGTTTGTCGATATAGTTTATGTATATAAAGACATGTATTTTATTAACTAATACTTTCCATTATCATAGTTATTGTGATAAATATTGATATTTGCAACATATCTTTACAGACGTATGCAAAGTTTTGAGAGACCGCGGTTTATAAAACATTTACAACCAATGTAAATGCTGTCAAATGTTTGTGTTATGTTTGTAAACGTTTGTCGATATCGTTTATGTATGTAAAGACGTGTATTTTATTTACTAATACTTTCCATTATCATAAATATTTTGATAAATATCGATATTTGCTACATATCCTTACAGCCGTATGCAAAGTTTTGAGAGACCGCGGTTTATAAAACATTTACAGCCAATGTAAATGCTGTCAAATGTTTGTGTTATATTTGAAAACGTTTGTCGATATAGTTTATGTCTGTAGAGACATGTATTTTATTTACTAATACTTTCCATTATCTTAGTTATTGTGATAAATATTGATATTTGCAACATATCTTTACAGACGTATGCAAAGTTTTGAGAGACCGCGGTTTATAAAACATTTACAACCAATGTAAATGCTGTCAAATGTTTGTGTTACATTTGCAAACGTTTGTCGATATCATTTATGTATGTAAGAAGTGTATTTTATTTACTAATACTTTCCATTATCATAAATATTTTGATAAATATCGATATTTGCAACATATCTTTACAGACGTATGCAAAGTTTTGAGAGACCGCGGTTTATAAAACATTTACAACCAATGTAAATGCTGTCAAATGTTTGTGTTACATTTGAAAACGTTTGTCGATATAGTTTATGTATATAAAGACATGTATTTTATTAACTAATACTTTCCATTATCATAGTTATTGTGATAAATATTGATATTTGCAACATATCTTTACAGACGTATGCAAAGTTTTGAGAGACCGCGGTTTATAAAACATTTACAACCAATGTAAATGCTGTCAAATGTTTGTGTTATGTTTGTAAACGTTTGTCGATATCGTTTATGTATGTAAAGACGTGTATTTTATTTACTAATACTTTCCATTATCATAAATATTTTGATAAATATCGATATTTGCTACATATCTTTACAGCCGTATGCAAAGTTTTGAGAGACCGCGGTTTATAAAACATTTACAGCCAATGTAAATGCTGTCAAATGTTTGTGTTATATTTGAAAACGTTTGTCGATATAGTTTATGTCTGTAGAGACATGTATTTTATTTACTAATACTTTCCATTATCTTAGTTATTGTGATAAATATTGATATTTGCAACATATCTTTACAGACGTATGCAAAGTTTTGAAAGACCGCGGTTTATAAAACATTTACAACCAATGTAAATGCTGTCAAATGTTTGTGTTATATATGCAAACGTTGGTTGATATCGTTTATATATGTAAGGAAGTGTATTTTATTTACTGATACTTTCCATTATCATAAATATTTTGATAAAAATCGATATTTGTAACGTATCTTTGCAGACGTATGTCATACACTTATCCGGGTATTACCCTTAACCCGGAAATTTACATTTATCCCATTATCCTTAACCAGAGAACAAACATAATCTGTAATATTTTTTCAACAAAGCAAAATTTGTAAAGTATTTTTTTTTTAAATAGATTTTCAGTAAACTAATAAGCATTTATCGGTATATAGTATTTCGATAATTTTTTAATAATGCACAAATATTGAAATTATTCTTATATTTCCCTTTCCATTGAATTTCATGGAAAGGGAGACAACTGCAACTTATTACTCTTAGACGGAAACGCGTTTACTCTTATCCAGAGAATGTAATGTTTTATTATTGACTAATTGTCTGAACACAGAAAGGCATATCCAATATTTAATCAACTTAAAATAAATAGATATAAATGAACACAAATCCAAATGCAATTTTATTTTCAATAGACTTGTAGCTGCGTGGTGCTTTTGACTCTGTTTGGCATAATGGCCCGTTGTACAAATTGATAAATGATGGTGTTGGTTTGAAATTTTATACTACTTTGAAAAATATGTATAGTTTATCCCAGTCTGCACTTAAGATTGGTAATGAACACTCTTTGTTTTTTACAATTATTAGAGGTGTAAGACAAGGGGACTGTTTAAGTCCTTCTTTTTTTAATTGTTATATAAATGACTTACATTCAATTTTTGATGAAACTTGTAACCATCCAGTTCTTGATACTTCAAGTATCCAAACTCTCAGTTACGCAGATGATTTAGTGTTACTGTCTGAGACACACCAGGGGCTTCAAAATACGTTAGCTACACTAAATAAATATTGCATTAAATTGCAGTTGAGTGTAAATACAAACAAGACTAAAATTCTAGTTTTTCAGAATATTTATAAACAATCCCCACCCCTCTTGTTCAATGATAAATTTTTGACTGAAGTTAAAGACTTTAAAATTTCTAGGGAATATTATTAACTATAGGGGAAATTTTACAAAAACTACTGAAGAGCTGTCTAAAAAAGGTATTAAAGTTTTATTTATATTGAGAAAATATATGTCCAATTTTAAGTTTGTTCCCACTAATTTGTCATGTAAATTATTTGATACTCTTATAAGACCTATTTTGACATACAACTCTGAAATTTGGTGTATGGATAATTTTCAGTCAGCTTTTAGGGCATCTAATAGAGCTGCTGTAAATAATACTTTTTGTGATACTCTTGCATTAGCAGAAAAATATCCTTTTGAGAAGGTTCATTCTAATTTTTGTAAAGCAGTATTAGGACTGAAAACGACAGCCACTAACATAGGTGCTAGATCAGAATTACGTAGATTTTCTTTGGACTCTTATATAAAAACTCAAACACTCATGTATTTGTATATAATAAACTGTAATGATATTAATCCCCTGGTCTAAGAATCTCTACAAACAAACATAAATTTACATTCCGCAGGAATTTATTCTTGGTACTCATTTGCAGATAAAATTTTTGAAGATATGAAAATAAACCCCGAAAATTACTCTAATATAAATGTACCTTTTAAACAATAAAAAAACGTGTTAAAATGTAATATTAAAAAGTGTGTTTTAGAGGAACATGAAAAAACTACTTTTAATAAACTTTCAAAATTGGATTCCTCATCCAAACAAGTCAGGAGCCTCTAGCCTTTGTTAGTCTTGTATTATTTTTAATTTTAGTTTCTTGTGTACAATTTGGAGTTTAGTATGGCGTTCATTATCACTGAACTAGTATATATATTTGTTTAGGGGCCAGCTGAAGGACGCCTCCGGGTGCGGGAATTTCTCGCTGCATTGAAGACCTGTTGGTGACCTTCTGCTGTTGTCTGTTCTATGGTCGGGTTGTTGTCTCTTTGACACATTCCCCATTTCCATTCTCAATTTTATTTGTCTCTATGGGAAATTAAAAACTAATTGTCAGTCTGAGGAATATTTAAATTGCAATAATTTTATACATAGGCAGTTTCTCTCAAAATTTAGACTCAGTGATCATTCGCTAGGCATTGAATTGGGAAGGTACAGAAACATTCCAAGAGCACAAAGATTATGTAAAAAATGTGGAGTCCTATAGATGACGAATTTCATTTCTTTTTGTATTGTGACATTAACATATCATTGCGTTCCAATTTCTTTGCTTATCTAAAAGACTATGTACCATTATTTCAACATCTTGATGCATTTAATAAACTAAAACACATTCTAAACCCCATCCCTGAACTTGTTTGTCATATTGGAGTCTTTATTAGGCAGTCTTTAGAACTGAGGGGTCAGACCCATGTCAGACAAGCTTATGATTGTGTTTTTTACATCAATTTAAAATTGAACTCTTAAAATATGTTCTATTATATTGTATTGTATTGTATTACATTGTATTTCATTGTATTTAAAATGTATAATTGTTTGTATTGCTTGACCCTTATTGGTGTAATTTTGAAATAAAGATGATTTCAGATTTAAAGTCGAAGGTAATTTTATTTTTGTATCATTAAGGAGACAATCATTTGATTTTCCGGGGTGGGGTTTGCAGGAAGATTTTGAAAAATAACATCCTAGCCTGGTAAGAGCCGAAATTAAATAACCTTGCATAAGAAAGGATTTAAATGAATATTCTGTAAATAATCACAAAGTGCAGGAAACAGTTGTGAACAAAAGTAAAAATAAATTTTCGCGCAACAAATGTAAGCGTGTATTATATCAAAAGAATCCACCACTTTTTGTATCAAACGAATTTGTCTATATTATTGTATCAAAAGAATGAACCACCATTTATTGTAATAAGAAGTTGGTTGATATTTGCGTAATGTAACATGGTCTGCTTACTGTTCTTTTCCCTCAGACTCTCAACAGACGAACTACATCTGTGAGAGCTGGTTCTGATTTTTACATGTTCGGGGGGAAACTAGCTTAGAACAATGCCTTTGATGGTGTATGGCATTGCTGCCGATGTAAAGGCAGGCCGGGTGTTGTTGCCAATGTAGAGGCAGGCCGGGAACAACAACAAGAAAGAAAACCAAACTAGAATATCAAGAAACTCGCTATTAATTTAATAAAGAAAACATTGAAATAATTACAATATAATTTCAAAGTACACATTTTGAAGCCAAACTAAGTTGAAAACAATGATAAAATACTACAAACAATTCAAGTTGAATACCAATTAATAACAATAATAATTACTGTTAAAATAAACCTCTGAATTAAAATATTAGTTACTTATAAACTTTATTTATTTTTTCAAAATAAGATTAAAAGAAAAATAAAATTTAATCTAAATTATTTTCAAAACCAAGAGACTCACCTAGAATATCAAGAAACTCGCTATTAATAGTATAGCGGCTTGATCAGTTTATATACTAAGTTTTGAATGTCCTAGTAACCCTTAACTGACTATAACAAACAAACGAATTTATGATTTATGAGTTATCAATAAAATCTAAAATGCTCAAATATAGTTATGGTCTAAGATTAGGTCGAAATTACACGTCACATAAAACTGTTTTTTCTTTCATCTCTTCAATTTCTTATTCTAAAATTGCCAACCTATGTTTCGAATATATTTATTAACATTTCCCTAACTATAATATAAAACAATTAAAACGTAAATACATATAACATAGTATAAAATAACATTATAAATATTAATTTAGATCTTAATCAAAAGTAACTATGGAACTAGTTTGTGCTTTATAGCTTAACACAAATAAAGTTGCTGACGTGGGTTGACCGTTGGCTGAACTTTTAAGATGTTTTATTAAACTTTGCTGGACATATAATCGAAGGTCCATTTGGCCACAGCTGAAGTTTTATTGCACAGATACGTTCAATAGTTTGTTAAAGTATTTATTTGACATATTTGAAATATCCTACGCTTTGAAAATGTATAGAACAGTTAAACAATAATTTTATATAAAATAGTTTACAGAGTAGAACTTACATACATTAACTAATAAACTGCATGAAATAGAATAAATTGCATTTTTCTATTACAATAATATAAAACGTGATAAATATAAAATCGAAGGAATAGTTGTAACGTCATCTATATCCAACATTTAAGTCAAATATCTGTCACAATACGTGCATAACGTTATGATAGATGAAAATGAATAGCCAATCCGTAAATACAACCACTTACTTTGAACCTTGGAGGATGGTTGTCTCATTGGCAATCATACCACATCTCTTGTTTTTTATCCTAAAGTATTTCAGGACCTTCATATTTCAATATCAGGATATCCTGAAATATTTCATGACCTTTACAAATAATCGGTAAAAATTGATTTATTTCTAAAGGTCCTTCAGAATTTAAAATTTCAGGATATCTTTGATATATATGGATGAGCGCGATAGTATTATATTTTTTTGTTCGTGTTTTTTATCTTCTTAAAATTCAACCACCATGGCTACCATGTCTAATCAAAGCGCGAAAGCGCTGTAAAGGCAGTTAATTACAGGTTGTGTGTATTTTTAGTCCAGTTATATCATTATCTTGCATAGTACAGTGTACTTATCAGAGGTGGCTTTCAGTATTTAAGATTTAGAGTTCTCTAATGATATTGAACAAGTTTTATGAATGTCATATTCTGAGCACTATATGAAGGCGATTGTTCTCACTTGTTTATGAACTAGTGCATTATGTCCAGTTTGTATCTTTTTTATCTATGTTTATAGTCAAAATAGTTATCAAAGGTACCAGGACTATAATTTAATACGCCAGACGCGCGTTTCGTCTATATAAGACTCATCAGTGACGCTCAGATCAAAATAGTTAGAAAGCCAAACAAGTGCAAATTTGATGATCATTAAGGACCCAAATTTCCAAAAAGTTGTGCCAAATGCGGCTAAGGTAATCTATTCCTTGGATAAGAAAATCCTTAGTTTTTCAAAAAATTCAAAGTTTTGTAACAGAAAATTTATGAAAATGACCATATAATTGATATTCATGTCAAAACCGAAGTGCTGACTACTGGGCTGGTGATACCCTCGGGAACGAAACGTCCACCAGCAGTGGCATCGACCCAGTGGTGTAAATAGTTATCAAATGTACCAGCATTATAATTTAATACGCCAGACGCGCGTTTCGTCTACATGAGACTCATCAGTGACGCTCAGATCAAAATAGTTATAAAGCCAAACAAGTACAAAGTTGAAGAGTATTGAGGACCTAAAATTCCAAAAAGTTTTGCCAAATACGGCTAAGGTAATCTATTCCTTGGATAAGAAAATCCTTAGTTTTTCGAAAAATTCAAAGTTTTGTAACAGGAAGTTTATAAAAATGACCATATAATTGATATTCAAATACTGTTTAAAATAGTTAGGCATTTTCTTTTTAGTAATAAGTAAATGTTATCAACTGTATTTTATTCAACTCTGCAAATGTGGTTTGTTACTGGTAAGTATGGATGATAGTTGTTTCATTGGCAATCATAACACATCTCCTTATTTATATAATGATTTATATTCAACGACCTCAGGTACAAAAAAAAATGTATGTAACTAAACTATGATGGGAAACCTTTGACTTCTTTCTTTTATATAAACTTTTGATTTGGTACCATAGAACTATGTAGAATAAATGTACATTGCAACATGTCAACTCTTTCAATGACAATACTTTTTTTAGAAACTATAACTCCAAGCAAAATTATATTTCCAAGTTTAAAGTAATTTATGAATGAAAAAAGGAGTTCTTAATTAAGAAATAAACTGATTCGCTGAGCGCAGCTGGATACACCCGCAGAGGTCCAACCCTGAACAGTTGGGGCAAAAATGGACACAATATTCAAGCTTGATACAGGTCTGAATTTGGATTGTAATTAAATATTTGACATATTATAGTTTCTGAATAAATGTAGTCAAAGAACTTGAAATCGGCTATATGAATTGAATTTATATTCAATTAAAGATTTCTTGCTGTTGTGCAATACACTGTGCTGTTGCGCAATACTTAATAAATCTGTTGCCAGACTATAAACAAATAAAGTTCAATTTCTTCTCAATGTCATATTTGAAATTTATGAAAATATATAGGGAGATTACATCAATAGCTATAAATAATTAACCAAAGTTTCATGCGAACTGCTTAAAGCATTTTTGAGTGGTTGTCCAACAAGGGTGCACACGCTGAAATGTCTCGCCTTCTTTACTAATCACTGATATTATGTTGATAGTCCTTAATATAAAGCTTTATTACAACTGTCACATAAACTTAACATTAACCAAGAAAACTAAACATTGACCAATGAACAATGCAAATGAGATCAAGGTCAGATGAACCATGCCAGGCAGGCATGTACAGCTAACAATTCTTCCATACAACAAATATAGTTGACCTATTGCTTATAGTTCAAGAAAAACAGACCAAAACACAAAAACTTAACACTGATGAATGAACTGTGAAAATGAGGTCAAGGTCAAATAAAACCTGCGCGACTGACATATAGATCATAAAATATTTCCATACACCAAATATAGTTGACCTATTGCATATAGTATTAGAAAAAAAGACCACAACTCAAAATCTTAACTTTGACCACTGAACCATGAAAATGAGGTCAAGGTCAAATGACACCTGCCAGTTGGACATGTACACCTTACAGTCCTTCCATACACCGAATATACTTGACCTATTGCTTAGAGTATCTGAGGTATGGACTTGACCACCAAAACTTAACCTTGTTCACTGATCCATAAAATTAGGTCGAGGTCAAGTGAAAACTGTCTGACGGGCATGAAGACCCTGCAAGGTATGCACATACCAAATATAGTTATCCTACTACTTATAATAAGAGAGAATTTAACATTACAAAAAATGTTAACTTTTTTTTCAAGTAGTCACTGAACCATGAAAATGAGGTCAAGGACATTGGACATGTGGCTGACGGAAACTTCGTAACATGAGGCATCCATATACAAAGTATGAAGCATCCAGGTCTTCCGCCTTCTAAAATATAAAGCTTTTAAGAAGTTAGCTAACGCCGCCGCCGCAGGATCCCTATCCCTATGTCGAGCTTTCTGCGACAAAAGTCGCAGGCTCGACAAAAACTGGAAAATCCCCCCTTTTTTAATGAATAAAACCCCATAACTCAGAAATGTAAAATCTAAAATTTATAAAATTCTAAAGGGAGCTTACGGATTGATAATTTAGTCTTAGATGCAAGATTTTTTTATCAGTTGTTAGTGGCTTTGAACTAACTGTCAGTAACTGCGAGTACTCTCAGATCTGTACTTAAGTGTCTTTTTGTTGTTTGGATGTACAACTGCCTGACCACGTCCACTTGTATTTGTATTTATCCATCTGATGAGTTAAGCCTCTTTCAACTGATTTTTATTGTTCGTTCTTATATTGTACTGTTACACCACTATCCCAGGTTAGGGGGAGGGTTGGGATCCCGCTAACATGCTTAACCCCGCCACATTCCGTATGTACATGTATGTGCCTGTCCCAAGTTGTCGGTTGTTTATGTGTTGCATATTTGTTATATTCGTTCATTTTTTGTACATAAATTAAGCCGTTAGTTTTCTTGTTTGAATTGTTTTACAATGTCATTTCGGGGCCTTTTATAGCTGACTGTGCGGTATGGGCTTTGCTCATTGTTGAAGGCCATACTGTGACCTATAGGTGTTAATTTCTGTGTCATTTGGTCTCTTGTGGAGAGTTGTCTCATTGGCAATCATACCACATCTTCTTTTTTATATTTACATCAACAGATATAAAATTTTAAACAATTCACCAAAGTCAAGGTGAGACAACAAAACTTAGTTGTAAGATCTCTGAAATTTTTTACACGGTACAAGTTTTTCTCATTGTTGGAGATTGTACGGTGACAGTAACACCTGTAACTGCTTAAACCCATTTCTTATGCACTTTAGTTCGATAAACTCACTGAATATCATACCGCATCTCCTTATTTTTATATGCATTACAATTTACATGTGCATGTAATTATAAATATATACATGTATATATACATCAGAACAAAATTCATTGCATCACTTTTATTTATGCATCCTTTGGCACAATACAAGTTCTAAAATTACACAACATAAAACAACTAAATGTTATTTCAGATGAAAGTTTTGTTTCAGTTCCATTCATAGGATTTATTAGAATTTTGTATGTTTTGCCAAGTCCAATAATTCGCTCTATGTGCACATGTTAATTAGAGACTTTTCTATCCCGTATAAGAGTTTTGGAACTAATTCTGTTTCTTTTTTTGAAAAAAAGTTAGGAAACAAATCTTGCACATTTAAACCTTTGTCTGCCATCACACTGTCACCTGGATCACATAGTTGAACTATTCTACATCTTTCAACTATTTCATAGTCACTGGTAGAACCAACATATACATAATAGAGACATAGTTGACTAAACCACCAGGTGTCGAACATACAAGTATTTTCAGTGTTTTTGTTTTTATATGATGAAAAGGTTGCCTGAGCTCTAGGAGCTTTAGGTTTTATCACGGGACATTCTGTGCTGTCAATAATAATCCAAGTCGTAGGAAACTTTAATCTAAAGTTGGATGGCGAAAAATACCTGACTAAACCACTAGATGGCCAAGTGTTAGCCTCACACCACTGTTTAGACATAAAAACAATCCATGTATACACAATATTCTTAACACTAGTTCAATCTAGAATCTAGACAGTTCAAAGTTGGTTGTATAATGCCTCAATTTCATCAAAGTCATAAAAAAACTGATTTTCAACTGACACCCTATCAATTTGAAAATATATGTATCTCAAACAATGTGCTGCTGGACCAAGTGTGATCAAAACAAATAAAAATTTAGTATACAACTCTAAACCGGTATAAAAATGCATGGCTGTGTCACGCGTCTTCATTTCAAAATTCTCTGCTGAAAACATAGGCATTGATGGTGTTTGCGTAATTCCATCTGTGAAGCTCAACATTAGCTCGGCAGTTGGTGGTGGACAGTCATAAATCCTTTCTGCAGTATGAATGACTTCTTCAGGAAAACCAACTTTACAATCAAAACTTTCCTCTAGATTTCTACTACAATATTCATCAAGTTTAGTTCTTTTGTTTTCACAGGGAACTGCCCTGATTTTTCTTTTTGTGGACGATTCAGTCTCTTGCTTGGTCCAGGAAAATAGGCTGGGAATGGCAGTAGACTTAAGTCTCTGTATGGTGGGTTTGCGCCCTGAAAAAGGTTATAAAACATTAGTTTTTTGATAATTCAATGAACTTCCATTAGCAATGTATACTTTGTACTACCTGGCGAAATATTAACTAGATTTATTCATTACAATCTGGATAAAACTATGTTTGCCTGATTCAATGTATGTTATGTAAATCCAAAGGACAAACAATGAGAGACTTATGCAACAAACGTACATTGTTTGTACCTAAATAACTATAATATAGATGAGATCATGTCATTGTTTTGTTCCTGTTAACATTTTCATTGATATTTTTCAAGAAAGTCTATGAGGCATATCTTATGCATTCCTGTCATTACTACATTGGCATAATTACTGCTAAAATAATTCTCAGTATGATATACCTCTTGTAAGAAATCATTATAATTGTAGCAATCACCAAAAAATCTCAAACAGATCACATTGAATCGTAATCCAAAAAATTATGACGTCTTGAATTAACCACCCCCTTTTATTCTAAAACGATAATTGCGGTTGTAAACAGACTTTGGTTTATTCGCATGGCGATTACATATATAACTATATATTTCAAAAAGAAAATAGAGTTTTACCATGAATAGTTTCCTGCCCATAGTCTTTTTCAGTCAAATGTGCCTTGCAAACAACAGCTGATTGAGATGGACTCCACGATTGCATCGTGTTCTCGTCCAATCTGCGTATGGGCCATGGCGTTGATCCAACTTTTCCTTCTTTTCAAGTCATTTGGAAATGCATGTCCTCCTCTTAAATGACATCCAGGTACACAACAACAAGTACTTGGCATCGTTAATTAAAAATGTAACTGAAATAGTTGCACAGTGCAGAAACCGGAAAGTGAGGAACAGGTTCGGCTACCACGGCGCCACCTATTCAGGAACGATAATTTGCTACTTTATATAACTGCGAAATAACAATAACGTTAGACGGGTTCACGTGCATAAACAGAAATGTGCTTTAAATTGTATAATATAATTCATGTTCAGTCGACCTTTAATTATTATATCAACGTCTGAAATGATTTATAAACATCTAGATTACAGATAACCCGAGCTCTTTCCACACGGAATTCAAATAATTCTAGTTTGTCAATCGGTTGACTGCTTATAATGCAAAATACAAATATATCAAAAGTTTTCAAAACTAACAAAACACAATGATCGTTTCTCTATTTCCCAATGTATATGAAATGAAACAAAAAACATTTTATATCACAATAAGAAGAGGAGAGAATTCAACATTTCCGGATCTACTTGGAGCCTAATGACCCCCACGTAGATAAGTTGGATATCGCGGAAGGAAAGATTAACCCGGCAACCAGAAAGGCATTAAAGCACTGCCTTTAAAAACCATGTTACCTGAACATAGGAATTATATGAATTAATTGTCTAATATCTAGAAAACCATAATAGATATAGAAATAAATCATTCGCGCAAAAAATGCTCATGATATCAATTTTTACTTATTTCCCATTTCCACCAAAATGATCGGACGGCTTCTTTAAATGACTCCTTTCAAGAGTACCCCCCCCCCCCCCCCCCCCCCCTAAAATGACGACTTTTGACTTATTCGCGAGGTTTGCCTTTTATCTCGAAAACTATGATAGGTTGGAACTATAAAATAATCAACAATGCAAGATATATATTTTTGAGAGGTGAGCGATTCAGGCTATTAGGTATTTTGTAATTTTAGTTTAATGAATTAGCTCTTATCGATAAATGGAGCAACATATTTTCTCTCGAATATATGAGACAGATTACAATGTGTACAGAAGCTTCTGAATATAGTCTACTATTTTACTGTATGTCAATACTCTTATCTCGGAAATAAAGAGTGAGTTCTCATTTGACGGAAAAAAATACGACCAACAGCTGTTTTGCAAAACTACAAAAAATAAGATAACTCCGCTACTGCCAAACCCTCGGTTCCCTAAGAAACGGCTCACTATATTTATACAGAAATAAGATAAAACGTATTTATAATAACACTGTATCATATTACAGCTACATGTATATAAATAAGTCTGAAAAATTAAGGCTGATATAAAAAAAAAAATCTAATTTGTCTGTTAACACTTCTCACAGATCATTTTACGTATTCAACTCACAATTATATGGAAATGATAATTTCTGTTGACCCTAAACTTTGTTTAAAACACGTACGAAATAGAAAACAATATTATGTATAGAGAAAAGACTATCTTATAAATATTTAGATGATACTTTCATCAGCATTAGTCTGGTTTTTGTCTGCAATTTTATTTTTAATGTCAGTACTCTTAACCCGTCAATATTTTATTAAAGAAAAGTACATGTATGATTCAGTGAAAGTGAATAGTTGCTTTGATGCTGTTGGTTTTTCTCCTTTCTTTTCGGAATGAAACCAAGTTTCTTGTAAACTTGCGAAACTGCTGGCATCATATAAATAAAGTAATTGCGCCTTGAACTGCGCCTTGAGCAGTGTGGATAGAATAATGCATATATACCTCCAAACTTGTTTGTAAGACATGTAAAATTACGACACTGTTAACCAGACTCAAGCTAGCGAACAATAAGCCAGCGAACAATAAGGTGTATCAAGCTAGCGAACAATAAGCCAGCGAACAATAAGAAATACGCGCCAAACTGATCTTGCCTAAAAACCGAAGACTTGCAATAACATGAAACGTTCTTTGAAATCTGATGACAATCATTTCCAGTAGGAAGACGAAATGCAATACATTTTCAAAAAGACTATTAATTGAAAACTGTTTATTTATTTATTTATTTATTTATATATTCAAGACAACATAATTGTTCTTGACCACAGGACATCTCTTGTAGGATTTTCAAAATTCCTTTTAGGTTCTCCTCTCCCTTTTTTGATTACCTTTGAGTAGAAACGGTTTGTTTTTATAATCATGATAATAGCGAATAAATAAAAAAAATAGACCATACTTAACTAGTGTAAAGATAAAATTAAATCCACATGCTTATATTCTTTTTAAAAGAAAACAAAATACCGATTTTGGAACGTAAAGTACAGAATTTTGCAGTCAGAATTATAAGATGAAATAAAAGCTTATAAATATCCACAGTTTTCGTTAGGAATGATTGAAAACTTGCAATTTATTTATTACATTTCAATAGGAAATGTGTTTTATGTGACAATGACACACGTGACACGATATCTGAATGGATATAAAGATTTTAGCTACTTTAACAGACAAAATTTTCAAATCAAAGCTTTTCAAGGAGGCATATTTAAAAAAAAATCGGGAAACAGACGGAAAAACCGAAATCAGAAGAACAATTTCTTTACACTGATTTAAATTAACAAGAAGAGGATGCAATCACAACAAAACAAACTATTTCATTTTAACATTGGAATTATAATCGGGGAAACGGTCCAAAGTTGGGGTAGGGTGACCCAACCCCCTCCCTTCTTTAATTCATAAAAAAGTCCCTACGGCAAAGCTTTTGTTCACACCGGGCACAAATGATAGGCAATTGCCTAAGGTTACCTGGTGCCAAAGACCTAGGTGGGTAAAATTACGGAACTTTTATAATTGAGGTCCAAAGTTGGGGTAGGGTGACCCAACCCCCTCCCTTCTTTAATTCATAAAAAAGTCCCTACGGCAAAGCTTTTGTCCACACTAGGTACAAATGATAGGCAATTGCCTAAGGTTGCCTGGACCAAAAGACCCAGGTGGGTAAAATTACGGAACTTTTTTAATTGAGGTCCAAAGTTGGGGTAGGGTGACCCAACCCCCTCCCTTCTTTAATTCATAAAAAAAGTCCCTACGGCAAAGCTTTTGTCCACACTAGGTACAAATGATAGGCAATTGCCTAAGGTTGCCTGGACCCAAAGACCCAGGTGGGTAAAGTTACGGAACTTTTTTAATTGAGGTCCAAAGTTGGGGTAGGGTGACCCAACCCCCTCCCTTCTTTAATTCATAAAAAAGTCCCTACGGCAAAGCTTTTGTCCACACTAGGTACAAATGATAGGCAATTGCCTAGGGTTGCCTGGACCCAAAGACCCAGGTGGGTAAAGTTACGGAACTTTTTTAATTGAGGTCCTAATTCCTGAAATAACATTTTTTGTAGAATCAACGTATAGACAATGTAAAAACTATGTTAATGATTACCTTTCAAGACAAAAGTGTTTAAGTAAATTGATTTTTTCTTGAAAAAGCGGATTTCGTTTTTCTTTTTGTTAAAGGTTTGAGAACTATATTATGTATCAATGTATGGTGCGCAACTTTTTTTATGAATTAAAGAAGGGAGGGGGTTGGGTCACCCTACCCCAACTTTGGACCTCAATTAAAAAAGTTCCGTAACTTTACCCACCTGGGTCTTTGGGTCCAGGCAACCTTAGGCAATTGCCTATCATTTGTACCTAGTGTGGACAAAAGCTTTGCCGTAGGGACTTTTTTTATGAATTAAAGAAGGGAGGGGGTTGGGTCACCCTACCCCAACTTTGGACCTCAATTAAAAAAGTTCCGTAACTTTACCCACCTGGGTCTTTGGGTCCAGGCAACCTTAGGCAATTGCCTATCATTTGTACCTAGTGTGGACAAAAGCTTTGCCGTAGGGACTTTTTTTATGAATTAAAGAAGGGAGGGGGTTGGGTCACCCTACCCCAACTTTGGACCTCAATTAAAAAAGTTCCGTAACTTTACCCACCTGGGTCTTTGGGTCCAGGCAACCTTAGGCAATTGCCTATCATTTGTACCTAGTGTGGACAAAAGCTTTGCCGTAGGGACTTTTTTTATGAATTAAAGAAGGGAGGGGGTTGGGTCACCCTACCCCAACTTTGGACCTCAATTAAAAAAGTTCCGTAACTTTACCCACCTGGGTCTTTGGGTCCAGGCAACCTTAGGCAATTGCCTATCATTTGTACCTAGTGTGGACAAAAGCTTTGCCGTAGGGACTTTTTTTATGAATTAAAGAAGGGAGGGGGTTGGGTCACCCTACCCCAACTTTGGACCTCAATTAAAAAAGTTCCGTAACTTTACCCACCTGGGTCTTTGGGTCCAGGCAACCTTAGGCAATTGCCTATCATTTGTACCTAGTGTGGACAAAAGCTTTGCCGTAGGGACTTTTTTTATGAATTAAAGAAGGGAGGGGGTTGGGTCACCCTACCCCAACTTTGGACCTCAATTAAAAAAGTTCCGTAACTTTACCCACCTGGGTCTTTGGGTCCAGGCAACCTTAGGCAATTGCCTATCATTTGTACCTAGTGTGGACAAAAGCTTTGCCGTAGGGACTTTTTTTATGAATTAAAGAAGGGAGGGGGTTGGGTCACCCTACCCCAACTTTGGACCTCAATTAAAAAAGTTCCGTAACTTTACCCACCTGGGTCTTTGGGTCCAGGCAACCTTAGGCAATTGCCTATCATTTGTACCTAGTGTGGACAAAAGCTTTGCCGTAGGGACTTTTTTTATGAATTAAAGAAGGGAGGGGGTTGGGTCACCCTACCCCAACTTTGGACCTCAATTAAAAAAGTTCCGTAACTTTACCCACCTGGGTCTTTGGGTCCAGGCAACCTTAGGCAATTGCCTATCATTTGTACCTAGTGTGGACAAAAGCTTTGCCGTAGGGACTTTTTTTATGAATTAAAGAAGGGAGGGGGTTGGGTCACCCTACCCCAACTTTGGACCTCAATTAAAAAAGTTCCGTAACTTTACACACCTGGGTCTTTGGGTCCAGGCAACCTTAGGCAATTGCCTATCATTTGTACCTAGTGTGGACAAAAGCTTTGCCGTAGGGACTTTTTTTATGAATTAAAGAAGGGAGGGGGTTGGGTCACCCTACCCCAACTTTGGACCTCAATTAAAAAAGTTCCGTAACTTTACCCACCTGGGTCTTTGGGTCCAGGCAACCTTAGGCAATTGCCTATCATTTGTACCTAGTGTGGACAAAAGCTTTGCCGTAGGGACTTTTTTATGAATTAAAGAAGGGAGGGGGTTGGGTCACCCTACCCCAACTTTGGACCTCAATTAAAAAAGTTCCGTAACTTTACCCACCTGGGTCTTTGGCACCAGGTAACCTTAGGCAATTGCCTATCATTTGTGCCCGGTGTGAACAAAGGTTTTGCCGTAGGGACTTTTTTATGAATTAAAGAAGGGAGGGGGTACGTTGGGTCACCCTACCCCAACTTTGGACCGTTTCCCCGATTATAATTCCAATGTTAAAATGAAATAGTTTGTATTGTTGTGATTGCATCCTCTTCTTGTTAATTTAAATCAGTGTAAAGAAATTGTTCTTCTGATTTCGGTTTTTCCGTCTGTTTCCCGATTTTTTTTAAATATGCCTCCTTGAAAAGCTTTGATTTGAAAATTTTGTCTGTTAAAGTAGCTAAAATCTTTATATCCATTCAGATATCGTGTCACGTGTGTCATTGTCACATAAAACACATTTCCTATTGAAATGTAATAAATAAATTGCCAGTTTTCAATCATTCCTAACGAAAACTGTGGATATTTATTAGCTTTTATTTCAACTTATAATTCTGACTGAAAAATTCTGTACTTTACGTTCCAAAATCGGTATTTTGTTTTCTTTTAAAAAGAATATAAGCATGTGGATTTAATTTTATCTTTACACTAGTTAAGTATGGTCTAATTTTTTTATTTATTCACTATTATCATGATTATAAAGACAAACCGTTTCTACTCAAGGGTAATCAAAAAAGGGAGAGGAAAACCTAAAAGGAATTTTGAAAATCCTACAAGAGATGTCCTGTGGTCAAGAACAATTATGTTGTCTTGAATATATAAATAAATAAATAAATAAACAGTTTTCAATTAAAAGTCTTTTTGAAAATGTATTGCATTTCGTCTTCCTACTGGAAATGATTGTCATCAGATTTCAAAGAACGTTTCATGTTTTTGCAAGTCTTCGGTTTTTAGGCAAGATCAGTTTGGCGCGTATTTCTTATTGTTCGCTGGCTTATTGTTCGCTAGCTTGATACACCTTATTGTTCGCTGGCTTAGTGTTCGCTAGCTTGAGTCTGGTCACTGTTAACGGAAAAGGAAACGACAAGACCATGTTATTATTGTTAATATCATACCTCCTTCCGAAGAAGTCTGCAATTTGACTTTTTATGTTGGTACTCTTATCCTGGAAATATGATGTAAAGAGAAAGTTTGTGTTGCAGGGAAAGCTGCGATGCTTTCCGTTTTCTCCCCTTTCTGCCCAAAAATGACACAATATTGTTTCTTATATTCTGTACAACTACTCATATCATACCTTTTTAAATACTTAAACTCATAAACGGGCAGTCGTGTGGAAAGAATGATTCCTATATACCCTAAAAATTGCTTGCAAGACGTAAAACAAATACGACACAATTAATAGAAATAACGATAAAACAATGAATATTTCTATATTAGATTTGGATGCGAATAAGTTTGCAAAATTTTACCTGCAATTGTACTTTTTATGTCTGTACTCTTATCCCTGAAATATGCAATGGAGTTATGTAAATATTAGTTACAATGATTTCGGTTGTCTCCGCTTTTTGATAAAATAACACAATACTTTTTTGTAATATTCTTTAACGTTCTAAAAAGAAAGTCGAGAGGATAGACTGACTCCTAAATATCCATAACTTTGTTTCCAACACTAAAAAAACACAATATAGTAAAGAGAAATATCAATTAAACAATACTATAATCTTTTTTATTATACCTCTATCTACACTGCACAAATAGCGTTTATATCCTAAACACAATTCTAATCACATTCTTGTCCCACGTTCTGAAACGCCAAAATCATATAAACACTTTTATCTATACGCATTAAGCTTTTTGAAAATTTATGTGCCTAGGGATTGAGGGACTCAAATTTTTAATGTTTAGGAATGTTCGCGTTTAGGTATGTACATATTGTTTTGATTTCAGGTGTCCCTATTCATAATCACTTGGAGTTTGTGACGAATTGTGTCCGTTTGCACCTACACTATTTCTAGTGTTAAAAATTTAAAACATAAACCCATTAAAATTTCCAAGACGATTTTGGACTCTCTACTCACATGAATGAGTTCAAAAGTAAATGATTATGACAACTTATATTTCACCACTCTGTCACATTGGTATCGGCATCAATATTTGCCAACAGGACCTCACTTTTCCTTTGTTTGATTCAAATATTATTTATAAGCAGCGCCACCTGTTCAAAGTAGATGAATCATTAAAAGGACAATAGACATTACACGTTTATGATCTAAACACAATAGACATTACACGTTTAGGACCTAAACACAATAGATAGGCATTACATGTTTAAAATCTAAACATGTAATGATCAAAAACACTTTAGGGAGCCATCCGTATAGAATTTAAACACAATCCTAAACATATTTAGACCTAAACATGTAATACTTACATTTAAATTTAAGTATTATTTTTACAGTGTAAGTTGGTCAGGAAAATTTAGCTCGCAATTTTACTTTTTATGTCTTACCCTTATCCCGGAAAAAATGTTATGAAGGGAAAATATTTGTTGCAAGGGTAAGTAAATTCCTTCAGTTGCCTTTCCTTTCTTTCCAAAATAAAACAATTTTGTTTCTTAACTTCTTTACAAACTGCTCACATCAAACGGACAGTCGAGCGAACAGGATGTTTCTTTTATGCCCGAATCTGTTTGCAAGACTGGTTAAAATACAACAAAAAGAGAAAAAAAAAAGACTGAATAATACCATATGTTTTTCATAGATTATTCTTTTATCGAAATTGATCTGAAAAATGTAGCTTGCATTTCTACATAAAAGCGCTATTTCTGTGCACTTTCTGGTGTTGTGTCATGGATGGATACTCCATAACTTTTCTTTTCTTTTATAGCAGGAAATCAAGGTAGTAGCTCCGACGCCTCAGTTGTGTCCCCTTTTCTTTTCATATTCTCTGCAAAGTGCTCACATCATAAATTGTGTATATTTGAATGTTCTAAACGGACTGAATATATTACTATTTACCCGAAACTGTTTTGCAATACACAGTAAACAGAAATAGCGACTAAACAATGCTATTTGTTTTTAATTTGACCGTTTTCCTAATCAGTCTAAAAAAATTAGCCTGTAATTTTTATATCATATGTCGGTACTCTTATCCCGGAAATATGTTATGAAGGGAAAACATGTGATGCAGGGGAAAGCGGTCAGTAACTGCGATGCTTTCAGAAGTCTTCCCTTTCTCTTCAAAATAACATGTTTGTATATATGTATTCATATATATCTATTTCGTATATTCTGTGCAAACTGCTCACATTTTTTATTTTAAATGCTTTTCCGTTTTAAAGTCGTGTGGCCAATATGATTCCAATAAACAAAACATTTCACTTTCAAGTCATATATAATGCGACGATGTGTATACCTTTATCTATATAAAGATTAACAATGTTTTATGTTTTTTTTTAGATTGTACCTTTATCGAAATTTATCGGAAAAATTTCGCTTTCAATTTTACCTAATATGTCGGTACCCTTATCCCGTAAATATGTAAAAAGATAAAATATATGTATATGTTCCCTTTTTTTTTTGCTCTTTGTTCAAGGCCTCACTGTGACTTTGAGATGATGAAAAAAAACCTATTCCTTTGCATTTTTTTTTGGCTGTGCACATGCTGATTTGTGTCTTTGATAGATACCCCATATATCCGTTACTTTCTATTATAGCAGAAAATCAGGGTAGTAGCTGCGATGCCTAAGTTGTGTCCCCTTTTCTTTTAATCACATTCTTTGCAAAGTGCTCACATCATGCATTTTTGAATATTTGTACGTTCTTAACGGACATTCGAGCAGACAGAATATATAATCATTTACCCCAAGCTGTGTTTGCAATACACAGTAAACAGAAATAGCGACTAAACAGTGCTATTCTTTTTTTAATTTGACCGTTTTCCATATCAGTCTCAAAAATTTAGCCTGTAATTTTTATCATATGTCGGTACTCTTATCCCGGAAATATATTATGAAGGGAAAATATGTAATAATACTCCTTTTTTATTTTTTGTTATGGCAGTCCAAATTCCAAACCATTCATTCCAGTCGACATACCATGCAATACGTACCTACTGTATTGTTTATAGTTTCTCTCCTGAATATTCATAACAAATTGCAATTGGACTTCTGTGTGAGCCAAGGCACCGTGTTGAAGGCCGTACTTTGACCTATAATTGTTTACTTTTTACACATTGTGACTTGGATGGAAAGTTGTCTCTTTGGCATTCATACCAAATCTTCTTATTTTTATTTAAGCAAACAACAATCAAATAGTCATCCAATTTGAATTATAATTACTATTTTTTTTATCCCATGTATTTCATACAAAATAATCAAAATGATCCCACTTGTATCGTTAAATAAATCTATTTCATAATCATGGATTCAGTTGAAAAAAGCTATATACAACATTTAGAGAATGAAGCTTTTGCTAATGTTGAATTTCAGAAGGAGCAGCAATAAAACGATAACTTGTAGCGATTGTATTTCAGGAATTGAAAAAATTGAATATCTTTTTTTAAAACCAGACAACTTTGGGATATACTATGATACATTTAGTTTTTATCGTATAATAACCTATTGAAGAAAGTTAAAATGTTTGAAACACGATCCTAGATTACAAGGTACTTGTTACTAATAAGCCTTCAATAGATAAAGTGAATGGAGAGCTCTCCATTCACTTTATCTATTTGAAGGCTTATTAGTAACAAGTAATAGCTTTTCTAAAAAGCTAGCCGTCTCATAGCTGATGAAAGTGGATAATGTTTTCTCTCTGTAGTTTAATTCGTTCAGAATTGTAAGTAAATTGTAGTGGATTACAGAAATTATAAAAGGCTTATACAATTTTTTAGATTTACCAATTTCTTTTGGGGAAAGTATTAACACTGGAAATGGAGGGGTAATGTCTTTTTATCGATTATTTTTTTTTTCAAACAGATATCAGAGTAGTTCTTTGACTTTTTCTTTGGTTGTTTGCTGATTTATTTGTGTTAGAAAAGTATGGCCGCTTCCACCTGAAAGTTTTTCGTTCATAATAGGCATCGAAAAGTGTAGAGAGTGAAACGTAGTAAAATTTAAACATATAAGAACACAATTAATATATTTCCAATGGTATCTCACATCTTTTCAAAAATGATCCTTAAAATGTAAAGCTTCACATTTATGTATGGTTGTTTTTGTTGTTGATTAAGATTTTGTCTATTCATTGGAGTTGGACTGCAATGTGGAATGCCCAACGCCTCTTTTTCTATATTTGAATAATGAGTATCCTTACAATTAAATGTTTCTTTTATCAGATTATTTGGTTTTATTGGACTTCTTGATTATATTTTTGATGAAAAATACTCACAGTCGTGAGACGGGTAATTTGTTATATAAGACCTATTATAAGCGCCTGAAATTCAAAACATAGTAGTTTTGCCGCCATTCTTTTTCAAATTATAATGGACGTCGTTGGTTATAAAGAAGGCGATAAGTTCTACAAAGCTATTTTAAGTTCACTATGAGGCCATCAACATAAGAGAATCAACAAATTTGACCAAAAACTTTATTAAGCATACAGGTTGATACTGTATCTTTTGTTATTGTTTTACTTGTAAATATCTTCATATTTATTTACTATACCATTTAATGTTGGATGACGAATAAGGCCCTTATCATACGTACCCTTAAAAGCTTGACATACTGCATAGACATAATCTATGGTATGGAGACCGTTCGCATGTTGACATATAAATGTCTTTTTGTTTTATGATCATAGTATATGTATGTTTCTACTTGTTTTACAATTCTTGTAGAAAACATACAATTAAGAATAATCTTTTAAAATGCCAACAGTATTTTCGTCTTTTAAATTTATAATTTTCTTTTATTTCTCTTTCTCTCATATAACATGTCTAGTATAAATAGTCAATAAACCCCAAAACAAACATTAGAAGTTTGTTCCTGACCCTGCTCATAGCTTCATGTAATATCTGAATTATTTTTTGTAACAAACAAATTGTTCCGGCGTGACATTTGTTCCGCCGGAACTTATTTCATAGGAAATATGTTCCACCGGAATTTATATCACAGAAAATTTATACCCGGAATATATATTATAAGGAAATATGTTCCAGCACTGTACAATTTGTTCCGGAACTAATTTGTTTACTAAATGTTAAAAAAGTTCCGGGTGTTATAGATTAACATGATGCATTAACTTTATACCAAGCAAAACATCGAATAGTTGTAACTGACAAATTTAATACTCAACATTGAAGTCTTTAAACAACACGAAAACATTCAAAATAAGGTAAATCTTTTAGAAATTCAAATTACGTCAGCATATACATCATGTATATTGTACGTAGATAATATGATTAAAAAACAAATGCACAACTATGATTAACAACTGTGATAAATATTTAAATCACAATATTTCATTTTTTCTACAAATTCTGATATGAAGTAACATATGTTGAATTGCAATATTCATAAATAAATGATTGATCTATAAAAATTTTCTAATGAATTTTTCTTATTCTTCGCTTTTCTGACTCATTAAGTTATTGTCATTTGGGTATTTTTTTTATGGATAATGTAATTAAACGTTTTGCTATACTACACAGAATCCATATTGGATGTTTACACCTTTGATTTATTACATTATCAATTTAATACTTTTTTTTTATAATGTACTTGAATTATAACTTTAAACTCACTGATAACAATGCTCAGTATTAAAGATAACTTGTATAACTAGTGGAACATATTTCACAGACAAGGAACTTATTTCACCAGGTAAGGAACAAATCTCACAAACCCGGAACTTTTTTCACTAGGTAAGGAACAAATTTCACAAACCCAGAACTTATTTCACCAGGTAAATTGTGGAACTTATTGTATAGAGATGGAACAAATCATATAGAAATTATCTGTGAAAAAAGTTCTCCCAGAATATATTTCCTGTGATATTTGTTCCACTGGAACTTTTTTCACAGGAACAAATTTTGGCTCACCTACTCACAACTATTCTGTATATTATAGTTACTAGACTTGTATTTATACATACTTTTTATAAATGTTGTAATGACATGTCCGTTGAAGAAGACCGTAGATTGAACTTTAGAAGTAAATTTTCACGTTTTGTTTGTTGCTTAATTGGGTTGCTGTCTAAATTAATTATGTATACTTCACATCTCCTTAAAAATCATTCATAGAAATTAAACATTGCTTAAAATATGTTAGCATACATGTATAATTGTTTTTATCGTCTGAGAGTAGTTTTTTGTTCTTCTTATATTACTTTTTAGATATATTTTTAGTCTTCTGTTCTTCAACGTCTGCTATCTTACTAGGAAGAGCTAGCTAGGTAGATCTAGACAACATCCAACTTAGCCCAACGATCTTGGGGTGTGTGCGGGGGCACTTATTATGTAATGAGTGGAAGGGATGAGTCGCTGGGATAGATCACTATTTGAATTGAAGCTTCATGATATTGCACGAGGTCGAGAAATTTAGGTGAAATATAAGACAAGGTTGATGATTGAATCTGAAACTAATCAGATGTCGATATGTTTTTTACAGATGCAATTAAAATTACCAGAGATTGTGTATATATGTCTCTAAAATCACTTTCGTAAATGTTTAAGATATTTGTCAAATCTATTTACTAGTATCTCCCCATGAAATAGCGTAACAATGATAGCTATGAGCAGGTATATATACTTATTGTAAAAAATATATGATAACTAGGGTAACTACATGTATGTTCTTTTATCATTCAATATATATATATATATATAAAAGGTGGGGTATTGGATGTCTCAGCTGCTCACCCCTGCCATAAAAAGGTCGAAGTACCGCCGCCCCCGCCCCTGAGATAAAAACTCTCGTGTAAATTAATATTAATCGAAAAGAAATTATTTGATATCTCCGCGTTTTAAAATGTTTGTGTTGCCTTTAGATTATCTTACTGAGTATAAATAAATATAACCTAAGAAAAAAACATTTTCCTAAAAGTTTTCTTATGTTTTCACGTATAAAATGTACGTAACAGTGAGCGACTGGATTGAAATAATCACGTGTGTGTTTACAAATCGTCAGGAGATTCGGCTATTATAGATACTATAGAAAACACCCGCGAAATCGCGGGCATTTAGTGTGTGGTTGAAAGAATGTAAACTGTTGTAGGATAAATTTTTGTAAAAGATGTTATGACTGGACAATTTCAGGAGTGTTATCAAAAGTTAAAGGTACTTAGTGAAAGGAAATTTTTTTTAGCCCTCCCCCTTTTCCAAAGTCCGTTATTTTTTGTTTTCTGTTTTTCTGTATACTATGAACATACATATACTATAAATAAAGTGTATATGCTTTTTTCCAAGTTGTAATACTATCCTAGGCGATATAGTCATTATAGAGACTCTCTTTATAATATATCAGTGACAGCCGCGGACAGTAAACTTTGAATTGATAGTAAATAGCAAAAAATCTTTATTTATAGTATATGTATGATCATGGTATACAGAAAAACGCGAAAATAATTGTCCTGTCCCCAAGAACTTATGAAAATTATGTGTAATTTTAAAAACAGTCCTAAACGGAAGTCTAGTCCATGACTTAAAAGTCCGTCCGATGACGGAAACAATATTCGGACGCCTTTATTTTCGTTTTTCTCCCAAAATAACCCAAACTAAATAATCATAAGCGAGGATGACAAATGCGACTATGCATGGTACCTATAGGACACAGATGCATGATGATTAATTTATTGTGGAAAGAAGAGAAGCGACACACAAAATTGGGTCTTCTCATTTAATAGTATAGAAGTGTTACCTGTGCTGTACCGATATGCATGATTGGTAACCAGGCAAATCTATTTACTAAATTAAAGAGTTGAGATCCGACACTCTACGGGATTAAAAGACATTTACCAGGTTTGAATTGTCCCAACCAATCAAAGAACTTTAATTATTACAGCGTCAGTAATATCTTCCAATCAGGTAGTAAGAAAGCCGCAGTCCGAGGAGACGGTAATGACTGAATATTGACAGATTTATTAATTTTGTAACGGTTGGTTCAGTTGCATACTGCTTATTTCGATACATTAAAACAAACAAAGGGGGATTAGAGCGGTGGTACCTTTAGAGTATAGCTCAAGATTTTTTTGTATACACTGTTAGTGTATAAAATAATCAATTAAATTACTTGAATTTTATTCCAGGAAAATACGAAGGTCCATATATATCAAAATATCCATTTAAATGAGAAAATACTTTTTTAAGTAATATGCATTTAAATGAGAAAATACTTTTTTAAGTAAAAAAAATCGGTCGTATTTGTAAACTCATATTGTAGAGTTATTGAGAAGGGGAAAAATAAACAATATACTAGCATGAGCCTTCCAGAATTTCATTTAAATACGATCATGCTCAAACCAATCGATTCGCTCTTTTTTTTATGTATTATATGTATACACGATGTACCCCTCTAAATAGTATTATAAAACCCCAGAACAAAAACAAAAAAATATGATATTTTTTTATTTCTGTCGGATCAGTAATATTTAAATTTGATTTGTGATAATGTTTGTGTAGCTGTACAGTATTTGATGCTGTACTTTCCGATTGAATAATTACTACAAATGTTTAATCACCGGCAAAATTGAAATATCGAGTATAAGGTATAATTGTAGGATCACCTGTGTTAGATTTGTTACAAAAGTATGCACACCTATTTTCTTATCCACAAAGAATGAAGTTTTAAGTTACACAAATTTTAATCCTCCCCCTTTTACACCCTCGCAAAATAAAATTAACGTCCCATTGTCATATAAATGTAAGAGTTTGATGTTCAAAATCATAGATTAAATGAGTTATGAGGTTTAGAACAATTACCTATCTAAACTTAAGATATCTTACGAATTTTCTTCCTCAACAAACCTAAAGTTTTTTCTTGAACCCTCACACTATATATATTTTCGGTATTCTCGGTATTTGAGAACATGTCAATATAATCAAATAGGGTAAGTTGGGTTATGGTTGGAGCGGTATAAGTTTAAAAAAATGTTTCTTGTTTATCTCTTTATCATTTGGATTTAATTATTTTGACATGAAAGAATTTTATATGTTAAAAAGATTTCGGCATATTACTTGCACTATGATGATTAAAATTGTGTGTACAATTTTTTATCAATTAAAAATAACCACAAATAATTAATACATACCTTTTCCTTTTCATTTCTGTGAGTGTTGACATTTTTCATCAGAAGAAATAATAAAAAGTTAAACAACATCAATATTGTTGAAAACTTCATCTTGATAACGGACTTCGGAAATAGCGCAAACTAAAGCTGGTTCCTATTTCAAGTTTTCTAAGGGGTAACAGATACATGGGAGACATCATTTTAGATCTCGGCAGCTATATTCTTATTTCGGTATTAGTTAAATGAATTTGTAAATAAATTAATAGTAAATGCATAAAAAATACAATTCATCAATATAACTTACGATCTCAAATAATAGAACCGCTTGTTAATACTTGTAAGCAAGGAATTGTATATTTTAAAAGGAATGGAAACGCGGCTCGAGATCAATCGGGATACCCGCAGAGCACCCGCAGAGCTATAATCCATGTCTGACTCGGTCGGAAGTATGATGAATAATATAAAGAATCATGACGGTGGCCCTTTTCCTGTCATTTAGATCGGTCTTTTAAATTCATGGGGTCATCTTGCTTGAGAAGATATAAAGGAGAGAGAAACCCAAAATCAAGAATAAACTTCCATTCCGTGAATAGTTAAGGCCTTAGGTATCATTTTAATGCCTCATCGAACATACGTTTGTAATATTTTATTATGAAAATTCTTATTAAAATAGACCTCGGTCTTGAAACTTGAGTGAGTTTCATCCGGATTACAAAACAAAAAATACAGTGTTTTGATTTTTTTCTAAAAGCTCGGCAACTACGAAGTGCAAAACAAAAAAGTTGATATCATTATGAAGCTGAAACCTTATTCTAGCATTTTGCCATTTTTTAAAGTTTCTGGTAACATTTCTGAATTTTCTACGATTTTTCGAAATTTCAGTTTTGAATTTCATTATTCTTTCAAAACACGTCTTTCAATCTGGGAGTGTAATACGATTTCTTCTAATTATTGGAAAGTAGAAAAAAAAAGTGAGAAAATGAGATATCATTTTAAAGAAGGAATATTTTCCTACAGTTTGGTATAAATTACGAATGCTAAATGATATTGGTACAAAGTAAATGATTTTATTTCGAAACATGTTGAAAATTTTAAGTAGTGCGTCAATAAATACACCAACTCGCCGTATTCTGGTAAGGGTTAAATAACTACTTGAAATAGATGTGACATTGACATACCATTCAAAAGCTTAGTCTTTTTTCTATCACATAGTGTTGGTTTTATGAAAATGATGAAAAAAACGAATTTGCTATGATTTTTCAAAATCCCATGTTTATAGTTCACATTGACGCCATTTTGTTCAGTCAAGTTCCACGCCGACGATGTTGGAAATTACAGGCAAGAAGTATATATAAAACTTCCGATTGGGATTGATTGTGCCGTTTTATACACGATTTTAATCATTTATTTGTTTGTCAAATACCATTTTTATACTTAATCGTTGTTTGGTATTGCATTTTGCCATTATTAAGCTTTGCAGCAAATTACCACAAGCTTAAAAGCAAACCAGTTCCTTCCTTTTTTCTAGAAGAGCAGTAGTCTAGAGGTAGCAAAATATTCCATCGGTGTTAAAATAAATAATATGCGAATGTCGGAAAGTTTTAACTGTTTCTAATTAAAAAATTTATTGCACCACGGCATAATTTAGCATTTATTAACAGGTGAGCTCGGCGTGATTTCTTTTTGACACCTTAAATCAGGGACAGCCTATAGTTAGTATAGTTTACACTGTTCCTGCTTAAATATATATACGACAAAAATTAGCTTATCAATGATACATGATAGATTATACCTGCAAATTGGATATCCCATACCGGTGTTTATTATAACACCTATTATCTAAGTTCTTTTATCTAGACAAAATACTACATCTGTTCACGTACTTCTTCCTTTATACTTTTCTATACCAGTCATATTCCAAAATTGAAAAGTTATTTTTTAACTTTTTGCATTACCTTAAATCTTTATAAAAACTCGTATAATGTCAGATTTCATCTATTAATTGATCTTAATTGTTGCATACCTTCGTGAAATATCAAGAGGTACCAGAAAAAAAAATTGTTTTTCAGAAGTAACTTTGTTCAAGGTTGTATTTTTTGTTTATTTCATTTAAGGAATTGTATATCTAAATAGATATTTTTTGTTTATTTCATTTAAGCATGGAAGTAATATTTAAAAGGAATAACAACGTCGTCACTTATACAAACATTTATTCCAATAGAAAACTCTCTAAAAACACTTTTTCTCACATTAATACTTATTTATCAGAATTATAACCTTAAAGAAATCACTGCATAAACTCTAAGTTTACTTTAACTGTTCATTTGATACCCCCTCCCCTGTTTCAATTTTTTAAAGAATTTGAAAACAAGACTTTAATTATTGCCAGCTTACCCTATTTGCATGTTTTCTGACATAAAATGCCTAGAACCTGTTTAAAACTGTTCTGATAACATATTGAAAGCATTTCAGAATACTGTAAATGTTATGTTTAGCAGTCAATCATTCCAACATTCAAGATTATATAAAGTATCAAATCCTGCCTATGTCTCCAGTCCACATTTTACTGTATGCCTATTTGTCAATGAAAGTTCACAATTTCTGCCTCAAATGGTCAGTTTAGAATTCTTGTCGCAACAGTATCATCTCTAACCATATATCTGGCATAATTCAGCTAATATATGAGCTAGAAGTGTTAAAACAGAGCCATATTTGCAATAGTTGTACATTTTGTATGTATGCAGATACAAGTCTGATGTATAAATTCACTTAAAATTTTATATAAATGACTGTTAACATCTAATTTTTGCATAACTTCCAAGCACAGTTATTGTTTTCTATATAAAGACCTTTAAAATCATAAAATCATAGCATTTACAAGTTAAATTATTTGTTTTATGACCCAGGGGGTAGGCAATTTTCTCTGTTTTTGCCCCTGGGGCCTCAAATTTCCTAAATTATTCTGCTGTTTCTAGCAATGTGGAATATTTAGTACATATTCAAAACACACTATTGTAAGTTTTGTTGAGATATTTTTGTATTTCTAGCTTGTATTTTTTATGCCGCGGTGACAAAAAAGCAGATTTAGGCGTTACGGCTTACTTTTGGGTTATCGACAGGACAAAAACACCCCACCAATAATATTCAGGAAGGATCTATGAGTTTCAATGACTGTGAAGAGTAAATATAAGCACTTCTAAACAATTTAACTTACAAATATGCATATATTATGAATTTATTTTGCATTCAGGGCTTTAAGTAAACTGTGCATACTGTATACTGTGAATTTATGCTGAGTCATCATAGTTAAAGCCCAGGAATTTCTCAATCTTCATGAAATATTTATAAAACTTCATATTTGAGTTAATTTCTTTAAAATCTGTGAGATAAACCAAATTTGGTTAAATTCTGTATGTTCTCTTTTTTCACCCAATATAGGTTGCATTTCTGTAAATATTGACAATGCAATTTCCCATAGGAACTCCTTTTACGGCTAAAACTGTACCACTTTTACTATGAAGTTTTGAAAAAAATCATATCCTAGAATGGAAAGTTCATATGCACTACAATTTTTTTCACAGGTCAAAATATAGGGCTGTGCGGCATATTTTCAACGTTTATATGCCCCGAACTTCTAAGAGTTTAAACTACCACTAAATTTCTTAACTATCGCTACCTTGACTGTAGGATTACCACAGATTTCTATATAGACAATATGCATATGTATATTTACTGGTAACATTCCCAAGTTATGTCTCTATGAGATGAAACCTAGAGATCATAACTGGGAACCAGTATGTAAACAAAATTAATTATCTATGAATATTCTATATCTCCCCAAAAGAGGCGTGGTTTGAGAAACAGCTGTATTTACAAAGTGCAACCTATACAAACATTTATTCCAATAGAAAACTCTCTAAAAACACTTTTTCTCACATTAATACTTATTTATCAGAATTATAACCTTAAAGAAATCACTGCATAAACTCTAAGTTTACTTTAACTGTTCATTTGATACCCCCTCCCCTGTTTCAATTTTTTAAAGAATTTGAAAACAAGACTTTAATTATTGCCAGCTTACCCTATTTGCATGTTTTCTGACATAAAATGCCTAGAACCTGTTTAAAACTGTTCTGATAACATATTGAAAGCATTTCAGAATACTGTAAATGTTATGTTTAGCAGTCAATCATTCCAACATTCAAGATTATATAAAGTATCAAATCCTGCCTATGTCTCCAGTCCACATTTTACTGTATGCCTATTTGTCAATGAAAGTTCACAATTTCTGCCTCAAATGGTCAGTTTAGAATTCTTGTCACAACAGTATCATCTCTAACCATATATCTGACATAATTCAGCTAATATATGAGCTAGAAGTGTTAAAACAGAGCCATATTTGCAATAGTTGTACATTTTGTATGTATGCAGATACAAGTCTGATGTATAAATTCACTTAAAATTTTATATAAATGACTGTTAACATCTAATTTTTGCATAACTTCCAAGCACAGTTATTGTTTTCTATATAAAGACCTTTAAAATCATAAAATCATAGCATTTACAAGTTAAATTATTTGTTTTATGACCCAGGGGGTAGGCAATTTTCTCTGTTTTTTGCCCCTGGGGCCTCAAATTTCCTAAATTATTCTGCTGTTTCTAGCAATGTGGAATATTTAGTACATATTCAGGATAGAACACACTATTGTAAGTTTTGTTGAGATATTTTTGTATTTCTAGCTTGTATTTTTTATGCCGCGGTGACAAAAAAGCAGATTTAGGCGTTACGGCTTACTTTTGGGTTATCGACAGGACAAAAACACCCCACCAATAATATTCAGGAAGGATCTATGAGTTTCAATGACTGTGAAGAGTAAATATAAGCACTTCTAAACAATTTAACTTACAAATATGCATATATTATGAATTTATTTTGCATTCAGGGCTTTAAGTAAACTGTGCATACTGTATACTGTGAATTTATGCTGAGTCATCATAGTTAAAGCCCAGGAATTTCTCAATCTTCATGAAATATTTATAAAACTTCATATTTGAGTTAATTTCTTTAAAATCTGTGAGATAAACCAAATTTGGTTAAATTCTGTATGTTCTCTTTTTTCACCCAATATAGGTTGCATTTCTGTAAATATTGGCAATGCAATTTCCCATAGGAACTCCTTTTACGGCTAAAACTGTACCACTTTTACTATGAAGTTTTGAAAAAAATCATATCCTAGAATGGAAAGTTCATATGCACTACAATTTTTTTCACAAGTCAAAATATAGGGCTGTGCGGCATATTTTCAACGTTTATATGCCCCGAACTTCTAAGAGTTTAAACTACCACTAAATTTCTTAACTATCGCTACCTTGACTGTAGGATTACCACAGATTTCTATATAGACAATATGCATATGTATATTTACTGGTAACATTCCCAAGTTATGTCTCTATGAGATGAAACCTAGAGATCATAACTGGGAACCAGTATGTAAACAAAATTAATTATCTATGAATATTCTATATCTCCCCAAAAGAGGCGTGGTTTGAGAAACAGCTGTATTTACAAAGTGCAACCTATACAAACATTTATTCCAATAGAAAACTCTCTAAAAACACTTTTTCTCACATTAATACTTATTTATCAGAATTATAACCTTAAAGAAATCACTGCATAAACTCTAAGTTTACTTTAACTGTTCATTTGATACCCCCTCCCCTGTTTCAATTTTTTAAAGAATTTGAAAACAAGACTTTAATTATTGCCAGCTTACCCTATTTGCATGTTTTCTGACATAAAATGCCTAGAACCTGTTTAAAACTGTTCTGATAACATATTGAAAGCATTTCAGAATACTGTAAATGTTATGTTTAGCAGTCAATCATTCCAACATTCAAGATTATATAAAGTATCAAATCCTGCCTATGTCTCCAGTCCACATTTTACTGTATGCCTATTTGTCAATGAAAGTTCACAATTTCTGCCTCAAATGGTCAGTTTAGAATTCTTGTCACAACAGTATCATCTCTAACCATATATCTGACATAATTCAGCTAATATATGAGCTAGAAGTGTTAAAACAGAGCCATATTTGCAATAGTTGTACATTTTGTATGTATGCAGATACAAGTCTGATGTATAAATTCACTTAAAATTTTATATAAATGACTGTTAACATCTAATTTTTGCATAACTTCCAAGCACAGTTATTGTTTTCTATATAAAGACCTTTAAAATCATAAAATCATAGCATTTACAAGTTAAATTATTTGTTTTATGACCCAGGGGGTAGGCAATTTTCTCTGTTTTTTGCCCCTGGGGCCTCAAATTTCCTAAATTATTCTGCTGTTTCTAGCAATGTGGAATATTTAGTACATATTCAGGATAGAACACACTATTGTAAGTTTTGTTGAGATATTTTTGTATTTCTAGCTTGTATTTTTTATGCCGCGGTGACAAAAAAGCAGATTTAGGCGTTACGGCTTACTTTTGGGTTATCGACAGGACAAAAACACCCCACCAATAATATTCAGAAAGGATCTATGAGTTTCAATGACTGTGAAGAGTAAATATAAGCACTTCTAAACAATTTAACTTACAAATATGCATATATTATGAATTTATTTTGCATTCAGGGCTTTAAGTAAACTGTGCATACTGTATACTGTGAATTTATGCTGAGTCATCATAGTTAAAGCCCAGGAATTTCTCAATCTTCATGAAATATTTATAAAACTTCATATTTGAGTTAATTTCTTTAAAATCTGTGAGATAAACCAAATTTGGTTAAATTCTGTATGTTCTCTTTTTTCACCCAATATAGGTTGCATTTCTGTAAATATTGACAATGCAATTTCCCATAGGAACTCCTTTTACGGCTAAAACTGTACCACTTTTACTATGAAGTTTTGAAAAAAATCATATCCTAGAATGGAAAGTTCATATGCACTACAATTTTTTTCACAGGTCAAAATATAGGGCTGTGCGGCATATTTTCAACGTTTATATGCCCCGAACTTCTAAGAGTTTAAACTACCACTAAATTTCTTAACTATCGCTACCTTGACTGTAGGATTACCACAGATTTCTATATAGACAATATGCATATGTATATTTACTGGTAACATTCCCAAGTTATGTCTCTATGAGATGAAACCTAGAGATCATAACTGGGAACCAGTATGTAAACAAAATTAATTATCTATGAATATTCTATATCTCCCCAAAAGAGGCGTGGTTTGAGAAACAGCTGTATTTACAAAGTGCAACCTATACAAACATTTATTCCAATAGAAAACTCTCTAAAAACACTTTTTCTCACATTAATACTTATTTATCAGAATTATAACCTTAAAGAAATCACTGCATAAACTCTAAGTTTACTTTAACTGTTCATTTGATACCCCCTCCCCTGTTTCAATTTTTTAAAGAATTTGAAAACAAGACTTTAATTATTGCCAGCTTACCCTATTTGCATGTTTTCTGACATAAAATGCCTAGAACCTGTTTAAAACTGTTCTGATAACATATTGAAAGCATTTCAGAATACTGTAAATGTTATGTTTAGCAGTCAATCATTCCAACATTCAAGATTATATAAAGTATCAAATCCTGCCTATGTCTCCAGTCCACATTTTACTGTATGCCTATTTGTCAATGAAAGTTCACAAGTTCTGCCTCAAATGGTCAGTTTAGAATTCTTGTCACAACAGTATCATCTCTAACCATATATCTGACATAATTCAGCTAATATATGAGCTAGAAGTGTTAAAACAGAGCCATATTTGCAATAGTTGTACATTTTGTATGTATGCAGATACAAGTCTGATGTATAAATTCACTTAAAATTTTATATAAATGACTGTTAACATCTAATTTTTGCATAACTTCCAAGCACAGTTATTGTTTTCTATATAAAGACCTTTAAAATCATAAAATCATAGCATTTACAAGTTAAATTATTTGTTTTATGACCCAGGGGGTAGGCAATTTTCTCTGTTTTTTGCCCCTGGGGCCTCAAATTTCCTAAATTATTCTGCTGTTTCTAGCAATGTGGAATATTTAGTACATATTCAGGATAGAACACACTATTGTAAGTTTTGTTGAGATATTTTTGTATTTCTAGCTTGTATTTTTTATGCCGCGGTGACAAAAAAGCAGATTTAGGCGTTACGGCTTACTTTTGGGTTATCGACAGGACAAAAACACCCCACCAATAATATTCAGGAAGGATCTATGAGTTTCAATGACTGTGAAGAGTAAATATAAGCACTTCTAAACAATTTAACTTACAAATATGCATATATTATGAATTTATTTTGCATTCAGGGCTTTAAGTAAACTGTGCATACTGTATACTGTGAATTTATGCTGAGTCATCATAGTTAAAGCCCAGGAATTTCTCAATCTTCATGAAATATTTATAAAACTTCATATTTGAGTTAATTTCTTTAAAATCTGTGAGATAAACCAAATTTGGTTAAATTCTGTATGTTCTCTTTTTTCACCCAATATAGGTTGCATTTCTGTAAATATTGGCAATGCAATTTCCCATAGGAACTCCTTTTACGGCTAAAACTGTACCACTTTTACTATGAAGTTTTGAAAAAAATCATATCCTAGAATGGAAAGTTCATATGCACTACAATTTTTTTCACAAGTCAAAATATAGGGCTGTGCGGCATATTTTCAACGTTTATATGCCCCGAACTTCTAAGAGTTTAAACTACCACTAAATTTCTTAACTATCGCTACCTTGACTGTAGGATTACCACAGATTTCTATATAGACAATATGCATATGTATATTAACTGGTAACATTCCCAAGTTATGTCTCTATGAGATGAAACCTAGAGATCATAACTGGGAACCAGTATGTAAACAAAATTAATTATCTATGAATATTCTATATCTCCCCAAAAGAGGCGTGGTTTGAGAAACAGCTGTATTTACAAAGTGCAACCTATACAAACATTTATTCCAATAGAAAACTCTCTAAAAACACTTTTTCTCACATTAATACTTATTTATCAGAATTATAACCTTAAAGAAATCACTGCATAAACTCTAAGTTTACTTTAACTGTTCATTTGATACCCCCTCTCCTGTTTCAATTTTTTAAAGAATTTGAAAACAAGACTTTAATTATTGCCAGCTTACCCTATTTGCATGTTTTCTGACATAAAATGCCTAGAACCTGTTTAAAACTGTTCTGATAACATATTGAAAGCATTTCAGAATACTGTAAATGTTATGTTTAGCAGTCAATCATTCCAACATTCAAGATTATATAAAGTATCAAATCCTGCCTATGTCTCCAGTCCACATTTTACTGTATGCCTATTTGTCAATGAAAGTTCACAATTTCTGCCTCAAATGGTCAGTTTAGAATTCTTGTCACAACAGTATCATCTCTAACCATATATCTGACATAATTCAGCTAATATATGAGCTAGAAGTGTTAAAACAGAGCCATATTTGCAATAGTTGTACATTTTGTATGTATGCAGATACAAGTCTGATGTATAAATTCACTTAAAATTTTATATAAATGACTGTTAACATCTAATTTTTGCATAACTTCCAAGCACAGTTATTGTTTTCTATATAAAGACCTTTAAAATCATAAAATCATAGCATTTACAAGTTAAATTATTTGTTTTATGACCCAGGGGGTAGGCAATTTTCTCTGTTTTTTGCCCCTGGGGCCTCAAATTTCCTAAATTATTCTGCTGTTTCTAGCAATGTGGAATATTTAGTACATATTCAGGATAGAACACACTATTGTAAGTTTTGTTGAGATATTTTTGTATTTCTAGCTTGTATTTTTTATGCCGCGGTGACAAAAAAGCAGATTTAGGCGTTACGGCTTACTTTTGGGTTATCGACAGGACAAAAACACCCCACCAATAATATTCAGGAAGGATCTATGAGTTTCAATGACTGTGAAGAGTAAATATAAGCACTTCTAAACAATTTAACTTACAAATATGCATATATTATGAATTTATTTTGCATTCAGGGCTTTAAGTAAACTGTGCATACTGTATACTGTGAATTTATGCTGAGTCATCATAGTTAAAGCCCAGGAATTTCTCAATCTTCATGAAATATTTATAAAACTTCATATTTGAGTTAATTTCTTTAAAATCTGTGAGATAAACCAAATTTGGTTAAATTCTGTATGTTCTCTTTTTTCACCCAATATAGGTTGCATTTCTGTAAATATTGGCAATGCAATTTCCCATAGGAACTCCTTTTACGGCTAAAACTGTACCACTTTTACTATGAAGTTTTGAAAAAAATCATATCCTAGAATGGAAAGTTCATATGCACTACAATTTTTTTCACAAGTCAAAATATAGGGCTGTGCGGCATATTTTCAACGTTTATATGCCCCGAACTTCTAAGAGTTTAAACTACCACTAAATTTCTTAACTATCGCTACCTTGACTGTAGGATTACCACAGATTTCTATATAGACAATATGCATATGTATATTAACTGGTAACATTCCCAAGTTATGTCTCTATGAGATGAAACCTAGAGATCATAACTGGGAACCAGTATGTAAACAAAATTAATTATCTATGAATATTCTATATCTCCCCAAAAGAGGCGTGGTTTGAGAAACAGCTGTATTTACAAAGTGCAACCTATACAAACATTTATTCCAATAGAAAACTCTCTAAAAACACTTTTTCTCACATTAATACTTATTTATCAGAATTATAACCTTAAAGAAATCACTGCATAAACTCTAAGTTTACTTTAACTGTTCATTTGATACCCCCTCCCCTGTTTCAATTTTATAAAGAATTTGAAAACAAGACTTTAATTATTGCCAGCTTACCCTATTTGCATGTTTTCTGACATAAAATGCCTAGAACCTGTTTAAAACTGTTCTGATAACATATTGAAAGCATTTCAGAATACTGTAAATGTTATGTTTAGCAGTCAATCATTCCAACATTCAAGATTATATAAAGTATCAAATCCTGCCTATGTCTCCAGTCCACATTTTACTGTATGCCTATTTGTCAATGAAAGTTCACAATTTCTGCCTCAAATGGTCAGTTTAGAATTCTTGTCACAACAGTATCATCTCTAACCATATATCTGACATAATTCAGCTAATATATGAGCTAGAAGTGTTAAAACAGAGCCATATTTGCAATAGTTGTACATTTTGTATGTATGCAGATACAAGTCTGATGTATAAATTCACTTAAAATTTTATATAAATGACTGTTAACATCTAATTTTTGCATAACTTCCAAGCACAGTTATTGTTTTCTATATAAAGACCTTTAAAATCATAAAATCATAGCATTTACAAGTTAAATTATTTGTTTTATGACCCAGGGGGTAGGCAATTTTCTCTGTTTTTTGCCCCTGGGGCCTCAAATTTCCTAAATTATTCTGCTGTTTCTAGCAATGTGGAATATTTAGTACATATTCAGGATAGAACACACTATTGTAAGTTTTGTTGAGATATTTTTGTATTTCTAGCTTGTATTTTTTATGCCGCGGTGACAAAAAAGCAGATTTAGGCGTTACGGCTTACTTTTGGGTTATCGACAGGACAAAAACACCCCACCAATAATATTCAGGAAGGATCTATGAGTTTCAATGACTGTGAAGAGTAAATATAAGCACTTCTAAACAATTTAACTTACAAATATGCATATATTATGAATTTATTTTGCATTCAGGGCTTTAAGTAAACTGTGCATACTGTATACTGTGAATTTATGCTGAGTCATCATAGTTAAAGCCCAGGAATTTCTCAATCTTCATGAAATATTTATAAAACTTCATATTTGAGTTAATTTCTTTAAAATCTGTGAGATAAACCAAATTTGGTTAAATTCTGTATGTTCTCTTTTTTCACCCAATATAGGTTGCATTTCTGTAAATATTGGCAATGCAATTTCCCATAGGAACTCCTTTTACGGCTAAAACTGTACCACTTTTACTATGAAGTTTTGAAAAAAATCATATCCTAGAATGGAAAGTTCATATGCACTACAATTTTTTTCACAAGTCAAAATATAGGGCTGTGCGGCATATTTTCAACGTTTATATGCCCCGAACTTCTAAGAGTTTAAACTACCACTAAATTTCTTAACTATCGCTACCTTGACTGTAGGATTACCACAGATTTCTATATAGACAATATGCATATGTATATTTACTGGTAACATTCCCAAGTTATGTCTCTATGAGATGAAACCTAGAGATCATAACTGGGAACCAGTATGTAAACAAAATTAATTATCTATGAATATTCTATATCTCCCCAAAAGAGGCGTGGTTTGAGAAACAGCTGTATTTACAAAGTGCAACCTTAAAGGTTTCATCTGCGTTACCGCCCATCTTTCGATAACTCGTTAATTGGTTTAATATCTGGCATGGAAGTTGATTCTCCGCATGTGATCGATCAAATCACTGACACTTTCGGTCATTTTCGTGTTCACGGAAAACTACGAACAGACAAGTTTTTGTCGTATATACGTGCGAAGTAACCCGAATAGTCCATTCGTTACATTCCGTTGATGTACGCTGCCGAATAGAGTCATTCGTTCAATTTTTATTTTAGTCCAATTTTCCTATTTCTGGTTAGTTCGATCTTAATAGTACCGACAGCTATCACATATGAAATTGAAGAACAAGGCTGGGTCATTTTCAATTTTAATAATTACAGACAGTTAAAAAGCCATTTCCGTAAGTTAAGAAGATGATTGTACAAAAAATACGTTTGGACCCCCTTTAATAAATACGAATAATCTAAGTCTTTCGTGTATTAGTCAATTAAAATATTTACAATTCTAAACGGTTCTATCCTTTAATTTATAGTTCTTGATACATAAACTAATGCGTGTAAAAATGAATTTGCCGTAAGACAGATAGCGTCAAGCTCATTTTGTCGGTTTGTTTTAATTTTTGCTGTAGCTTGTTATATTAATACAAGTATTCCAAAATAAACACTTTTTAAAAAAATTTATGTTTACGACCATATTATCCCTATTTTAGCTGTCCAGTTTCAATAATGTAATCAATGACATTTATGATATATACATAAATTTAGAATACTTCTCGATAAACTTTGCACATTTCAACAGTAAAAAACTCTATGTCTAGATTTGTCTACATTATTTTGTTAAACATCATGTGAAACCTGATCGATTCGTCGGTATTTAACTGTTTTACTCGGGATCCGCTTTTAACCGGAAAATACTTTTAGAACAGTTTAAAACAAACGGTAAAAAGCAAAAATATGCTAAATTAAATACAATTGTCCATGCTAAACTGTTATAGGTTGAACAATTCTCGTCCGTTTTTCAAGTTTTTTACCTCATACGACTTCTTTCTGAAGGTAGAGGTTTTATATGATACAGCGCCACCTTCTTATCAATAAACCTCGGATTTCACACAGGTGCTTTATAATTACCGGACTCGATAAAATCACGTGACTGATAAGAAATTCCAGATGCCATTTTACAACCGCGGTATCACAGATAGTAACCAAAGGGGTCTTGCCGCTGAGACTATAATTGGATAAAATTATATGACTTTAGTACAGAGCTCTGCAGGCTGTTAATACATGCTAATTAGTCGTGGTTATTCCTTTTAAATATTACTTCCATGATTTAAGGAATTGTATATCTAAATAGACAATTCCTTGTTTCATTTCATGATTAAATGACCAAGTTCGATAACTACTGCCAGATAAGTAATGAGCCAGTTAGAGCGACGGGATGTAATTAACACATCACCCAAGTCAGAGATGCATCATACAATTTTCTTTGAAGTCGGCCGCGTTTCCATTCCTTTTAAATATACAATTCCTTGTTGTAAGTATATTTTTTTGATAAAAATGAAATTTCCAGGATAAGAGTATTTCGTAAGAGTAAATTATCGGGCTAAATGTAATTCCCGGATAAGTGTATAACAGACGTATGCAAAGTTTTGAGTGATCGCGGTTTATAAAAACATTTACAACCAATGTAAATGCTGTCAAATGTTTGTGTTATATTTGCAAACGTTTGTCGATATCGTTCATGTTTGTAAAGAAATGTATTTTATTTACTAAAATAAATACTTTCCAGTATTATAGTTATTTTGATAAATATTGATATTTGAAACATATCTTTACACAGGTATGCAAAGTTTTGAGAGACCGCGGTTTATAAAACATTTACAACCTAAGTAAATGCTGACAAATATTTGCTTATTTTTGCAAACATTTGTCAGATGTATTCATGTACGTAAAGAAATGCATTTTCTTTACTTTATAGTTATTATATTAAACATTGATACTGTTAAGTTGTCTTTACAGAGGTATAGCTTTGCGAGACTGCAGTTTATATCTCGCATGCACAACAAACGTAAATGAGGGTCGTGATTAATGCTAAAAGAAGAAGAAAAAAAATTATTTACTCCCAAAAATTAGATAAAAAGGGTCTAATATTTTATCATCGGTATAAGGACATCATTCGTAAATATAGCTCAACATGCAGACTTCTTATACGTTCAGGTATTTCACATCCAATTTTTTATGGAAATATTCTTTATAAAGCACAAAAATGTCAGTATTCACCTCTGAAGCTAACAAAGCCTTTAAATAGACTTATTAAGAAGGGATATAGTTACGATACTGTTGTCAGGTCATTAAAGATTGCATATTTTGGCGTTAATATTGATTCACTTATAGGGTCTTTGCATCGGCACTAAACACATTTATTTAAAAACCAGTTGTTGGCATGACACCGGTTATGTTCTTCTCATATATGTTATGATGGTATGATACTAAACCCCTAACGGGAAGGATTGTGCCTGATATTCATATGATGAAGACATAATCTTTCAATCAGTTTAATTAAAGTCTGGAGCTGGCATGTCAGTTAACTGCTAGTAGTCTGTTGTTATTTAAGTAATATTGTCATTTTGTTTATTTTCTTTGGTTACATCTTCTGACATCAGACTCGGACTTCTCTTGAACTGAATTTTAATGTGCGTATTGTTATGCGTTTACTTTTCTACATTGGCTAGAGGTATAGGGGGAGGGTTGAGAGCTCATAAACATGTTTAACCCCGCCGCATTTTTGCGCCTGTCCCAAGTCAGGAGCCTCTAGCCTTTGTTAGTCTTGTATTATTTTTAATTTTAGTTTTTTGGTGTACAATTTGGAGTTTAGTATGGCGTTCATTATCACTGAACTAGTATATATTTTTGTTTAGGGGGCAGCTGAAGGACGCCTCCGGGTGCGGGAATTTCTCGCTGCATTGAAGACATATTAGTGACCTTCTACTGTTGTCTGTTCTATGGTCGGGTTGTTGTCTCTTTGACACATTCCCCATTTCCATTCTCAATTTTGATATATACAGAATAGAAAATAATCATGACAATGGACATAAAATATAAAAAAATAGAGAAATATTACCTAAAGTATCATAGAATCCAGACCCTAGTAAATGCTGTAAGATGTGTCGATTATTTCGCATTTACCGCAAAAATAAATCCATATATTGTATAGTAATTTTTGCAGCAAAGTTCACGTATTGATGGTTTCAGAGAGTCACACCGAGCGAATATTTGAATTGAAGTAGATATTGTTCCTCCCGATTCAAAACAGAACTGATTGAAGATATAATTAATGATATCAAAAAATGGCAGGGTGCTTTTTAAATGTCGGACCGATAATATTTTTTTTTCTATTTGAATAAATAAGAAAATCTCCAAAGCTTTACTTCAGAACCATGGAAAGTATCTAAAACAGTAATGGGGATTTTTTTTTAAGATCTTGCTTGCATAACAAAACACAAATGCTTTAAGATGTTCATAAAAAATTGAAAACAACACGTTTAATAATTTCATGCATAACTTTCTTTACAGCAGAGTTTACAATTCGATATGCTTGTATCAGAACGGAAACTTTAACTGAGACGATGAATTGTAACAGTTAACTTTTTTTTCAATTTATAGACACATAATAAATGGGTTGCAGGATTGATTTGTGTAAACGTCCAGTGTCAAATACTACATGAATCTCAGGTGTAGGAAGAAATGCACTATCATAATAACACTGTATTAAATTGTAAGCAGCTTTACCTTTAAATATTTGTACTTCAAAATATGAAAACAACGATGTCATTCAGGAATGAACTCTAAACTAGAATAAATAATATCAAATCGATAAACACGGTACGTTTTCTCAACCCAAGCTTAAGTCTGTCAATCTTGGTGTGGATTTGGAAAAAAGTTAGTTTAGCTTCTTCTTATTTGTGATCTTTTTTCATTTTAAACAAGAGAATACAAATTAATTATTTCAATATAACTTGAGCCAAGGCGTGTGTTTTGCATGATCCTATAATTTGAAAATACACGAGTATGCACATACATGAACATGCATTTTATCATTTTATGTATTTTATGTTTACAATTGAAAATGTATATTAATACTGTAAGAAGGAGCACGAATCAACTATCCCTTAACAGGTGGTAAATGTGTCACTTGTATGTAAATGAAGGGATTTTCCTGACTGTGAAAAGGGCATCATTTAGCACTACAGGGTACCTTAAAAGGAAAACCGTATGTGTTAATTACCAAAATTGATCTAATAATGCTAATTGTGTATAATAAAATCCAGACGTTGTAAAGAGATTGATAATATACAAATATACCAATTACGCAAGTCAAGAATATTCCAGATAAAGACATTCTGTAATTTAACATGCAGTTTGTATTCGTGAAAACGTGTTAATACTTTGAAAACGCAAATAATTTAAAAGTTTACATGCTAGAAAATTAAAGAAGAAATAAGAACAGTTACTGTAACATTGTATCTAAAAATTTGTTGAAATTATATACAGTAAAACTGTTTTTAAACAATTATCTTTTGTATATAAAAAAAACATTCTCGTTTCCCCGCTTCTCATAGCAGATATAATAAGATTCGATGCAAAGCAAGTAATTTAATTTTTGAATCAGGTATAATCTCTGTATTTCGTATTTTAACCAGGATAAAAAATGGCCAACATTAATGAAAAAAACTACATCAATTTCAATAATCTTCCTGCTCCTGTATCAGTTTTATTCTAATGATATATGCAAGTATTTAATCAATTCAAAATTTTAATAAAAAATATTGGTGCCCTTTGGTTTCCCGATCTTGACTTTAACCTATTTAAAGGTATAATGATATTAAACAAAATTCCCAGTACATGTATTTGTTCCAATCGAAGGCTCAAAATTTTTAAAACATTTCTTAAGATTAGCATTTCATTTCAAATCAAAATAATGTTGTTGCTGAATGGTGTAAAGTTAATCGTCAATATCAAACTCTACCTCCATTTTGTCACCATCAGTGACAACATATTAAAATTTGTTCATAAGTCATCGCACGGAAACGACTGGAGCAGCCCGCCCGCTCGTCTGCAGTACACCAATAAATCAATAACGGGACGGGAAATCCGGTAATAAATATAGCAAGTCATTAATAAATGTAAAATAAATCCGGTTTACTGTCAACATCTGACATCCTCATTTTTATGTCGTATACTTGTAAACTGGTGTTTGTCTTTGAGTCGCCTTTTGTTTTTACTCAATGCAATAAGCAGTGTGTCGGCACTGATTTTTGAAACTTGTCAGCAACAAGGCTGATATATACCTGATATATAAGTTTTATAAAAATCTGGCAAGAATTGTACACGTTAGAGAGCTAACAAAACCGGACGGAAGGACGGACACCCGGTATTTCTATGTCCCCATCAACGCGTCGCGCGGGGGACAAAAATCGAACGACATCTTAAAATCATTTTGAATTTAGATTCATATTAATTTGTACTTTGGTCTTCGGGGATGGGTGTGTTTTTTGTGTTTTGAGTTAGACATGATGAACAGGCCTGGTACAGCTGGTAAAAAATGCACCTTTTCACAAAGTGGAGAGACAAAACGACTCACAGACGATTAGCAAAGGTGCCTTTTTGTGAGGGGGGAGGGGGCATATTGGTCACATAGGCGTCGGGAAAAGCCCGAGAGTATTCACAGTCTTATAAGGAGTTTTTCTAACAAGTATACAAGTGTTTATGCAAATTAAAAGGGTTGCTATTTATTTATTTGCATAAATGGAAATGTGGGATATACACAGCAACCGGCTAATTAACGACAATCAAAACCAAAGACATATAGATAACACGTGACTAATGCAGGATGGACAAGTATTTTTTTACTGCTTATCTGTTACAGTAGTTTTAGTAAAGATTCGTTGGTCTCTTGAATATGAAAATTAATAAGTATATTTAGTATAGCAAGTATTAAAGCTATCAAATTATAACATCACATGTTCACAACAATAGTCAGATTTAAGCTATAACAGCAATATAGTTCAGTCTCCTAGTACGTATTTGTTAGTCTTGAAAAAAACTCAAACCATTATGACATAAGGAGATGTGATATGATTGCCAATTAAACAATTTTCCATCAAAGACCAAATGACGTACATGTTAGCTTGCTATATTTGAGATCTCCCAATTACAATCCCACTATGAACTGCTTATACAAAAAGATATTTTGTCACCAAATGATTTATAATAATTTATAAAATAGAACATCATTATATATGCTAATATAAATTGTGTTCCCTTGGCTAAATACTGGGATCATATTGTTTTACCAGCTAGTATCCTTTCGACAGTCCGTCCCGCATTTGGTATACTAGTATAGGTTTATACGGCTGATTTCGTAGGATTATGTACAGTTTTTAAGCTTAAACTTTTAAATGTTGTACCCGGTGTTAGTACATACACTATAGATTCGCATCTTGTCAATTTTTTTTCTTTTTTTTTATGACAGGTTGCTAAATTTGGCATTTTGAAATATATTGCGCCGATTTATTTTTAACCTTTATTGAGGGTGCATATATATTCTCAGGATAATTTTTTCTTTAATAATTTTTCACGAACGACAGAATGTTGAACCTGGTGTATTTGAGTGAAATTTTGCATACAGTTTGCAAGGTTTGTCCGACTAACTACGCACACAACCCACACGTTTACATCATACAGAGTATCCTATATTTAGATTGTGTATTGTATCGGGATGTTGATTTTCTTTTTAATTTTCACAACTAACAGAATGTTTAACCTTTCTTGACTGCTGCACCAAATGGGTTTTTACGACACAACAATTCAAATTGCCCTTTATCGTCCTGTACATGCATGAAATATTTGCCACCGAACGTTGAGCAACCATCAACCAATCAATTCAAATTGTACTTCAATATCACTGTTTACCAAATTATGTTATTCTGTAGCGTCACACGTTTTCTGTCAAATTCTAAGCGTATCGGTCAACTTTGAAGCAATGTATATAAAAAAACAAGGATGATGACATATGTGTTTCTATATATATAAAAAAAAATTAAGAGGATGTGGTATGATTGCCAATGATACAACTCTCCACAAGAGACCAAATGACACTGAAATTTACATCTAAAGGTCACTGTACTGCCTTCAACAATGAGCAAAGCCCATACCGCATAAGCAACTATAAAAGGCCCCGAAATTACATATGTAAAACTATTCAAATGAGAAAACTAACGACCTAATTTATGTACAAAATAATGAACGAAAAACAAATATGTTACATAGCAACAATCTGAGTTACAGGCTACTTGAATCGGGACAGGAACATACAGAATGTGGCGAGGCTAAACTCGTTTAAAGGCGCCAACCCCCTTCCTAACCTGGGACATAAACTGGACCCCTGTTGTGTTCACTTATCCCTACACTAACGGTGCGAAGCTTAAGATGGAATGGCGGATCAGTTTAACCTGGGACAGTGGTGTAACAGTACAACATAAGAATAAACTGTAGAAATCAGTTAAAAAAATGCTTAACTCATCAGATGGATACAAACACAATACATATAACAAAAACATAGTGGACGTGGAAGGGTACTTATACATCCCAACAACCAAAAGACTTTAAGTACAAATCTTAGGGTACTCGCAGTTACTGACAGCTAGTTGAGAGCTAATAACAACTAATACAAAAATCATGCATCTTAGATGCATGGATTCAGTATACAATCCTGGATATTATGTTAGTTTTTAGTCTTTCTCCGTATATAAGAACAAATCCATGTATTTGAAAAATAAAAAAAAAGTTAAAACAAGGCATTTTCCCTATGTAAATTTGTCGTCAAAATTGACGTTTTCTAATCAAATTTACGAAAAAACAAAAATGGTGACCCTCATTTTTTTATTACATATTCCGATGTAACTCGATTCAAAGTACAAGTGTGCCGAAAATTTTAGAAAATCGGGAGATATGCCATTCGGTATCGTGTTATCTTGATATATAAGTACACAATTTATGATTATGAAGAAAAATTGCCCACTTGCAGGGAACACGAAACTGCATTGAAAACGAAAAAATTCTGGAGCAAAATTTAACATACAAACCTAGGTTAGAAAAAGACACTACTTTAAAAAAAGAAATGAAAAAAATTAACATTAAGAGATAAAATCATAATAATTTAGTGCAAATAAAAAAGACGTAGAGAACTAGAATGACATCTTCTATGAGGGTGTGGATGGAGTTTACAGAATAGAGAATAGTGGGCTAAAAAAAATAAAAATAGAAAAGAAAAGGATAGGCCAAAAGTTTAAGAATAGAGAATAGTGGGCTTCTAGAATATAAAGAATATAGAATAATGGGCAAAATTTATATAGAATAGAGAAAAAATGATGTAAATAATATTAAGAATTGAAGAACACCCACCTCCCTTCTTTTCCAGACCCTCTTTTATCCCATGACTGTTAAGAGAAAGAAGCGCCGTAATTCATAGGTACATATCATTTTCTCTCATAAAGTCTTTTGTATAGTTGGAAACATTGTCAACTAGTTATACTTGTTATTAAAAATGAAATTGATATCTATTCGTTATTTCATGAATCACAGAGTTAAGTTTACAAGTGCATTTTAAGAATAAGGGACAAAAAATAACGGACAGGAAATCACATGACAAAAAAGTCACGATTTACAATAAAAGTTACGTACATATTAAGTTTGATTATCATTGTTTACAATGAACAAGATTTATATTTGGGTAGTTTATTTTATGACTTTCATTTAACATAGTTCTAGTCTTAGGTTATTTTTTACTTCATGGTATTCATCCGCTGGCGTTGTTGCATGTCTCCTCTCTACTCTGACGTCTTGGGTAGCATTTTTCATTTCTGTACTTTTGTCTTAAGTTTGTGTTGTAAACGTTCGCACTTAATTTTTTGTGTAAATGGTTAATGAAACTTGGTTTATAAAAACGAAGCACTCAGTCTGTCATAAATTAGTGTTGGCACAATCTTAGTGCTAAAGATTAATCTCATCTGCTAAGAGTGTATCTAGTAGCAAATTTAGAGGGATTGACAGCCTTTAAACTCATGTTGCGCTTGCAACCCTTAGAGTACTCTTTACCCTCCTCGGAACGCTCGGTTAATTTTTATTTGATCTACTTGAATCGTCTTTGAATTCTCATAGCATATGATATGTGTCAACATTCTTTTTTTACTGAAAACTTTACAGGAAATTGTAAGAGTGGTCATGCAGGGGCACCCCAATCTTTATCTTAGTTAATGAAAATAGCAACTGCAGTTTTTTCCAGCACATAACTGTTGTCATAACAAACTAGACTAGAACCTAAGTACACCAAACTTAACAAGTAGATGCATCACATGACAGCAGTATTTCACATACCCCCCTCCCCCCCCCCCCCAAAAAAAAAAAAAAAAACCAAACACAAAAAAATACAATTAAAAAATCACTGTTGCTGCTAGTACATGGAGATGACCTGCGACCACCAATGCTAGTTAGTACTAGTCCATAACTTATGTGCATTGATTAGTAGATACAATCATGAAATGAGTGTGCGTCTCTTGCCAAAAGCAATTAACTTTAACATTTCTTTTTACATTTGATCCACCTGTGATTTTTTATTTTTGAAGCATTTTTTACAATAACTATTAATTTGTTAACTAACCTCATATTTTGAATAGTCATTTGAATATATAAGCATTTGCATTGATAGATTCTTGCAGATTTGCAACTTGCATAATTAACTAATTACAAATTAATTAAATTATTAAGGTTACGTTTGGTACCCAAAGAACTAAAACTTCAATAGATAAACATCAAAATTGAAGTTTAACCTGCATAGGTATTACAACATCGTGTACGGGGGAGTTGTATGTAAAATAAAAGATGTCGTATGATAGCCAATGGGACGAATACTTTTATCCGCCAGGGACCTAAGGAATTGATATTAACAGCTTTAACGATAAGCATGATTCGAGTTAAAGATTGTAAAATCAGAAATGTGCCTACATATATATATATATAGACAGGGGCTTGTCACCTTTTTTGTTTTATTTTTTTATTGGAAAATATTCTTTAATATTTCAACAATATTTAGAGTTTTAAACACTTATCAATGCGATTTAACAATAACGGTAGTTTATGTATGATGCCCCTCTTTCCTTATTTTTCGTCTGTGTGGAAAGCAAGTACAATGATACATGTTTTAGACTCGGCTTTTAAAGGACAAATGATACATGTAATAGTAGTTATTTTAAGACTTTGCGTAAAATATGTATAAGAAAGAAGTGCAAGATATTCCATTATTCAAACACGAATCATATACATTTCCGCTAAAACTATATGTCTAGACTTCGTCTTGTTGTTCAGGGTACAATTGACTTATATTTTTTAAAGATAGGTTTTCCATGATACTAGCCCCTATCAACATTAGTGTAATATGTTTTTGTCGTTTACAAATCTTCTTAAATTATGTTAAAACAAATTTACTTCGTCACACCAATTTTGTGACTTATATGACCTTCAATCTTGTTTCAATGTTATTTCAATTGAAATGTGTGCAAAGTATATGTTAAATGCAATTATTGCAAAAAAAAAAAAAAAACCCCAAAAGACCCAACTTATTTGATCATGATAGAAAAAAAAAAACGATTCCTGTCAAAGTACATATGAAAGCTGTAAAATTTTAGGATAAAATAGGCGGTAAATGAGATATCGAATGACTGATAGTTCGATAACTTATTTTAGTTTTGCGTGTTTAAAAACAACACAATCAAATGACAACGGGAGCATTGTTTTAAGACAATTTGTAAATCATAAAGAAATGATAATGATTTGTGCCTTATTATATTGATGAATATTGATACTAGCGGTGGTCTTCTATTGATCTTTTCGGACCAGATCTTTCTGTAAAAGGTGATAATTGTCACACTTAACTGCTGATAAACCCCGTTGATCGGAGGAAGGGCGACATCTCGTCGATGGAATAATATTGTCTATCGATTTTGTTTGATTTCATTGGTAAATTGTGTGTCAATTATGACACGTGACTCATTGGTTCTTTGTTTGTAATTTTTAACTTTCTTTCTCACACACAAGAAAGTTTTTGCAGAGGACGCTTTTTGAAGCACACGGAGTTCAACATCTCGTGACTGGACTTAACGGATAAGAAAAACAAATATTACAAATTTTCGTCAATAGATTTAACGTTTATATATGTGTGCAAACTAGCCGATTCTTTAAAAAAAACATTCTCTCAAGATGTGTTTTGTGTCAAATATTATGTGGCAACTAATCTACCGATGAAGGAATATTTCGAGACTATTTCAGAAACTTGGACTTTTTATAAAAACTTGATAAATCGCTCGATAACCTTTCGAATGCTACCGATTTTAAATTTGATACTGAGGCCGCATATCTAGTATTGTTTAGGCTTAATTTGTATATGTGTATTATTTCTACCAGTAACCAGAGACATATATATATATATATATATATAGTATATATGTCTCTGCAGTAACATATTATAATACATATTGTAGTATATGTCTCTTTTTAAAAAGATAAATTCTATGTTTTATAAACAAAGTTAAGTATGACTCGTGCAATTCCAGAAGTTTCAAAGAGATACTCAAAGGAAACGATCGTTTTATGCTATGCGAATGAACCATCATAACTTCCCGAGAATAGAAGATTTTGATGGATCATAAAGAAATTCACGCAGTACATCAAACAGAGAAGAGATCAAGAATCGATTTTGTAGACCCGATTTTTTTTTAATTAAAACGAAATTATTAAAATACATGTATAATAAATGGTATTACCAATATGCCAAAACCAATCCTAAAGCAGCTATATTTGTCATATCGTAGCTTGACCAGCAAAGCTATGGCAATATTTGTCCATATAATCTGCACCTTTCAAATATATCAGCAAATTAAAAGCTAATATAACTATTTACCATACATTTCTAGCTGTCTTAAATATCTTTCTTTATAATATCTTTGTATGCATATTCAAAGTTACGTATGCCCAATATATTTACACATACATTTCTAGCTGTCTGAAATATCTTTCTTTATCATTTCTTTGCATATGTATTCAAAGTTACATATGTCCAATATATTTACACATGTCATTGATATTATTATTTGACCACATTTCTTAATTAAACAAATTGTCTGCAAATCTATGTATTTACCATACATTTAGGAATATGTTCAACGGCTTTTGATATGTTCTGATTTGACATACATTTCAGCCGACTATAAAGACTACCAAAAATATTCCTTTACCATTCATTTGACAGGTCTCTGCAGATTAAAGGAAATGATGCTTTACACCCCTCTATAAAGTTCTCGTTTTGAATTGGTTTACATACCAGGCAAATGTAGATGCACCTTACACTTTATAACCCCTATAAAATTATTTGAATGATAATGCTTTGCTACCTAGACAAAGAAACACATTTGCGGATAAATTTACATCATAGAAAAATACATGACAAAGATTTCCATTTGCAGAGGTATACAAATACATAAATCTGCGAAAGTTTTGAGATGGTCATAAATATATGCAAATTCTAAACTTTAAAATGGTTTGATTAGGTGTTAATATATTTAATAAACCGCGGTCTCTCATAACCGCCCATAAGAGGGTATAGCACAAGGAATGTTGATATTTACTACATGTAAAGACAAGATAAACTAAATGCAGCGGTTTGTAAATATACGTAAATGTCGGTCTCTAAATACATTTACATAAAATTTGCATACCTCTTCAAATCCGGGATTTCGTGTAGTGTAAGTTTAAGTCCTAACCGGAAGTCTTATCTATGACTTAAAAGTCAGTCCGAGGACGGAAACAATATCCGGACGTCTTTATTTTCGTTTTCCTCCCAAAAAAACCCAAACGAAATATTTATAAGCGAGGATGACAAATGCGACTATGCATGATACCTATAGGGCATAAAAGCATGATGATTGATTTAATGTGGAAGGAAGAGAAGCGACACACAAAATGAGGTCTTCTCATATAATAGTATAGATATATTACGTCACAATAAAACGAATTAATTGATCCTGAGGTGTTTATTTTAATATACGACCAAAACAACCTAGTTACATGTACACGTTCGTATATTGTTTAAGACGATATGTTGACCTCTAGATGTTTTTTTATGTTTTGGTTGGTGGACTGCTGTTTCGTTGACATACCCCTAAAACTTCCTTTTTTTCATATTTTAATCTTTTTCAAGAGTTTAACATATATTCATAAAATCAAACTGTAATAATCGAATTTATATCTGAAAGACATGTTACCTATACTAGAAAATTCCCTAATAACTTTCTTTTTATTCATCTCTCAAATTTCCATCATATACCAAAATTACATTTTTAAAGCTAGTCACTTAAAGCATTTATAGTCTGCTTAGTAAATGTTTGGAAATACCACATTATGTTGTCGAAACAAAAACTTAACTATCATTACAATATTTGTTAATCCATATCTTATTTAAACCATGAGACTATTTTCCACATGTTTGAAACCTTTCAAATCTTCCTGTTAGTATTTCTTTAAATTTGCATCTTTTTATTCTGTTTTTTTTTTTCAATTCTGCTTTATCATCCTGTTTGTTTGACAACTAATATAAAAGCTAAAATGTATGAATAACAATGGCAATTCATGTCAAAGTCAGCGGCATTTCAAATTTATACAATGTTTGAAAAGAAATCGAATTTGAAATTGCAACAAATAATGTAAAACCAATTGATACCAAACAACAATTCAATACAGACTAGCTATTTTATAATTTTCATTCTACAAGAGTTGTGTCCCTTGCAGGTTTACCATGACAAATCTAAAAATAATCAGCTTATGATTAAAAAATTGTATATTTTTTCCGTATCAAAGACATATGTTACTAAATCTAAAAAAAAACAAAAAAACAAAAAAAACTTTCCAACACTAAATTCAATTATATTTATATTTAAGAATATTTTAAACAGTTAACATTAATAAACTTGATAAGATACTGAAATAGTAACTAATAATATTTGAATGTTCTATCTTCTAAATGTTCCTGTCTTTGAAAGCTTCTTCATTTGAAAGGATAAAAAAAGAATTTCATTTATTATTATAGTACTATCTTATTTTAGCATACATATTGAAAGCCTTAATTTTGCTTCTTATATGACGTGTTAATTTTGCTTTGTAAACAATAGTGTGATACAATTCTCAATAGATCTATATTTAGCGCAGACTCACAGATGTACATATTTATGACTGTAATAGTTTACAACCCTAGTAAATCAACATGTATCATAACCAATGTGCAAACACAATGGCGATTTCCCTGTGTTAAAATTGAAATGAAAAAAAAACATGACTGAAGGTACAGGGCCAAATTATCTCCCTGGAAATGCGATGTACCAATGCTAATACAACAGCATGCCAAATATCATTGGCATATCACTAAACGTTCCCCTTAAACGGACCTAATCACAAACTTATACATTGCTGAAGCCGTAACCTGAAACAGCAAAAGCTCTTAGGTCTAGATTTTTCAAGGCGAGACAAAAAAGTGAAGAAAAAATGTTGTTCTTTAAGTTTCCTAATTTTTCAATGTCTTTGTTATGTTTACTGGTACTGTCTTATCTATCCTTTTCATTCAAAATTTGTTTCAATTTCAAAACTTCACATTTGGTCAAGATTTATGGTAAAAAATATACATCACCGATGGTCGATAAATATGGTGATGTCTTAGGGTTAGATAAGAGTCAATAACCAATCTGCTAGTTGCCTGATTCCTAATCACTCGGTATAACTTGGCAAGATATTTTTTGAACTAACACGATGGGTGTCACATGTGCAGCAGGATTTGCTAACCCTTCTGCATTATCTGAGATCACCCAGATTTTTGGTGCAGTTGTGTTACTCAGTCTTTAGTTTTCTATGTTGTGTATACAGTTGCTTGTCTTTTGTTCGTTTTTTTGTTTCATGGCGTTTGTCAGTTTGTAAATCGACATTTGTATAAGAATAATCTACGTAAAAGGCAGTCCTGACTTGTATTATTTTTATCTGTAAAATTGAATGGGACTAGTATAAACTGCGAAATTTTCCATAAAGCCCAGATTTGTTAATATATCTGAATTAATTGCACTGCTTTGCTGCTTTAACCATGGTTTTGATGTAATACCTATTTTAAACGAATTAGGTTATGACATGCTTAATATCTTATGTTTTCACGTGTTTAGATTTCGACAGAGAAAATAGCGAAATAGTATTTAGTGCGATACGTTTCTAAGAATACGACTGCAAGTTAAGAACGTTAACAATCTACACGTTACAAAGAATCATCAAAATCAGACTTCATGCGCTGTTTTGTCGTAGAAATATAGTAGACGATAACTCTCTGGACTATTGCAGAATATTGGTTATCACTGATGTAATTTTTGATGGGTTGGTTTGGAGGAAAAGCCGTTTTTTTTTAGTATCAGGTAGAAAGAAACTGGCAAAATTGCACTGTGACAGATATAACGTCGGCAACGTCAGAATCCCACAAAGTCCCTACCAACGTATAAAAGGTGTAAACCAACGCGTTACAAGAATGTTTTAACGCTTCAACAGTCTTATATGATATGTTTATACCGCCAATGAGACAAATGGCCACTCATGTTCTCCGATGATTTCTCCATACTTTCTTTACATGTTTGGATCTCTGCTAAGACGATTGACAACGTTGACTGTTCTTTGATATGACATATCTTGATTTAATGGTAGTGTTGGTTGGTCATTCTTCCTTAGAAGTTTTACAAAGTTACGATTGTTATGGTAACGAATAGACGATTTGTCATACCCGTCATGGAATTCCTGGTTAAACTTAAATTCAACATCCAAATTTTCGGTGCCAGTTGTTTCAATCTTTCAGAATCTCTAAAGATCAAACCAAACTCTTCCTGTTTAGCTGAAACGATCAAATATATCATTGATGCGTTTGTATTGACTATAAAACGGGTTCCTTTGAATGATTCAGAGAGCAGGTATCCTAGTTTGGATCTAACTGATGTTGGTCCCATCTCATAATCTCATCCTCTACAATATCAGTTTTAGTCAACTTCAAAAAGTAGACCAATTTCAAATGATTCATCCCCAGTTACGGCGTGCGCTTATCTGAAGTTTCGTAATTACTGTAACGTTTTCGCAGTATGGATGTAAGTATTCAATGGTGTGGTTATCTAAGGTGGAATTAAATCATCAACTGTTATTTCATCGTTAAATAGTTTATAGCTGAACTGTTACTGTGTCTAGCTTATGAATTCGATTTTCTGTGTCTTCAAACCCCAATAAGGCGATTGCTCTACTTTCCATTGGCCCCTAATCCAAGTTCGCTGTTGAAATAAAAAAATAAGAAGATGTGGTATGATTGCCAATGAGACAACTCCCCACAAGAGACCAAATGACAAAACAATTAATAAGCCTGTTTATAAACGACACATTGATGCCTCCGTCAAAAAGGATATTTGCGTCAATCGTTTGTCCTCTGTAGCTAAGTGGTGCAATTGCAGTCTTCAACAAAACATGTTGGCGATCACAGTCAGCAAAATAAAAAAAAAAAACAAATATCTCAGATCCCTCCGAGTTTTGTGGTGCGGGTATTTTCTAGTAGTGCCTGCATGTACGATTAAATGATTTTATGTTTAGTTACAAGTCTTCATGTATAAGTGCAATAACTTTGTTGTAGTTTGTATGCATAAGTGCTAATCTGGCAATAGTGTTTGACGGTTTTCCTTCATGTAAAGTGTTTAGGTAATTAAACGTTTGAACGTAGCTTAGTGCGTTGTTGTTGTGAATTGCGGGTTCAAAGGGATTACCATTCAAGGATGTTTCCATCAAATGCGGGTTAGTTCATTTTTGGATGTTTGTGGAAGTTGATGATATTGACGCTTGAATTTGAACACGAAGACGTAAAATTGTTGACTGTATTTTGTGACTCATCTGTAAAACTATATTCGAAGCCACCTTTTGTATGAGTTGCAGTGTTTCACTATGAAAGAATTTATGAATCTTCCGTATGTTCGTCTCTAAGTTAAATTTATAATCATTAGAGTAAGTATTTCTTGTTCCATTTACTCCTCCTGGACACTTTCTAAAATGATCTTATCCAAATCCTTCAGAATATCTTGTTTCTCCTTTAATGTATCAAAAGATGTTTCCGACTTGTACTTTTCCGGTTTATCATCAGATTCACTTCGCTTGTCAAATTTTCATTAAATCCTTAAAACAGCACTTTTGTGTACCGCTTTGACAGATTTCAGCCTTGAAGTCATCTTTGTCTGGGAACAGTACCAATATCGTAAAGTAGTTATGCTTAAACTGCATGTATAGAAACAAAGACGTCAAATCTATAAGAATTTTTATTGATGACTAAGTATTGATAAAATTATAAGTATAGGACGTACGATACAATACTGCAGCGAAACGGTAACATGTGCTTGAAACTTAGGATTAACATGGGATAATTATAGCACTATTCTGTCGTTTTGTACAAGTTACACTCGTCAATTTGTTTTCCTTTTGGGCTATCAAATGTATGTTTATACAAAAACTATCAATAACGATAAACATTTTATCACATTTTTAAAGTAGAGTAAAACCAATTGTTTGCAAACATCTGCGGTTGTCGGAGGTTGTCATGTTTACCGCCTCTGTCAAAAGAGACAGCGAAAGGGACGTATTCCAACCACAAAAAACGGCGATAAAATAGCACGATGAGCGGAAACGGCAGAGACAAAATCCGTTATGCTTCAAACAAGTTAACGATTATATTTTATACAATTACTTACAATGGTCTAACAGTTGATTGGATATTTCATTTTTCCAATACATCGTCTTTTCGAAGAAAAATCACTTTCAGACTTAAAATGTTACCGGTCACTGACATTTTCCTCCGAATATACAATAAATGAAGCGAATAATATGTTAAAAAAATATATAAAACTTTCATTATGTTGTGTATTTTCCAACCATCATGTCAAATATTAAATGAAAAAAAAATGTATTTCGACAACCAAAAAAAGATTGAAGTGCATATTAGAGCTGTACATAACGATAAGCTTTGATTGGTTTGTTTTTAACCAACTGTTTCACCTGTAGTAAATACCCAAAATTGGTCTCTCAACTGTATAATTGTCCTTCCAAAGACTTTGTCCCTGACTTTGTACAGGTATTTTTCCGACGAAAATTTTGGGTTAAACCTGGATCTATAGCTAGCTTAACCTCCAACTTGCCTGACAGTTGTTTATATTATAGTTCCGTTTTATTGACAAAATCGTATGAGAGACACAAAACAGACATAATTGGTTAACGTGCCAAAATTGTGTAAACATACAAAAGATTTCTTTAAAATGTGACTTTGAACTAAAATAAACAACCCCAAGTTCTGACTTGAGGTATATAATGGATCCAACTTCACATGGCACATCATTTTTTGGTAAAATCATAAACGTGATTTTAAACTCCACAGAAGACAAGTGTATAAATCGTATATCAAGCAAATAATCGATCTGAGTGTAAACATTTTATTTATCACCAATTTTGTTTTGTATATAAATAAGGCCATTAGTTTTCCAGTTTGAATTGATTTACATTAATTTTGTCTTTTTGGGGCCTTTTATAGCTCACTATGCGGTATGAGTTTTACTCATTGCTGAAGGCCATACGGTGACCTATAGTTGTTAACTTCTATGTCATTTAGACTTTGGTGGAGAGTTGTCTCATTGGCAATCATACCACGTCTTCTTATTTCTATATGATCACTGAAATTAGCAAACAGGTTATGAAAGAAGCATTCTCAACATAAAAGTTTACTTCCCTTTGTCATGTGAGTGTGATAAAATTATAAGCTTTACCAACACAAGTACGATTGCTTACTGATCTACTTACTCTTCCGGAGCACCGGATTGCTAACTTACTTACAGCATTATTGTCGTTATTGTTGATATAAGGATTTTGATCAGCCTGATCATTCAATCCTTTCCATGCAAGTTCACATCATCGAAAAAAAACATACCACAGGACTAACAATCCCCATCTTGCAAAATCTCTCCGTAGGGAAAAGGAAGACTACTGGATTTGACAATTTGGGAACTGCGTCATTTAATGGTTGTAATGACAAAATTGATAGTATATGTATTCTATCTAAGCCTTCCTTTATCTCGTTGAATGTGATGCACATTTTCAACACTACTCCTCGACGTAGACGCAGTCATGGTCATCGTCAATTTACATAACTTCTCTCCATGATGTCTCTATTTATGACCTGCTGCCATTTATACAAAATCCGTTAGGTATTCATCATATTCGCACGAAGCTTTATTCATTACCCCTTTCAGAATTTCTCTGTACAACGTATGTTTAAAAACCACTGTTACAAAACCCTATTCAAACCAATAAACTAACAGCTATCATCTCGGATATTGCCAGTCACAGACTTTTAAATCAGTTTGCATTGGAAAAGATGAAAAGGAGAAAAAATCCTTTCTAAAATTTTCAAAAGTTCTCAACTTGGGCAATATCCTTCAGTTCACCAAAAATACCTCCCTATTTTAAAGAACAGTTTGTACCTATCATTTCTTATATCTATACCAAATCAATTGTCACTAAAAATTTCAATTACAAACACTTATCTTAGGATATCTACATTTTCGACTTCGAGTCTTAACCTCTTGATTGCACCTTTGCTTGTTTCGCATTCATAAATCCAACTGGCCAACCTATTACTTTTGACCTAAACATTGTCAATAACACCCACTAGTAAAAGACTGTTAGTATGAAACGCCCATTTTGATCTTAATTGGATCTGGAAAGTCTGAACAATAAATTATTCAATCATATTCAGGTTTTCATTCAATTGTGAGACTTATTTAGAAGCATTTCAAGCAATTTAGAATGATGTTGTTGTGTTGAGGTAAGAAGAAACTACCAAACAGTCTGAAATGGACTGAACAGATCTTAATTGACTGCAGGCGAAATGTCTGAACAGTACTAAATTAAGCGTAGTAGATGAGTCTGAAAATTGACTAAAAAACTGAATATGACGTAATAATTTATTGTTCAGTCCTTTCAGGGCTGTTCGGATGAGAATGACCGTCTCAGATCAAAATTGGTTTTCTAGTGACTTCTCTGCGAAATGTGTCATCCAAAGGCCCGATATATCGTGAGCCTAATCCATGAATTGGAAATGCAACTTCAAAATACTGATGGACTCAGTTTAGGATAATGCCAGGCAATGGGTTAAACTCGATAAAGGACATGTAGATGCTTTTTCCGAATGGATTAAGGCTGTGAGGTTGTTGATACACATCATAATTAAAATAAACTGAATGAATCTATTTATACCAATGCTACATCAATCATTAAAGACCCGAATGTTGCAAAACACCTGTCCTACTTGCAGATATAGCCTCAAACAACATCCTTTTTGTGTGAAAATTACATTACTAGTACATTAACTGCTTGATAAATGAATTAGGTATTGACAATTCACTTGGAAACTCAACATAGTTCCCCAATGACACTTACCAAATCCTGGATAATTATAGGTCTGTTCTATGCTCATTTGAGTTTCAACCAAAGATAAAGAACTGAATCTTCCTTCACTGCATTGGATACCTTAACTACATAAGTGTCCTTACAAACAACGTTATATTGTCTGGTCTCCCAAGTGTTCCACAAAACGTCTTTCTAAATTATAAACATAAATTTTATCAGCAATCAAAGCCGGGCTCAAAGTTATTGTAAAACAATCTATTCTTGAGGTGGCATGAAGCAGATGTTGATACTAAAAACATCCAAAGATCTTTTAGAGAACATACAATCTAACAAACGTTAATCTTGCAATAGTATTAAAACATTTAACTTTTCTACACTTTACACAAGTATTCCCCATTCCAAACCAAAAGACAAATTGAAAGAGTTGGTCCTGCTTTGTTTCAGAAAAAAGAATGGCCAACGTAGATACAAGTATCTTGTCTGAGGGAGTGATGATTAGAAAAAAAAAAAACATTCTCTGAAACTGACATTATCAAGATGCTTGATTTCTTGATTGACAACATATTTGTTACGTTTGGAGGACGCGTTATTCAACAAACAATCGTCATTCTCATTGGAACCAACTCTACTTACCGACTTGTTTCTTTATACACATGAGGATGACTTCATACAGGAACTTCTTAGGAAAAAAGAAAAGAAGTTAGCATTATCCTTTAGCTTCACTTTCCGCTATAAATATGATGTACTCTCACTTAATAATTCAAAATTTGGTGACATGTTGAACGCATCTATCCAATCGAACTTGGGATAAAGGACGCAACAGGTATAGTTTAGTCTGCGTCATATTTTGACTTACATCTCGAAATTGACAATGAAGGTTGGTTGAAAACAACTCTACGACAAAACAGATGATTTCAACTTCTTTTTGTGTACGGTCCATATCTATGTAGCAACATTCCAGTAGCGCTAACCTACGGAGTATATATCTCCCAGTTGATACGATATTCCAGGGCTTATACTTCCTATCATGATTATCTTTACAGGGTTGCTGCTATTAAACTAAGAGTTCCAAGTGGTGAAGGTGAAATCATCGAGTTGGTTGACCGTTATGGATTTGTTCCAATTATCGTCACTATAATCCCGTCCCCTATCCCCGAATGTGACCTATCGAGTTAGACTTATCATCGGGTTTGTACGTAAATGAGCATCACGACGGGTGACACATGTGGAGTACTCTTCCAGAGCACTGAGATCACCCCCAGTTTTTGGTGTGGTTCGTGTTTCTCAGTCTGTAGTTTTCTATGGTGTGTTGTATGTACTATTGTTTGTCTGTTTGTCTGTTGTTCTTTTACTGTTTTAGCCAAAGCGTTGTCAGTTTATTTTCGACTTCTGAGTTTGAATGTCCCTTTGGTATCTTTCACCTCTCTTTTAATTGTTTAAATTTGAAATAAAACTACTGAAATTGATAAGAAGCTAAGGTTACTTCTCCCTCAGGCAGAGTTGAACATAAATGAATTATTTTATAATGATAAGGTTCTTTTTGGCTATATAGCTTCTAACGTTTCTAGGTTTTTGAAACTTCACTCGCTTTCAAATGTTTAGGTTTGAGAGTTTCTTGTGAAGGTAAATTCAAAAACTCTCTTGACACACATAATTTATAAAGTGCTTATTTCATTGATTGTGTTCATGGAAAAATAAGGAAAACAGTAAATTCAACATTGAACCCAAAAACAAATTCTTGTTCCTGTTTGTTATTTGTTTTTCGTTTAATCTCTTTTCGTTTAAATCGAACAAATTCATTTGCTTCCAACAAAAACGAATTGTCGGTGCCTAAGATGTCAGTTATTTAAACTTTAATATAATAAATGTCAAGAATTATTTGAAATTTATATTTTGAAGTATATGGTTCAATTAGTAACCTGTAAAGTTATAAAATTGGCGATAAATAACATAAATAACATAAAGAATACGCGTAACAAACATGTGATAAAATGCCCTAAACCAATAGAACAATAAATCAAAGATATGGATAGAAATTATGTAACAGAAATAATCAGATTGACAAAACATATTTTCTTAGTTCAAAAACAAGAATTTTTGTGTTTTTTTCAAAATTTCATTCAACAAGGAAATGGATTAAACTGTGTCTAAATAGTAGGAACTTTGGTATGTTTATTTATATACTCGAAGTTGTTTTTCTGTTTGAGGTGATGGTGTGATGGTGTGATCTTTTGATTTGTTAATCATCAAATTATATTGTAATTTTATTTCTGACGTTCCATCGGCAAATACCACTATTCGGTTAGAGATGTTGGACCTTTTCCATCCAGAGCAGATGACTTTCTGTTGACAATAACAGTCCGGGAAAACTCTGAATTCGGCAACGTTGTCAAATTCGACAACGTTGCCGAATTCGGCAACCTTGGTTATTTATACATATCTAACTACATTTAAGCATCAATACTTCTAACTTATTGTCTATGATACCTATTTCGTTAATTTGTAGCATCATTTGTCTGTCTATATTATGTACACTATCGTAAACGTAAGGTTGCCAAATTTGGCAACTTCCTGTTGCCGAATTCGACAACCTTTGCTTTATTGTGTTTTCTTCGATCTGTACCATATCCTTAATCATTTGTAAACGTTCGTTTTAGCCATTTAATCGTGTTTGACGCGTATTTTTGCCGTTTGCTGCCAAGTAAATACCAAACAATGAGGAACCAGGGGAAAATTGCCGAACTCGGTAACTTCCTTAATCAAGAACGTCTGAGATATTCAAGGATAAACATTATAAACGATGTTTATTCTTCAAATATCAACAATTGGTTTGTATTATATAAAGAAACATAAGTTATTCATTAACATAATTCTTTAAATAATTCCCAATCATCATCAAATCAGCATTTTGTTCCAATTCAAGCAGATAAATACACTTTAACTAAAATTTTGACCTAATCTGTCATGCTCCATCTCTCCTTTAAAAAAAATATAACCTCCCTTAGAGTTCTATGTACTGTTTTATTTATGCTTATCCCATTACAGATGTGCTTAGCTTAATACAAAAATTATGATAAGAGAGATGAATTTTCATTTCCTATCGTTAATTATCCATTTTTAGATGGTGACGTTCTCTTGTCACCATCTTATGGTGTTTATATATCTCAACTTGTACGATTCGCTCGTGTAAGTAACAACGTATTAGATTTTAGCGAAAGAAATTTTATGTATTACTGAAAAATTATTACACTAGGGTTTTCGATATCATAAACTAGTCAAAACATTTACTAAATTTTATCATCGGTATAAGGACATCATTCGTAAATATAACTCAACATGCAGACATCTTATACTTTCGGGTATTTCACATCCAATCTTTTAAGGTAATATTCTTTACAAAGCACAAAAATGTCAGTATTCACCTCAAAAGCTAACAAAACCTTCAAACAGACTTATTAAGAAGAGATATAGTTACGATACTGTTGTCAGGTCATTAAATATTGCATATTTTGGCTTTAAAATTGATTCACTTATAGGGCTTTTGCATCGGAATTAAACATATTTATTCTAAAACCAGTTGTTGGCATGACACGGGTTATGTTCTTCTCATATATTTTATGATGGTATAATACTAAACCCCTTACAGGAGGGATTGTGCCTGATATTCATATGATGAAGACATAATCTTTCAATCAGTTTAATCTAGGTCTGGAGCTGGCATGTCAGTAACTGCTAGTAGTCTGTTCTTTATGTATTGTTGTCATTTTGTTTATTTTCTTTTGTTTCCTATTCTGACATCGGACTCGGACTTCTCTTAAACTGAGTTTTACTGTGCGTACTGTTGTACGTTTGTTTTTCTACATTGGCTAGAGGTATAGGGAGAGGGTTGAGATCTCAAAAAACATGTTTAACCCCGCCGCATATTTGCGCTAGTCCCAAGTCAGAAGCCTCTGGCCTTTGTTAGTCTTGTATCATTTTTAATTTTAATTTCTTATGTATAATTTGGAGTTTAGTATGACGTCCATTATCACTGAACTAGGATACATATTTGTTTAGGGGCCAGTTGAGTTTTTCGCTGCATTGAAGACCCATTGGTGGCCTTCGGCTGTTGTCTGCTCTATGGTCGGGTTGTTGTCTCTTTGACACATTCCCCATTTCCATTCACAATTTTATTAGGTACATCTCCTACGGTTTTTTCTAGTATTTGACCAACTGCATGTCTCCTTGGATTCTCTCTAGTGACAACATTATGTAAATGTGGCATAATTTATGTTAGTGTTTTCACCACAACGGCCCATATATCATGTGAATTCGTAGGTTCGGGCTCACAAACCATTGGAAATTCAATTTTACTCAAGGGTTTCACTTGAAAGTGAAGGTATCTGAAAATCAAAATGCATTAGGTCATTTTTGCCATGATTTATTTTAATTTCTTGTATTTTGATTTCTGTTTTTTTTGTGTGTATATTCTGCTTGTTTCCAGCTCTTGTTTGAGTTATAAGGTGTTTTTTTTTCAAGTCAATGCACACCCATTTCATCATTAATCATGTTATTCAGTAGCTTTGTTCCTCAGTTTTGTTACCTTGTAATCATTGCCTTTTGTTGTCATCAGTGAAAACCGTGTTTTCTACGAAAAAAACCCCAATAAAACATTGTTGAAATTTGCCCATTAATGGTTGATGCAAATACTAAGGGTTGAGTTCCTCTCCCTTCCATCCCTCTTTGTCTCCTAAATCTGTGAATTTGTTGAACAAATTGGAACGCCATTATCACGAATCAGCTTTATAGTCTCCGAACTCATGAGTCGTATAAATTTTTTTTTCAAAGTTAGGAGTAAGTGGATATGGAGTTTAAGTGTGTGTGTGATCACACTTGACACACATAATGAATGATTTTAATATGAAAGCAGATGCTGTTCCCACGATTTCAACAAATAAGATATAAAAAGAAAGGGATATATGGAGAAATGGAACAAATAGCACAACGTATATAATTATTTAAATGAGGGGACAAGAACAGTAGAACAGTGAATTACTTTTGCCAATAACAGAAAACTAAATTCTCTCAAGAAAACAGCAGAACGATGAATTGCTTTTGCTAATAACAGATAACAGTAAAAATTCTCTTGACCGATACTAGTTCTAAGGTCTTCAACAAAGAATATATCTTAATATGAATTCTGTGCAATGTTTGTAAAATCTGCATCATTTCTCCTAACAGTTTATGTTTGGCACTTGTAGGACATGGGTAAAACAAGAGCTGAAAAATCAAAACGGACAAGATCTTTTGAATTTCTTAATCAGTTCACACGAACATGCCGCTGTATTATACACGACCCAAGCTCAATTCAACGCTATGTAGGACATCAAGCAAAGACTACTGTAAACTTGATCTCCAATATTTAATCAAATAAAATCTGATAGAGCGTAGAGCCACCTGGGTCTGTACCAGTTGCTTAGACTTTGCTAAGGAGAGTCGATCTAAAAATTTAGACTACGTCGAAGAACTGTCTAATTCTGAAGACTAAAATTCACAAAAAGAATCAGAAAGTGAACTAGAGTCTGATGACAAATCCAATGATGTTGATGAAGCCATTTTTCATTTTATAAAACTAATAAAGGATAAAAAACTTAATGACGACCAAATTTCAAAATTGTACTTCGAATAGGGTGCTTCCGCTAAAACTGAAATTCAAAATGCATCTCGTAATTCATCATATAAAATTTTGACAAACTTCATGAGATTGATAAACTTAACTTTCTTTAAGAACAGCCTATAGCATTGATTTCTTTGTTGAGCTCTTAATATAAGTTTACAAGACAACATAAACAACAAAAAACTGTTTTCTCTGGCGACTTTGATTGAACATCTTTATTTCACGAAAAACAATACCAATGGTGTTTACATGGCAGCAAGACGCTAATATCTTTGCTTGGTACATTGTCGGTATCTGGTAGTGTAACTACTTTAAAATCAGTACTAAAGTCCTCCAGCGAGGCTATAAACGAATGTCCACAACAAGACGTAGACTGTTTTTTTTTACAATACACAAAGGGCAAAGGGTAGGCAAAAACCAGGAGGGTTCGTGAAGTTGGAATAACACCATTAAGTATAGCAACTAAAATAGATAAAGATAAACAAATCCTCGCAGATGTTGAACCCAATATGGACAGTCTTGTTGTTTTTTTGGGGGGGGGGGGGGGGGGGGTATCCACAACCCACCCAAAATGAAACATCTTCTTTTGCCCCACACATCCTACAAGGCGGATTTTTTTGTTAAAGTCGCTTTTAATAGAAGAGACTTTTTTAAAGTGTTATCGTACCGGTTAAACATGAGCAAAAACTTGATGAATGTTCAAAGGAATATAACGACCATGTAACATACAGTAAAGTTGTTTCGGAATGTCACCCGACAAAACGAGTTTGCATTTGTGGAAACATTTGTCTTAAAACCGAATCTAAATGCACGACATGTTAATACGATTCCAGTGTTACGGAACGAAGTCATCTTTATGGCGACGTTCCTGCTGGTCATGAAGAAGATCAATCGTGACACCAGGTGAAATTATAGGAGTAAATCCCAATAGCAGGGAGACAGTGAAGACCGTTCTAATCGAAATAGGCAAAGCAAGTAAGGTTGGCACCGATCGAGCGTGGATTCGTGTAGGTTGCAATGGTTAGTCACACAACATAACAAGCTCTTTGCTAAACGATATATATATGTGTATATATATATATATATATATATGTAATGATTGCGGAGAGGAAATAGACACTACCCAAACCCTTTTAATTGTACACCTAGAGGAAAAGCACTAACGCAACAAAGACAAAGTTTCTTTCAAGCTGTACTTTGATTACGTCCTTCTTGTTCCAGGGCTTGGACATTTAGAAATAAACCTCTTTTGGGCACTGTTTTCTCTTTGCAGAGACATTTTTCTTGAGTATTTAGCTGGAAAACTTCGTTTTGTTTCTAAAAAGGCTATTGATTTTATAATAGGATGCGGGGATCACCACCTAACATGGCAAGTGTAAAAAGAGTGTTAAAGAATATATGGAAAAACACGAAACGTTCTCAATGACCGGAGACTTTTTTTGTGCAGAGGGTGGTGATTATGTTACCGAAAATGTGAATAGGTCAATATAAAATCAATTGCCACCAGGAGTCCCAACTCTTCAGAACTGGGTGACAGCCAGGAGATGTTTTTCTAGACTTTAAAAAATCCGATCATCTGTATTTAAACGTTCTGGTTTGAATGAGCCGTGTAGTGAAAGGTCGGCTATAGATGTTAACAACGAAACTCAAATGTTTAGACTTGAAATTCGTCAATCCGGGTGGATAGAGAATCCCGACGAAGAACGTGCATTGAGTTCAATCGACTCTAATCGTCAGTTACATCATAACCTCTTGAATGTAGTGCTCGACAGTAGAGAAAACTATAGACGTTTTTTGCAGGAAGGGAAAAAGACGGAACTGGTGCCTATTTTTATAACATATCAAGATGAGACAGACTTTAACGATGCAAAGAATTGGACCTTTAGCAAATTGAAAAATCAGATATTGACCACTATCAACTAATTACAGGAGCAAGATCTGGCAACATTTTATCTTAACCATTACAAGAAGAATGTTTCAAACAGTAATAAGAAAGCTCATGTAAACTTGTACACCGAGGTTCAAAATGTACTTTTGGGCAATGACTCCACCGAACTCTGTGACGACTGACCTTTTAAATACTTCTACATTTATAAATGTTTATATAATTCAAAGTTAGAATTTTCTCACATTAACCCATACATTGGCAATAACTCCACCTACTTTTTTGTGATGCCTATTAACCGAAATTAAACAAATTCGTTCATATATAAAATGTGGGCCATAATGACCTAATTCATAATGAGTTATACTGACCTTTCTACTACAGGTCACATATTGTTTTCCAAATGTCATATCTGCAATATGGACCTTTAACCAAGAACTTAACTTAAGTTTTTCAAACGTAGAAATAAGGTCACGTTGACATTATTTTTTGGCGGTATTGTACTACTCAATGCAATATCATTGCTCTACCACATGTAGTACCTAATATATAGACCAAAACCCTGAACTTCACCAATTAAAATGCGACAGGCGAAAAGATTTGAGGGCTATCATGGGTTTCTCGATAACATGATTGCCAGGATATTTTATTGATGATTATTTGATTACCGGGTACCCTCATGAGGAGGCCCAGATATGGGCAGACAAGGGTAACACTAATTATCTTACCTCCTATACATTTCTAGAAATGTGATTGGTTAAAAGCGCCCTCGTGGAGACCGTGTATATTTCATATTAGGTTAGTAGGGAGGCGGGGCTTATCTCATACACGGTTAGTAGTGGTGTTACGTCCCTTTATATTCCTTATAAGGTAGTAGGGAGGCGGGGCTTATTTCATACACGGTTAGTAGTGGTGTTACGTCCCTTTATAAAAACAAAACGGTACTGAGAAAAAATCGTAAAGGTTTCAACAGACGAAGAAAGTGGTGATTAAGATTGAAATTAATTCATAAAACACATTTAAACCTAACAAGTTGTTATTGTTGTTATCTGTTTTTGTAGGATCAATGGAAGTAGTTTCTTAATTCTAACAGTATTGAAGACTTGCTTATTTGATAGGTCACTAGACTAAGTCTAAATTTCACACGTTAAGATAGTCGGTAAGATAAATTCGTTACATAGTGTGCTAGTGACCTAATACGGTATATATGGGGTCAGTAAATTACATATGGGGATTCGAGCTTCGCTCTCACCTCATATGGAATTTACTGACCCCATATATACCGTATTAGGTCACTAGCACACTATGTAACTAAAAGTATCCAGACCACATATGTGACCAGGTGAAATACATGGCAAAACATATAGTTCTAAATAAATAGTTATTTTCCCGGGAGAAACATTTATTGATTTCCTCTCAAAATTTATAGTGTTTTTTTTTTATTTTAGCAGAATCTAATTTTAGCAATTCACCATTTCATCATTTACAAAAAGATAAAGCAATATCCGGGGAAATTTATGTTCGTGTCTTCGAGACTATCGCGAAAATTAAATCACCGCGAAATTAACCATTTATACAGCAGTATACAATAATATATATTTCAACTACTTTCGGCATTTCAACTCCACCTTATGTTTGCGTCTGTCCCAAATTAGGAATTTAACCTAATAGAAAAATAAATGGAAATGGGGAATGTTTGTCTCCTTTTTTTTCACCTTTGAGTTTTATTATCCGTCCAGAAGTCCAGTATAGAAATATATTCCTCATTATTCATTGAAAAACCTTGGATGGTCAAAGTTATACACAACTGAAATGCTGAACATGATAAGATGCATCAACACACAATATGGAGATGGACACTACTTTTTTCTTATTGTGTGATACAGGTAAAAATAATAAAATTTAATTTATGAATATAAAAAGATATATTTATGTCATAATTATTTTTTTTATGATAACATGAGAAACATATTAAAGACATATAAATATTCACCTCTTTAAAATATTTAACAAATTAAGACTATAACAATCAATCTCAAAAAATAAGTTAAATATAAAAAATATGAATCTAGATATATTGAATTGGCACTTAAAATATATAATTTGGCACTATTTTTCACAGAGGAAAAGTTATTCATTATATAGGTCATGTCATATCATCAAATATGAATAAATATTTTGAGTAATGATCGGGGATTTAGCAAATTTATCTGACTATCCTTGAAATTCATTGTTAATATGGTTGATTATTTTTGTGTTTGTAGCATTTCCCCATTTCTTTTCTTATTTCAATTGTGGCTCTGATGATTAACAGAAGCTGATATTCCATAGCAGGTGGGAGAGAAGATTTACTGTGGTTTATGCATTCAAGATCTTCTCTCATGTCAAAGCTAGGATTTATTGTTGAAGTATCTTTGACAAAAATAGGAACAAACATAGATATACGTATTGTTCCTACATAAATGGGATTTTTCATCTTTTTGTCATCATATGCATATTCACCCAATATTTATGTTTTCTTCATTTTATAATAGCTCAATTAATTAAAATCCAATAATTTAAAACGGAGAAAACATCACAAGCAACGTTTCTTTACTCAAAAAATAGTATTGCAGGTATTTCATAATACTCACCTTGTAATTATTTTAATTTTCAGAATAACATGAATAAAAATGTTCTCTGTGAAAAAAAACAAAGACCAACATCATATTGGATTCATCAGAAATGTATATGGCTATTTCCCATGCTTAGGGCAAAAGAAAGGAACTGATTCCAAGTCTTCTTTCTGTTTGTAAAATAGCCCTATGCAATTTTGGTGAACCCAATATGGACAGTTTTGTTTTTTTTTGGGGGGGGGGGGGGGGTTGCGGTATCCACAACCCAACCAAAATGAAACATCTTCTTTGGCCCCACACATCTTACAAGGCAGATTTTTTTGTTAAAGTCGCGTTTAACGAGGGTTTTCTTGAGACCCTTGCAGGGCTACTGGCAGCTGGTACACAAGCCCTGTTGTCACCCGATGGTCCTACAGATACATGTACATTAGTGACAGATGTCTGGTCTTATGCAGCTGCTAACTCCTCTTTGCTACTTCTGTAAGAGTGGCGTTTTCCTTTGTCCCAGGCAGGTTTCACATCAATAGACACTTCACAGTGAGTCTGTAGTTCCAACTCCATAGCTTGTAAGTTTATATGAAGAAATGAGAATTCATACATTTTATATCCACGAATATTAGTCTGATTCTTGGAAGGCTGCTACATCAGCTAAATGTAGCATCTAAAACATGACTTCTCCTGGATGAATATAATATCCAGCAATTGAAATACTTAACACTTTTATGAAAACTATATAAACAACAAAATATCAAATTATCAATTAATTGTGAAGATTGACTTGAAAATCATGAACCATGTGTTAGAGTTGAAGAACTGTATTTTGCAAAATATAATGTAAATATGAAACATTGCCATATTTCAGATAATTTATAGCTAATTTGACTTAAACAATGAATACATTCATTAACTTGTTGTAAGACAATATAGAAGCAACAATTTGATTACCTGTACATATCCTGGTTTCTAATTTCATCTTATAAAACCAAACAAAAAAGTATGTGTGTTTCCTGTTACATCTTTGAAAAATAGAACTTACTTTATTTTGTTTTTAAATTGAGTCTATAAGAGAATTTTTCTGACCTTAATAGTGCTTATACATTACAAAATGTCTGGTGCATAATTGTATGCTCCTAAATTAGGGTGGGTATGGTTACAGGAAACGCCCACTTTTATAAACTTAGTCGTCCTATGTCATGGAGCATTGAAACACCTCACAATATTTGAAAACCAGTTTTTTCAATTAAAGTTGTGAGGGATGGACCATTAGCTTCAAGGGGGGGATCGGGATTTTTTTTAAAAATATTTTGATTTTGAACTTTGACTTTTGAGAAAAAAAATAATTTGGCGAAGTAGGGAATGAAAAATATTTATGTGAAAAACAAAATTTTCTATTAAACCTATGTGAATATTGAAAAAAATAAAAATATTCTGAAGCAAAATAAAAACCAAAAAATTGAAAAACTAAAAGAATAAACACAAAACATATGTCACAAATATAAACATCTTTTAAACATTAAATTGCAAAACAATGAATTACTGATAATACAAGGGATGTTCCACTTTTTGAATATGTGGATCGCTTAGATCCATCATTTGTTATACATGTTATTGTTTTCTTATGTTAGTTTAAACATATTTTATTGTTCAAAACAAATGGATTAGACACAAGTTTTTCAACTTAGTTCCGTCTTCTCCTTAATATACATGAATATACATTATATTTATATTGCACATTACATAAATTTGTAATTTTCTTATAAGCATGAAGGCATGAAAAATAATTAGATAAATGATAATAATTGTTGTTATAATATTTATAAACAAGAAAATAATAGTAGCGGCTCAATGGATATCCAACGTTTTAATTTTGAATTATCAAACACACCCAAGGTTTATACCAAACAAACGGTCCAAATGGAAAACACCTATTGATATGCATGTGTTTTTCTCAGACATTCTATTTATATGTATATATTTGTAAATAGATAGTAACGTTCAATACATATTATTGTGATACGGATATCAAATTCTGACTTTAAAAATACCGATAAAGAGATGACAAGAACATAGATTTAATGTTAGTATCATTTTTCTTTTAACTTAATAATTGAAATCCATTTGAGACGAAACATTTTGTTAACCGTTATGAACAGCAAATCGATCATTCGAATAATGCAACGTCTGTACTGTAGTCTATAAAACAATAACCAGCAAGGTTGTTATCAAAATGAGTAACGTTTTGTTTCTTTTATATATTTATGTACTGAAGAAAATGTTACAAAATTGTCATTTGTATCTAAGTTATCATTACCAAAAAATAACAAATCAATGGTATATTAATGTTATATAGATATAAGAAGATGTGGTATGAGTGCCAATGAGACAACTGTCTATTTCGCAGGTTATAATTAGTAGTATCTGATACATACGGAGGAACCAGTGCTTGTAAATAATCTGGTGTTTGGTAATTTACAATTTTATAAAACATGGTCATTTTTTTAACTTCCCTTTTTACATTTGATTTCTCCCATCCCGTCTCTCTATAAATAGAGTAAATACTAGCATTATAACATGGTAAACCAGTAACTATACGCGCCGCTTGAATCTGAGTCCTTTCTAACCGTTCGGAATTAATTTGCCCACAGTTGTCCCAAACTTCAGATGAATATTCCAAAATAGGACGAATAAAAATCATATAAATCTTTTCAAGATATTCATTTTTAGTTTAAATTTTAGTTTCCTCAGTACGTTTAATTGTTTTGACGACTTTTCTATCAGTTTATCAACATGTTTATTCCAGTTACAGTCACTTCTAAATATAATACCTAAATGCTTATGTGTATCTACAGGATCTATTGAGACTCCACCAAAATCAAAAGTAAAGACGTTCTGCATATTCCTAGTATAAAAAATCATGATATCTGTTTTATTAGGATTAAATTTTAGCATCCTCTTTTTAGACCAATTTTGAAAATTATCTAGATCAATATTTATTAAAGTGTTTAGACGTGTAACATCAGGTGCTGTATGCTAATAGATGAGTCATCAACAAAAAGTCTACTGAACCCACTTAGATCATCTGCAATGTCATTTATATAAACCAAGAACAATAACGAATCCAGTATCGACCCCTGGGGCACACCAGCTCTTAAGCAGACCAATGTGGACAGTGAATCTTTCATAACCACTCTTTGTGACCGTCCCGATAAGTAACTATTCAACCAACATAATAAATCCCCATTAAAACTATATTTTTCAAGTTCATATAAAAGACCTTTGATCCAAACTGTATCAAAAGCTTTACTTATATCCACAAACGTTATACTAGTAACTTGCTGGTCGTTTAATGCCATTATAATTTTTTTATACAACTCGATCAACTGGTGGGTAGTAAAATATTCGTGAATAAATCCCGACTGAAACTTATATAATAGATTATGTGAATTCAAATGATTATGTATAATAATTTGATCTATAATTTGAGGGCAAAGATTTATCACCACTTTTAAATAATGAAACAACATGTGCAATTTTCCACTGGTTTGGGAATATTTTATCCCGTAATGACCTATTGAATAATAATCATAATGGTTTTGAAATTTGAATTCTGACAGCAAGTAGCATTCTGTTGCTTATAATATCAGGCCCGACCGCTTTATTAACATCAAGTGTGGAAATTATATCGTGCACGTCTTGTTCACTAACTACAATAAATGACAGAAAATCAACACAACGATCGTTAAAGACTGGTATATCCTTATCTGGATTCTCTAAATTACATTGTAGCTATAGAACAAAAATAATTATTCAAAATTTTTCAGTACTCTCGTATGCCAAATTATAATTTTGATTTAGATCCTTCAAAGGCGGTACGTCTTGAACAGGCCTGTCGTTTTGGATTCGCTTGTTTGATGTCATCTTAATTTCATTTAAACTAGCGTAAAAATGTTTTATAGCCTGCTTTTTCAAGTTATTTACTTTGTTTCGCTGTGTTTAAACTGAAGTTCAGCCGAAGCTGATTTCAAACGTACAAATAATTTACGAAATCTGTCGCGCTTGCGCATTTCACGATGCAAGTTAGAAATATACCAAATTTTGTCATCACATCGTACTACAACTTCTCTTGTAGGTATACACTCTGATGCTATGTCAAGGAGTGATTTAGTGAAATTAGTGCAAGCAACATTTATATTATCATCGTCAGAAATCAAATGCTCCCAATTGGTCCCTAACACCTTTTGATTCATGAGGTCAAAATCCCCATTTTTATAATCCCAAATCGTCCGCTTATAAGTACGACTACTTGTTTAATTAGTTTAAATATATTCTATTTGCAAAAGTAGCAAAAGGGATTGGACACAAGTTATAACAACATTAGTGACGTCTCTCCCTTGTAGTCGATTGTGACATATGTTCAAACGTGATCACTGATTCCTCTATCAATAATACCTGGTATTGTGTCTTTATCGACAACAGATTTTAAATCTGTAACTAAAATCGGATCAAGCAACGAATTGTTACCTGTACGTGTATCAAAATGCGTCGGCTTATCTATAATATTAATGAGGCCGCTAATGAAAATAATATCTCTTATATTTGACGGTATATCTGACATGAAATTTTTGTTCAGATCGCCCAAACAAATTATACTACTATTTTCATCTAAAGCCCTTTTCAACATCATATCAAAATATTGCCAAAAATAAACCGAAGATTGTCGTTCTGATCTATAATTAATATTTATCAGTATTGACCGAAGTTTCGTCTTTAATTCTAACCACATACTTTCAATTTGATCATGTTCTAAATCAACCCGACGAATAATATTAATAAAACTTTTATAATACATAATTATGCCACCGCCGTTGGCATTCCGGTCTTTTCGGACTACTGGTGTCTCAAAACCCAACAAGGATATATCCAAATCAGTAACATCAATAAAACCAACAGTATGTTTAATAACTGTTTTTACACAACCAGAGTTAATTTTGCAATAAAACAGTCCTATTGATATTCTGTGTGCAACAATATCACTACCCTTTGTCGAAAACAAAGTATTCTTATATTAAAAAATAGAACCGTTTTAAGACATTTAAAGAATACAAACAATAACAATTCGAATGATCACTATTGAGTTTTTCAACGGCATTACATGCTGTAATAATTATGTACAAATTGAGGTATAACAACGTAAAAGTTGAACACATTGAAAAAGGGGGTTGGTTGCGAAATTAAACGAGAGAAATTCGTGATAATCTAAGAAATAGCATTTCTAAGGAAGAGATAAATAAAAGTTATTAATGATTAGATGCAAAAACAGAAATTATAGTATTTTCAATTACGATTAACGATAAAAGGAATTAGAGGCAGAGTCTACTTTGTTTTTTTTAAAGGTCATAAGTTATTTACTACGATCTATCATGCTAGAGTAAGAATGACACCTGAATATGAAATAAACAACACAAAAGAATTTATATCTTAGTTTTGAAACTGAGATCTGTACTCATACATGTATTACAGTATTAACACACTCAGCAGTGTATGCAAACAGAACCACCTGCTATGTCATATAATAAACAATAACAAAACACAGTATAATACAGTTCAAAAGCACAGGAAAACTAAATAGACACAATCGTCTTAATTTACGTAATACAACCCAATTTTATAAAGAATTTATTAGTACAAAAATATGAAAGTTGGTGCAAACGGAATGTCTAATCCTCATCTTGGTTATGAACCTCAAGGAATTCCCCATCTAGTGTATATATGACTTTTCTGGATTTTACCTTTTTCGGGCTGGATACATCAGTTGTCTTTACAAGTATTGTGCCGTCATGTGTCCAGAATGAATGTATCTTTTCTTTGGTAGATCGAGTATTTTGTCTGTTTATCAGATCATATCTGTATTTCGTCAGGTTCTCAGCTATAAAAAATTTTGTCGGGGTTGTTTTTAAGTTTCTTTTTATTACTGAAGACCATGTTACGCTGACGATAAGAAAGGAATCTTACGATAATGGAGATTTTTCCGTCTCGCATTTCACCAATGGGATGGGATCGACCTATGTCGAAAATACTCAATTTGACTTGGAGTTTTTTGTTGCAAGACTAGATCTTCTGTATTAATTGGTGTTAGGATTGCACCGTTATCATCAGTAGGCACAGGAACATTATGAAACCTTAAACTTGTTCTCCTTGAATATTGCTCTTGTTCCTCTAATCTAGATTCTATCTTGCCTAGCTTGGATTTTCTTATGTTTCCTGTCGGGGAAGCTCCTTTTCAGTTTTTCAATATCGTCTGATAATTTATCATAATAAGCCGTAATATTCTGAAAAAAAGATTTGAACATCCTAAAAGTATAATAGATATCTTTTGGAATGTGAACAATCACACGATTGATGAACGTTTCTAAACTATATGTACGTTGTTTTCGTTCAATGAACTCTAGAACAAAATGTTCAAGTCAATTTTCATTTATTGTTGTACTTTATGAGAAAACATGGGAAAAATTGTACTGAGCAGATGGGGTTGTATGTGTGTTACGTGTATAAGAAGGGAAAGAAAGAATTTCAGTAAATTATGATCTGTACCTGTCTTCTAAGATTGTTTTTGGAGATTCCCGCGGATGGATTTTCTTCAACCAAAATTAATGTGAAAGCGGAAATTCGCGCAAACTCTATGATATAAGGGAGATAATGCCGATAGTTCTAGAATTTTGCCGATGGGAATTTAAAGCCAGCCTTGCCGAATTCGGCAACAAAAACGGTACATAATTCAGCAACGTTGCCTAATTTGACAACGTTGCCGAATTCAGAGTTTTCCCGGACTGATGAGTTAGATTTCATTGTTAAGTTGAAAAGCTCCAAAAGCAAAATTATCCAGATATACTTGTTACTACATTCGATTAGTATCAACACGTAGAATAAAATAAGATGACATGTGCATTCGAAGCGCCTTTCATGATTTCTTTCATTGGAACGCTCAAACCGTAACATTTAAAAACAAGGGATATGTAAATACGTAGAAACGTTAAGATATTTATACGAAAGGTAACAATCATTATAGCCAATCCTATAAAAGGTTAACTATGCTTGACGGAGTTGACGGAATATTTTAGGGATTTCGTAATTATCAGCGTAAAGTTCAAATAAATCGTTTCAGTACAGTAGCACTTACTGATGAGGTTATTTTACACTCTAGGATTTTTAGTCCACCAGTAGTAATGGTATCGACCCAGTGATAGTAAGCACAAAAAAAAATTATAAATTGTAGGCGTCTGAACCGTTTGTCTGGATTAACTTTCATCAGAAAGGCTTAAACATAAAAAAAATTGAAAGCCAAGAAATATGTAAATACGTAGAAACGTTAGGAGTTATATAACTAAGGAGGACATAAACGAATATCCAAAAGCATTGAAGATTAATTTGCCTGTGGGAATTGGAACCATAAGTTTCTAAATTTCTCTATTTATCGAAGGAATATTAAAAAAGAATGTTATAAGTTATCTCAATACCGAGCACTGATTACTGAGAAGTTGATACCCTCGGCAACTTACAGATCAACATTAATTGTATCAACTCAGTGCTAGAAAAATAAAATAATACTTTATATAAATTACTTGCGGCCAAACGGTATTTACATTCATCAGGAACGCTCAGACCTAAATACGTGAAAGCAAGGGGTGCGTAAAAAAGTTAGAAACTATATTACTACATGTAATAGGACATTTAATGAATAACCTGATAACTAGACATAGTTATTTTGCAGTTACAATTTAGAAACATTCTGAAGGTAATTTGTTTTCAGACAGCAACAATTCGTAGAATTTCTACAAAACTTGGACACTGGCATTTTGACAACAAAGAGACAACATACAGTTGGGATCACTTCTACCCTCTATTAAAATGTGTTCTTTGTAGATCTAACATAGAACACTTTTGGATATTTCGACCCTAGAACATATTCTGACAGTTCTACCATATAACCGTTTTGGACAGTTCTACATTAGAACAGTTTCGGGCAGCTCTACTATAGCCCTTATTCTGACAGTTTCATCTTAGAACTGATCCTGACAAGTCAATCGAACAGATTTACACATATCTATTTATTTAAATATTTTTTATATCTATTTATTGTTTTTTATTGATTTCTTCGTAATTATTCATTTATTTTTTTCATTTTGACTTTTAATATTTAAAAACAAAATATCAGATGGGATAGGTTTTCAATGTTGTGTTGTATGTACTATTGTTTGTCTGTTGTTCAATTATTTAAATTTGAAATAAAATTACTGAAATTAATAAGAAGCTAAGGTTACTTCTCCCTCAGGCAGAGTTGAACATAAATGAATTATTTTATTATGCTAAGGTTCTTTTTGGCTATATAGCTTCTAACGTTTCTAGGTTTTTGAAACTTCAATCGCTTTCAAATGTTTAGGTTTGAGAGTTCCAGTGAAGGTAAATTCAAAAACTCCCCTGACACACACAATTTATAAAGTGCTTATTTCATTGATTGTGTCCATGGAAAAATAAGGAAAACAGTAAATTCAACATTGAATCAAAAAAAAAATTCTTGTTCCTGTTTGTTATTAAAATATTTGTTTTCCGTTTAATATCTTTTCGTTTAAAATCGAACAAATTCATTTGCTTCCAACAAAAACGAATTGTCGGTGCCTAATATGTCAATTATTGAAACTTTAATATGATAAATGTCAAGAATTATTTGAAATTTATATTTTGAAGTATATGGTTCAATTACTAACCTGCAAAGTTATAAAATTGGCGATTGATAACATAAATAACATAAAGAATACGCGTAACAAACATAAAATGCCCTAAACAAATACTACAATAAATCAAAGATATGGATAGAAATTATGTAACAGAAATAATCAGATTGACAAAGCATATTTTCTTAGTTCAAAAACAAGATATTTTTTGTGTTTTTTTTTTTAAATTTCATTTAACAAGGAAACGGATTAAACTGTGTCTAAATAGTAGGAACTTTGGTATGTTTATTTATATACTCAAAGTTATTTTTCTGTTTGAGGTGATGTTGTGATGGTGTGATCTTTTGATTTGTTAATCATCAAATTATATTGTAATTTTATTTCTGACGTTCCATTGGCAAATACCACTATTCGGTTAGAGATGTTGGACCTTTTTCCGTCCAGAGCAGATGACTTTCTGTTGACAATGAGTTAGATTTCATTGATAAGTTGAAAAGCTCCAAAAGCAAAATTATCCAGATATACTTGTTACTACATTCGATTGGTATCAACACGTAGAATAAAAGAAGATGACATGTGCGTTCGAATCGCCTTTCATGATTTTTTTCATTGGCACGCGCAAACCGTAACATTTGAAATCAAGGGATATATAAATACGTAGAAACGTTAAGATATTTAATCGAAAGATAACAATCATTATATCCAATCCCATAAAAGGTCAACTATGCTTGATTGAGTTGACGGAATTTTTTAGGGATTTCGTAATTATCAGCGTAAAGTTCAAACAAATCGTTTCAGTACCGTAGCACTTACTGATGAGGTTATTTTACATTCTAGGATTTTTAGTCCACTAGTAGTAATGGTATCGACCCAGTGAAAGTAAGCGCAAAAAAATTTATAAATTGTAGGCGTCTGAACCGTTTTTCTGGATTAACTTTCATCAGAAAGGCTTAAACATCAATACTTGAAAGCCAGGAAATATGTAAATACGTAGAAACGTAGAGGAGTTATATAACTAAAGAGGACATAAACTAAAAGCTTTGACGATTAATTGGCCTGTGGGAATTGGAACCATAAGTTTCCTGAATTTCTCTATTTATCGAAGGAATATTTAAAAAGAATGTTATAAGTTATCTCAATACCGAGCACTGATTACTGATTAGGTGATACCCTCGGCAACTTACAGATCAAAACTAATTGTATCATCTCAGTGCTAGAAAAATTAAATAATACTTTATATAAATAACTTGCGGCCAAACGGTATTTAACTTCATCAGGAACGCTCAGACCTCAATATGTGAAAGCAAGGGATGCGTAAAAACGTCAGAAGCTATATTACTACATTTAATAAGACATTTAATTAATAACCTGATAAATAGACATAGTTATTTTGCAGTTACAATTCAGAAACATTCTGAGGGTAATATGTTTTTAGACAGCAATAATTCGTAGAATTTCTATAACACTGGCATTTTGACAAAAAAGATACAAAATACAGTTGGGATCACTTCTACCCTCTCTTAGAATTTGTTCTTTGTATAGTTCTAACATAGAACACTTTTGGATATTTCGACCCTAGAACATATTCTGATAGTTGTATCATAGAACCGTTTTGGACAGTTCTACATTAGAACAGTTTCGGGCAGTTCTACTATAGCACTTATTCTGACAGTTATACCATAGAACCGTTTTGGACAGTTCTAACTTATAACAGTTTCTGGCAGTTCTACTATAGCACTTATTCTGACAGTTTCATCTTAGAACTGACAAGTCAATCTAACAGATTTACACATTTCTATTTATTATATATTTTTTTATATATCTGTTTATTGTTTTTTCTTGATTTTTTCGTAATTATTCATTTATTTTTTTTCATTTTGACTTTTAATATTTAAAAACAAAATATCAGATGGGATATCATCATTGTTTAGGATTATATAGTATTATTGTTTATTCTTTTGTTTTACTGTTTATACTTTTTAATTTGTTTTCATTTATCAATATTATGAACTGTTGATTTTGGTTTTCGCGAACCGAAATGATTATAATAACATTAACTCACATTATCTAGTGGTGTATATAACTGAGGATAAAAAAGATATATAACACGACATTAGCAATTGATATTGTCGCTGTTTAACCAAGTATGTCACATGAATTTTATACTCTTCTTTCCAAAGAGAGTTTAATTATTTTTATAACAAAAACGGGACTGGTAAAAGTATGTTTCATCTTCTGCTTAAAATAATTATATAAAATATTGAAAAATATATTAAAAATTACTTAGAAAAATGAAGCTATAACAGAAGTTAGAAAAATCCAAAACTGTAACTATCAACATGCTTAACAATTAAATTTTGAAATATGATTTCAACAGTTCCTACCCTAGACCAGATAAGAACAATTATACACTAGAATGGTAGAACTATTCTGGAACAGATTAAAACAGTTATATGACAGATAATCCTGGTAACTGTGCAATATATGAAGCAACATATTAAAAATATGTATTTTTTTCTTTTTTTCGTAATTCCTTATGAGAACATTTTACCACAAGTGGTCAGATGCAAATATTCGCTGCTGTCGTAGACACTACAAAAAGAAGAAATATTTATCAATAATCATCAATGAGCTTTTAAATTTCTATAGCAAAGCCAAAGTCTTGTTTCTCCTTAGGTTAGACGTTTGACAATTTGATTCCAATGAACATGATAAATTATTTACGTTTATAATTATGTAGGTGCTGAAGGAAAATGATAAATAAGACATTTATGAAGACAATTGCGGTTCCAGTCGTTATTTTGGCACTATTTATAATGTTCATATCCGTTGTCAAGAATTCAATGAATACAAGATCGCGTAGAACAGTTGAAGATCGTGAAAGTGATTTACATTTAATGGCAACAATTACTGGTGTCAGAAACCAACTATCCATCCAATTAAATAAGGCAAGACAAGTTATAGGAAGATTTGATTGCGAGGTAAGATAATTAAGGGTACATCAGACTAAGATTCAGGCAGAGATGAAAGTGATCAGTACATTTATTTTCTAGACAAATTGTAACATTGTTTCTTTTCTCTCTGTTTTTGTGAAAATTAAAGTAACTTCCACTTATCGAGATAGTAAAGATTTCGACTAGCACTAAGTTAATTTAATTTATGTATCTGTTCTAGGTAAGGAACATATCCTGTAGTTGTGGTTCTTTATATCTTTGATGTTAATTGTCTAAGGTATGCTATGTTAAGTAATCCACAGGCTCTTTGGACGACACAAATCGATTATTATAAGGTGGCTAGGGTGTCTTAGTCCATCTTGGATTTTGAAGTAGCAGATTACAATTGGTCTAGATCTTTAATGAAATGTGCAAATTTTGAGAGTAGTATGTAATTCGTGTGTAAAACTTTTCATGTTAATATAGAAAACTATGTGTTTTATCATATTTACGGCTGTATTTTCTATAAAACAAAATATTTTTGTTCAACTTTGCCACATAAGAGGAGATAACTCAGATAGTAGGGGAGATAACTCAGATTAAGTAATTTTTATAATAAAAAGTGTTGTGAATTACCTATTTTAATATGTCGCAAGAAAACAAGTCCGGCGACCCCTTTTTTTCATTTTCTTATCTGAAAGCATGTTAAAGGAGATATCTTCTTACATTTTATCTTAAAATTCTATGGTGTAGTTTTCTTTTTATCACACAAAGTTGTATTTTCCATGCATAATCTATACAAAATCTGACAATTTTGCACAACCTGTAGCGTGAAAAAAGTCCGGTGACCCATACTTTTTATTAAATTTTGGAAAAAAGCATGATAAAAAACTACATTTTGACAAATTATTAAAAAATTCTGTGGATTTTAATAAAGACTCCCATCCACCTTAAAATGAAATTGTCCACCATTGAAGATTTTCTTTTAAAATTAAGAATAGTTAGATGTTATATAGTTTCAATGGGCTTCTTTTTTTTCGTTCCTTCTCAAACAGAAGCATATACACTTCATTCATATGACGATATCAAAGGTAAAAAAAAAAAAGAATAAAAGTACGAAAAAAAAAACAACAATCTATAAACACAATACAATTATGTTAAAAGGAAAAAGATCGAAAATCAAATTGTACAAAAATAAAAAATAAAAATAAAGCAAAACTTTTCATTATAATTCGTTGATACATAAACTACAAATGAAATTATAATTAACAATAGCACAACCAATACCGGCAAGATTTTAATCAAAAGCTTAGTGAAAAACCTTTAATATGAATCAGAGGAGATTATTGGGTATACGTTAAGGAGACATCAACCAACTTCAAGGTAAATTCATAAAAGGGGAAGTCCATAAAACCTGACAAAAGAGACTGGAAACAATTGTCATGTTCCTGGTATAGAACATGTATTTTCCGAAAGGAAAAAAATGGGTTAAACCTGGTTTTATAGCTGGCTTAACCTCCAACTTGTCTTACAGCTGTTTATATTATAGTTCATTTATTATTTACAATATTGTATGAGAGATAAAAATTGTGAAAACATAGAAAAAACCGCTTTTGAATGTGTCTTTGAAATAAAATAAACAACACCAAGTCCTGACTAGAGGTACAGAAATTACCTAACCTGGGGTCTGCTTATCCTTCCAGAGCACCTGAGATCACCCCAGTGTTTAGTTTGATTTGTGTTGCTCAGTCTGTTTTTTTTCTATTTTTAGCCATGGCTTTGTCAGTTTATTTTCGACTTATAAGATTGAATGTCCCTTTGGTGTCTTTTGCCTTTCTCTCACATGGTACATCATGTATTTGTAAAACCATAAAAGTTATCTTAAACTCCGCCAAAAGACAAGTGTACAGATCGTATATCAAGCAAATAATCAATCTGAGTGAAAACAATTTATTAATCACCAAAAAATAACCATCATCACCAAAATCTTTAAAAAAATTCAAAACGTAAATCCCCTCTTCCTCGTTTAAATGATCACTGTAATTAGCAAACGGTTTATGGAAGAAGCATCTGCAACATAAAAGCTTACTCCCCTCTGTCATAGGACTGTGATAAAGTCATACGCTTTACTAAAACAATTAAGATTGCTACCTTACTTGCATCATTGTTGTTGGTATTGTCAATAAATGGAAAATTGACTTTTTATGAGAGAATCCTTTTTGTATTTTTTTATATCTTTCTTTAATATATAAAATCATATCTTAATTGTTTAAATTTGAAATAAAGTCAGCGAAATGAATAAGAAGCTACGGTTCCATCTCCCTCAGGCAAAGTTGATCTTAAATGAATTATTTTATTCTGCAAAGGCCCTTTTTGTTTATATAGCTTCTAACGTTTCTACGTATTTAAAATTTCCCTTGCTTTCAAATGTCTAGATTTGAGAGTTCCTTGTGAAGAAGGTGAATTCAAAAACTCAATCCACAAAAACGCTTCTGACACACACAACTTATAAAGTGCTTATATTATTTACCTAGATACTACTGTTTTTCTAATAATCAATTAGTTTTAGAACTGACCACATCTCCTGTTAAACCATTTCGACTTATAATTTTTCCAATGTAAAGTATGTCGCTTGTTTTCTTGTAATTTCTACACGGTAACATATTAGTTACAATGTTGTTAAAGTGTGATTAATCAAACACACGTCTCATTTAATTTTTTAAAGAGAATTATAAAATGAAAATATGAATAATTTAACATTGTACACGCTTTTTGATAAAAAGGCAGTACATCCTCATTAGATAATATAATGGTCTGCGTAAAGCTCAGACTTCAAGTGATAATTCGTAATGACATTAAAAACAAAAGAAATAAAAACAAGCGAACTCATCATATCAGAAACAAATCTAAATTACAATGTTTTTTGTCAGAAATTTACAAACTTGTCAATTCATTAATATAGAATAAATCTACGAAAGTGTATTTCTATTTTTGCCTGTTGGAAAATAATTACCAATTTACCTACTGTATTCATACCAGCACATGTAGAACCAAGTTAAAAGCCACAAAACAAATAAATAATATAAAAAGCCTTAAAAAACGAAGAAACAAACCAACAATTAAAAAAAATAACAAAACCTTTAAAACTAATTGAACCTCCTCCAAAAATCAAAACAACTAACTGGATAAGATACTCTTTTGTAGATGTAACATTTGCAGTTTCGAATTTAATGCAGAGAGTTTTATGTGTATTTGCTTTGGGAGATAGATTGATATTCATTCTATAGGAAAATATGTTCGCATCCATAATTAAAAAAACATATATAATTTCTGATTTATGATAAAGAAAATAAGCAGGTCATTAACTATAGTGCAAATGTTGCAGGACTATATGTAGACCATTAAATGCATTATTTCAGTCGCTTGGTTGCTATCTTGCCTTTTTTATTCATACTATAAAGGAAGTGTGGTCACAATATAAGTTTAATTCTATTTATTCCAATTTGTCATAAATATCTATAGCAATATGAATTAAAAATTTGTATAGTCTTTTGTTTTCTGTATGTTATGTGGTGTGCTGTTTCTCTATTCATCGCATTTATATTCTCAAAATGGAGATTATATTGCAATCGTCTTGTCAGTCCGTCCGGCTGTTCGTACGTCCGGCTGTTCGTCCTCTCGGCTGATCGTCCGTCCTATTATGCATCAGTTCATTCGTCAAACAAATAGTTTCGTCACACGTTTGAGCCTCCTCATGGGGTTTTTGATTATGTGATTACTTTGACGTTTTTATAGCAATTATTTGAATACCAGACCAATTATTTCATGATTATTTGATTATTTGAGTATCTAGGACTATATTTTTGATTATTTGATTTTCTTGTTGAAAAAAAAATATTCAATTATTATGTGATTATATTGGCAAAACAAAAACAATAAGATTACTTGGACACCCTCATGAGAGGCCTCACTTTTCTCAGAATCATAAAACACAATGACTTTATATCTGATTAGGAGATCCACTGTGACAGTCATTATTTGTATAAACGTATATGCACTTTTCGTATCTGTCAAATACCTTCTTCATGTTAATCAATTCTTTGAATATTTACAATATGAATTCACTGGGTAATTTCCCTGGTTATTCAGTGACTAATTCACAGGGATACTCGGCCAACTGCTGTAGATAGAGTAATTTTTCATAAGAAAAGTGCAATAAAGATAGTTTTAGATGAACGAAAAAGAAAAGAATTTGCAATATGTTAAATAAACATAAAATATCATGTCGCATTTGTCTCAGAAACTACAAAACAGGGTGACTTAATATTTTGTCAAAAGCTAAACAGTGATAAAGTTTAACGGGTGTGCTTTTTTGAAATTTGCCGGACTTCTTGTTTTCTGATACTTTTTAATATTAGTAGGGGTTTTATTTATCAAGACAGCACGAGCATTCGCATTATTTTTCCTGACTTGTCTACGAATTTTAAAACTAAGTCTATAAATTATAAGCGTGTGTCACGACGATGAGCGACAATAAATCATAAAGTTAACATGTTAAATATATTACACTATTGTAATGAATAAAGACACAGTTCTTATACTATATTAGACATATGGCATATACCAGATGTGTACAATGCTTCTTGTCTTTTTTAGATGTCTAAAGGTTTAACAAATAAACATGGTGGGTGGTGTAAAGCTGCCAGCACAGAGACAGGAGGTCAACATTTAACGGACAAGTCATTGATTCCTCATCTATCATTTCTACTCAAAGGAAAAACTGTCGCTAGTTTCGGAGATGGTCCCGGAGCATATAAAAGGGAAATAATGAAATTAGGGCAAGTTACATTGTATGACGCTTTTGATGGTGCTCCATATTCCGAAGACAATAGCGACGGTAATGTCAGCTTTTTAGATCTTACAATACCACAGTACGGAATCCCGATTTATGACTGGATCATTTCGTTAGAAGTGGCAGAGCATATTCCGAAGGAATTTGAGTCGGTCTATTTGGATAACATATTTAGGCATGCCAAAAAAGGAATTATTTTAAGTTGGGCTGTACCAGGACAAGGTGGTCTACAACATGTCAACAATCAACCATTAACATACGTAATAAATGTCATGGAGAAAAATGGCTTTGCCAGAAATGAAAGTTTGTCAAACAAATTACAGGTCTCCTCAAGTTTATCATGGATTCGCTCAAACATTAATGTATACATACGAAAAAACTATTCTGTTTTTCATTCTGAAAGACACCTTGTTCAGTGGTTCATTTAATGTATATGCATTGAGTTGATCCCTTTTTTTTATTTCCTGACATATTTTTACTTTTTTCCAGTCCAGTGTACCTGTTTTTGCAAATTGTTTATTGTCGATGTATTTAATTTCGCTTAATACCAAAAATATGAAAAGATAAATAACGGACTTAAATTATTTAAATGCTCATTAAAAAAAATGTTTGTTTGACATATTTCTGTTCCTGTTGGAATACATATTTTATACCCTTTATTCCGTAAGGAACAAATACTGTGATATTTGTTTCAGTCAAAATAAAATCACAGAATATGTCTCCAAATTGAAAATTAAAGATTAAGCACTTAGCAATACATATAAATATAAAGGTAGGTTATCCAAAATGGGCAGACGAGGACGGAGGGCAAAAGATTTAGACTATTAGTAGGAAAAAAAGTTACCGGTATGTTAAATAGTGTCAAAAACTACAGACCCTTAAATTAGACCTCCTTCTCCTTCACATGTTTGGGTTAAACATTTCCATTCCGACATGCGTATTTAAACGTCCTGTACAATCAAGAGGATGTCCCTTTTGGGTTTTAGCTCGTACCCCTCAATAAAATTTGGTCCAATGTCTCTACCCCCGGGTTACTGAGGATATACTTTTCGTACTTACTATATGAGATGTGACGTATATACATCAATCTGTCAATAACACCTCGAGCTCACGCGGGAGTCCGGAATGACATTGGAAATGATATGTTATAATATTATAGTAACAGTATTTTTTAATATTTTGTTCTTATCGCACCCTATGCATCATCAATTTCCCGTCCAATGTCTGGCCTTTGAGTTAGGATGTGATAAAATCGGGCCTTCCAGCTAAGCTGTCGGTGTATATCAAGCCCTCTAACTATGTTGTTGTGGTAATATTATACTCTAGCTACGAGCTAGACTGTCGAGGGTAATAGGGAAGTCTCACAACAATATATTATACTGTAATCAATTTTAATAAGATAAAATGCATGTACTTAACAGTAGCTGTTGTAAAGACGTGATGTTCTATCGTATTTAAAATGATTATTCTAAACTATATTTACATATTAGAAATCTGAAAATGTTAAATATTTACATTATGAATTTTATTGTTGATCTGTTGGTAGTTAATACACACAGCTTGTCTACTAGACGTAAAACAAACAACAATCAGTCAATCAATACACACAGCTTGAAGTGGTTCAAGTACAAAAGAGATAATATGTAAACAATCCCCATGTAACTTTATTGTAACGAAATATTAAAACGTCATTTAAAAAAAACCCATCCTCCGCTTTTCAAACAGACATTTGTTAACCATTTTGTTGGTCAAGTTATACATATTTTATTTTTGACATCAATATCAATGTAAACTAGGGAAAGCATTGTTTGCAGATTATTGAAAAACTTCGAATACACCAAAGTGATCTCTACCAATGAAATTTTAGGATATGATGTTTAGTTTTTAGTAAAAGAGAAAACTTGGGGTGATCTCCGGTGCTCCGGAAGGTTAAGCAGATCCTGTTCCCCAAGTGGCACCCATCGTGTTGCTCATGTTAGTACAAACCCGGTAATAAGTTTAATTTAATTCGGTAGGTCACATTCGGGAAAAATGGACGGGATTGTAGTAACGACATGAGAACATATCTGCTGTTATCTGTGAAACAGATATTCCATAACGGTCAACCAACTCGTGATGGCGTCCGTAAAACTTACGAAGGGATGATTTCAACTTCACCACTTGGAACTCTTGGTTTAATAGCTTGCTTCCTTGTATGTAAGAGATTATCGTATTTTTTACTTACATTTAAAAGCAAAGAACTCTTATGTTGTTGATTAACAACTGACCGAAGCACATTAATCAGATTGGCAGCATTGGATATGATTTGAACTGATTACAAATGGAATAGAAAAAATAAGAATGAGTTGACTTTTTCTGTTACACTGAAATTGGTCCCGTTAATGTCAATAACTTCAAAATGATTAAAAATGAAACAATATCAAAGCAATATAAAACGATTATTCTGAATTTGAAAGCAAATGATTACTATTCTTTCCATGAAAAGTACTCGCTAATGTTTTTTTCTTAATCATGAAACCATTTCTTTATTTAAACAAAGTAAACAGTAATTTGAAACTTGCATATTTTAAAGTATTGCAAGTTTGTAAGATAATTTTGATGATCCTTCTATTCTTGATTTGTGTTTGCTATTGCTCGTACTTGATAATGAAACCAATTCTTTTAAAACCAAGTAAGAAGTCAATTGAGTCTTGAACGCTCTACAGTGTTTTAAGTTTATAAGAAAATATTAATCCATATATTCATAACGCCCGATCTTCATCATGAAAACCGTCTCTGCATATTCAGTAATAGATAGCATGCGGGCATCATAAAACTTTGGTCAAGAGTTCAGGTCAGATAAAGTTGCAAGTTTCAAGTTTCGAAGTATGTGTCACGTGAGGAACAAGCGGATCACTATCATAGTTAATTGATCATTGTGTAAAAATCTTTTAAAGCATTAGTTATGGTTCTTAAAGGGGACGGGGTTGTCATCCCGAATTCCCGAAACAAAAAAACGCAGAATACCTAACTCCCCAAAATAAGTTGATTTCGAAATTTGATAAAAGGTTTAATAATTTACATTTTTATCATAGCAAAACAAATTCTGGCATTTTGAAGGAATCATCTTAGATAGGTCAATGGCAGTATATATATATATATATATATATAGTGGTTTCAAAATTATAAAGAGGAAAAAATTAAACACTCATCTAAAGCGAACAGGTCAGCTTTATAATACGTCCAACTGTCATTTACGCGCAGACTTAATAATTGCTAATGATTTACAAATATACTACCATATTTAGAAAAAAACTTATTAGCCAGACTCAGATTGAGACACACATGTACAGATTAAACTTCATATGTAGTAAAGAGAAGAACAATGAGACACTGATTTTGCAAATTTGGTTGCAATCAAGCGTACACTGCTGACTTAAAAAAAATCAGCTAAAAATTATTGGAAACAGTAAATATAAATTGTATCTTTTTTTACTGCAAGTAACATTAACACAAAGTATTCTCGGGTATGATAAATAATGATAATAAAAATTATGCAAGACCTCAGGAACTACCGTATACTCCAGATTATTCACGATTTTAAAACATTCTAGAAAAAAGTAATGTTTACTTTCTATGACGTCAAATAATAAATAATTAATTTAGAATCAGTAAGGAAATATTTGCAAATCACTTTTTTTCAAATCTGTGGTTCGTTCAATGACTAATAAAAAAAAATAAATATAAAATTGGTGATAAATTATAAGAGTGCGCGTAACATATGTCTGAGTTAAGACTAATTACCATCAAATGACTAATACAAATATTAAAAAATATTCGGATAAATAAGATAATGAAATGACCTGATTGACAGCATATTTCTAAGCTCAAACACAAATATTTTCGGTAATTTTTATGAATGTATTCAATCTTTTATACACGGGAAAGGATTGCACTGTGTCTAAAAATTAGTAGGAACTCTGGTACGTTAGTGTAGACATTCAAAGTTATTTGTTTTAGGTGTTGGATTGATCTTTTGTTTTTATACACTTCAATCCATATTTCCCTATAGTGTCAGTACCTTTATTCCTCTATATTACTATACATTTGGAATAATTTTCTTTCCAACGCACAGGACTGACGCTGTTTTGTCAACAGACCTCGACAAAATATTTTATTCCACTGTAAAGTTGAAACGCTCCAATATCAACCTTCAGAAACATTCTTGCACGTACATTGTACCCCTGTTCGTCCAATTTGCCAACTTAAGAAACATTTTAACAAGTACCCGTCTTCACCAAGTTTGCCCACTTCGGAAAAATTCTCACAAGTAACCCTATTCGCCAAGTTCGGCTACTTCGGAATCATTCTCAACAGTACCCATTATTCCGCCAAATTTGGAACCGATATAAACAGTAGTAGTGTTTCGTACTGTATTCGTCAATTCCGCGAACCCCGAAAATATTCATAACATTACCCGCTGTTCTTCATGTTCGCCAACTTTGGAAAAAATCTAAACATTCGTCCTGTTCGAAAATTCGCCAACTTTGGAAACAATCTAAACATTAGTCCTGTTCGAAAATTCGCCAACTTTGGAAACAATCTAAACATTAGTCCTGTTCGAAAATTCGCCAACTTTGGAAACAATCTAAACATTAGTCCTGTTCGAAAAACTTTAAAATCATTCTATACTGTACCTCTGGGCCCGTATGCGTAAAGCTACTTAAGTTAAGATTTTTCTTAGTAAACACTTAAGTTAAGGAAACTCCGCCCTTTTTACCTAAGTGGTATGCATAAAAAATCCTAAACTAAGTATTTCTTTGGTAAATTCTTAGTTGGTTTAAGTCACGCCCACACACCTTAAGTGGTATGCATAAAACCCCTCATACTAAGAAAACGCCTAAGATTATACTTAAGTATAAGGTACCTATAGAACTACCTTAACTTTTTCTAAAATATATAAAATCAGTCGAATGTATGCGTTTTTTGGCAGAACACGGATATATTAGCTCCCATTCAATTGAATAATAAATATATTCAGTAATATTTCGTTTGTTTATTGCTAAATATTAACGATCATTGTAATTTTCGAAAGATCACCTATAATCAACAAAATCAGGAGATAACAGATGGTAGTTTTATAATTTCATTCTACCCTTATTTCTCAATCTCGTTGGTGTGTATTCCGAAAAGTGCTCACAGTTTTTACACGCATGGAATTCATGCATTTATTTTTCTTTTGATTTTTTTCATGCCTGCTTACACAAATAACATTAAATGTTAGATTGATAAAATACATCGCCTGGTATCGATTGTAACTTTTAGTACAAAACTGTAAGAAGATCTTTAGGTATGCAAAATCCTGTTTTCTTGGGGGGACATCGGTTTAATTTTCAATTATATTGTTTTTTTCTACATATATTGGGCAAATTTCCCCTAAATTTGTTTCACTTACTAGGACAAAATCAAAACGTTTTAAGACCTACTCCGTGGAATTCGAAGTTTATATATATGATATATTCATGATACTTAATCCGTATTCAAAATTTTTTTGTATTTCCTTATATATTTTGCAAATTTTGCATAGAAGGAAGACTTTAACTTTAAATAAATTATAGTGTATCTGAAAGAAATGTATGTTATAACTTCCAATAAATTTTGGTTTTGGTCAAGAAAATCCTTCTCGTCAGTTTTAGATAATTGCTAAAATTTTCTAAAATCTGGCCAGAATGCATGCAGTTTTGAATTATCTTTACGTGTTGATAAATTTCAAGTGAAATATTCAGAAATACGCAAAAATGTTGATAATACCTTACAGTAAACATATGAATCTAATAATGTGTGTTTTAGTAAAAAATCGAAGGGCTTTTGAAAAAGGCCCCTGATTTGCTATGATTTCGCCTAATCAAATCTACAAATGCGAAGTAAGATTTATAGCGACATATAACAAGGAATTTGTGTCTACGTTTCCCATTTTTGTACAAAAAAAAAACAATTTTTTGATGAGATGATGTAGTCGAACTTGCAATTCAGCATGCGGAATAGTAGTATAAAACTGGTAACAATTAAATCTAAAACCTTCATATGTGCAGGTTATCACATTTAATTAACAAACCAACTATAAAAGAGTATCATGGTTGACCCTTTGATGAATAATCTTGTAAATCAATCAAAGTCAAACACCAGGAAGCCTGAACTGTAGTATGACAACAACTAAAATCTATGTTATCCTCATCATTTGGATAATCCAAAACGCTCACTAAAACATTACAAACCTTATACATGTAAAGAGCAATGTTTATTATATAAAAACATATATAAATAAGAAGATGCGGTATGAGTGCAAATGAGACAACTCTCCATCCAAGCCACAATGTATAAAAAGGTAACAATTATAGGTCAAAGTACGGCCTTCAACACCAAGCCTTAGCTCACACCAAAATGACTACTGTAAAACAGTTCAAACAGGAAAACCAACGGTCTAATCTATATAAAAAAAGAGAAACGAGAAACACTTATGAACAACACCAACAAACGAAAACCACCAAACAACAGGATCCTGACTTAAGGTGCATAAAAATGCAGCGGGTTTTATGCACGTAAAAGAAAACTTCATTCCCAATCATGCAATGCGATTATAAGTCACTAATTTAGAATAAAGTTCGTTCCAGACAAAGACATCTACAAAGCATCTTTCGTGTTCAATCAATGTGTGAACTGGTTTAACAGAAACAGTAGTAACATATTACTAGTATATAACGGAACTCTATAATGATATCTGGCTTATAATTTTGTAAAAAGAGTAAGTCTTATCTAAGCCTATGTCTATGTTGCCAACGAAACTCTTTTTTATGTGTCTGTGAATATGACAATTGACATGTTATGTCTATAGACGTGAACAAAGGAGGATACTTTTACGCAAATAAATTACTTAAAACAAATCGTTTGTGTCTAAAATAAATGTGATATCTAAATATATCACCGCCTCTGTGGTCTCGTCGTAGCATGTTCGCCCTCTGTGCGAGAGGTCGTGGGTTCGAACCCCGGCAGGGTCAAACCAAAGACATTAACATTGGTATTTGCTGCTTCTCTGCTAAGCACACGGCATTAAGGAGTAGGAGAAAATACTGGTCGGCTCGGAGTCAGAATTATGTGTGCGGGTAAGGTGACATGTCTTCCTGTGGACTTTTACCTTGTGAACTAGCACGTTAAAAATCTGGCTAAGCGTGTCTGTCTAGTACACAGCAGGGTTAATATTCATATTACATTAACATGTTTTTGTCTTGAATATGCATATTGATTTGCCTCTGGACGTTAAGCATCCATCCATCCATCATCAGCATCATCTAAGTATATCCTTAAAACATTTGGCTTTGATATACATTAACAGTGTTAAAGATCTACTATTCTGAAATTGACCGTAAAACGCAGATCAAGATTATAAAATGATTATTTACAAAAAAAATGTCACAAATTTACCATAGCATTACAATAGACTATTTTAATATTATCATGGAATTCGATGAAACCTACGGATGAATGGAAGTAGATATTTTGCAGTTAGTATTTGAATACATTCTGGAGATACATTTGTGAGACACCAATAATTTGTTTTAGCTTTAAAACTCAAACTTTTCATTATAAAGAGATAATAAACACTGCACGAAGCCTTAACTTTAATGTCTTCCTTTTTTTTTTAATTTTTTCCGTATTTGACTTATAGATGGACTATACAGTTAACCATTCACATACAATCTGTGGTTTAAGATTTTACGATGGAAGCTCCCTTTTTGAGATCAAGAAATAGCATCTGAAAAATTCATTATTTTGACTGAGTTGTGTTTCATGCCATTTTCAGCACTACTGTCCTTGTTCGAGGCGGCAAGTAGTGCCCGGAGAGAACCACCGATCTTTCATCTGAAGAATAAAATATGTTTGTAATTATTTGTACATACTTACGTTTGTGTAAATGGCATTATTTCCCTTGGAATGAACATCTAGATACAGTCTAGGGTAATAGTTTTTAAGATATTAATGACCTTTGTCAAACCATCATGTTATTTCAGGAACTTGTTAGAGAAGGTGACACTAGAGTAAAAATTCTGATTTTTTCTAATTTTTTTTATGGTTAGTTGTACATGTATATGATGTTAAGTTTGCTTTTATCATTTTAGTTTTTGCATTCACCATTAAGGTACAATATATGGTTAAAGATTTAAAACCTTGAAGTTCACGGAATTTTAAAAAGTGTGGACATATGCCTATTTATAATCACAAAGAAGAAAAAGAGGGAAGTTTAAAAAACCTGACAAAATCAAACGCTCGACTATATCAATGATAGAACGAATGGAACACAACTGTCAAATTACTGCTTGGTACAGGCAATTTGAAGAAAATGGTAGGTTAAGTCTGGTTTGATAGCTAGCTAAGCCTCCCACGTGTATGGCAGTTGTTTATAGTTCCTTTATATATATATATATATATATATATATACAAGTCTAAATTGAAAACAAAGTTCAAACCTATATATATATATATACAAGTAGTCTAAACATCAGCCCAACAATGTTAGATTTGTAAATTTGCTTTCGCAAATATTTTTTTACTCCCTCGCCGGGATTCGAACTCATGCTACTGAAATATCGTGACACCAAATCGCCTGCACTGTATCCGACGCGCTAGACCACACGACCACCTAGGCTTCACATAATAATGCTTTCGGTGGCCGGGTGTTACCTTTCCTCGTCAGTTTTAAGCTAGCGTCGTAATACAGTACATGATATATATTAGGCATGAAGATGGAATTGTTACAGATCAGCTAAAATGTCTAATGTAAAGGATCCTACAAATTAATGCAAGATACAGTCACAGAAATAATTATATTTATAAGTACGTCTGAACCAGTGACAACTCTACAACAGATTTATCCATCGGATCACCAGCAATGATGGTGATACATGGCTGTGTACATTCTGTTGATCCGATGGATAAATCTGTTGTAGAGTTGTCACTAGTTGTTTTCTTCTCTTTGGTCGGGTTGTTGTCTCTTCGACACATTCCCCATTTCCATTCTCAATTTAATTTGCATTAAATCCTTTTAATATAAAAGTAAGGAGATGTGGTATGATTTCGAATGAGACAACTATCCACAAAAGTTCAAATGATGTGTATGTAAGCAAACATAGGCAACCGTTCGGCCTTCAACAATAAGAAAAACCCATACCGTATAGTCGGCTAAAATAGGCTCCGACATGACACGACTTAATTCAGAAAAACTAACGGCTTTATTTATAACAAAACAATGTACGAAAAAAACAAATATGACAGAAATGACCTAACGATATCTATTTTGGTTGCTCATACAATTTTGTTAATATGACGGAACTATAAAAAAGAATATCATACAAACCGGAGATTAAGCATTTAACAATCGCATTCTACGGATAATGCCTGTACACAGTCATGGTATCAATAATTTAAGGTTACAACTCCCACTGGCAAAATCGAATAGGGCTTTCCGTTTTATTACTGTTTTGGTCGTATAACTTCTAACGTGTTTAATACTTCCTTAGTATCTAAATGTCTTTGTGTGCGTTCCTGTTAAATGAAATCCACAAAAGCGCTTTGGACACACACCATTTATAAATGCATTACATTGTCTTTCATTTATCGAGACATTATTTTTTTTAATAGTCAAAAAGTTTTAGAGCTGATCATAGTTCCTAAAAATGATAAGAGTAGACCATTTTGTGCTAAGAATGACAAAATAATGATTTCGCAATGTTGAATTTTTCGTTAGTCTTGTTATCCTCTACACACAGTCAAAATTCAGTTACAAATATGTATCAAGCGAACGAATGACGAATACGTCTTGGTTGTTTTCTTTAAACATAGACTATCAAAATATGTATATAAATAAATTAACAATGTACATGTTTTGTCAGGTATATACTACGATCTGAGTTACACAGACAAAAATCTATAATTGAAATACAAAAATTACAAAATAGAAAACAAAATCGAACTCATCTGAAACGAACAAAAACTCCATATTTTTTTGTCTTTTTGAAAATAAACAACGTTGTTATATTGATATTAATTTAGCTACAATATACATGCCAACACCATGTAGTAGAACCAAATAAAAAAAGCTATAACAAACCTTATAAGTTAAAAAGGTCACTTGTTTGGTTCCTTGAATTTGAAAATTAAAAAGTATTATAAATCTACCAAATAACACCCCTCAGATGATAATAAGACATCAGTATTTTTTTTTTTGTCTAAGATATTTAAATAGGGCTTTAAACTTCTTAGATTTATTGTAAAACTCCTTAAATACCAAAATAGCCTGAGATCTTGTCATTAATATTTAACTATTAGAAACAGCATAACCCAAAAAGTAAAACAACATAACGCTGCTGCTCATAACCAAAAACTAAATGTCAAATTGTTATTCTAGATCAAATTCGTCAATTTCAAAATGTTTATGACATAAAAGTGACAACACATTTATCAATAAAATTAACATAATTTTGATTTTGAAAGGCCTTAGTAATTTTATTACTTTTGCAACTTCCGGGACCAATAATGGCTCCTATCATCATACCTTCTTTATATTTTGTATAGTCTTTAATTATCTGTATGCTGCTTTTTGGGCTGTTGTTTGTTCATTCATCGTATTTACGTCACTGTCATGTTGTCTGATTTGTTTTTCGACGTATTGTGTTTCATTGTCGAAATCCGATATTTCTGTCCACTTTAAACTTTTCAATTAAATGCGAGACAGTCACTTTATTTATACTATCTTGTTAATTATAAAAAAAAGTGTCATACGAGTGGGAGGTTTGGCTAGCATTTAAACCAGCTTTTCATCGGAACATGCCTGTACCAAATCAGGAATATGACAGTTTTGTTCTATTCGTTCTGTATGTTGATATAGTCTAAACTTTTGATTTTGTCAGTTTTTATGGACTTTCCGCTTTTAGAATTGATCTTGGAATTTATGTTCACTTATTGTATCTGGGACTTAAAACTAAGTCCATGAATATTACTGTGTGTCAAAATTAGAGTCAACGACGATGAACGACGAAATAGTACATACATTTAATACATTTACACCATTTTATTAAAATAAGACACTGTTTTTGACTTCGTTTGACAAATGAAACATAACAAATATGTGAAATATCTCATGTCTTATTCAGGTGTCAGAAGGTCATACAAATAAATAGGTAGGTGTTGTAAACTACCAGCACAGAAACAGGAGGTCAGCATTTAACGGACAAATAATTACTTCCTCACCTGTCATTGATACTTAAAACTGTCGCTAGTCTTGGAGATGGACCCGGAGCATATAAAAGGAAAATAATGAAATTAGGGCAGGTTACATTGTATGACGCTTTTGATGGTGCTCCATATTCCGAAGACAATAGCGACGGTAATGTCAACTTTTTAGATCTAACAAAACCACAGTACGGAATCCCGCTTTATGACTGGATCATTTCGTTAGAAGTGGCGGAACATATTCCGAAGGAATTTGAGTCGATATATTTGGATTACAAATTTAGGTATGCCAAAGAAGGAATTATTCTAAATTGGGCTGTACCAGGACAAATGGTCTACAACATGTCAACAATCAACCATTATATGGAATAAATGTCATAAAGAAAAATGGCTTTGCCAGAAATGAAAGTTTATCAAACAAATTACAGGTCTCCTCAAGTTTATCATGGATTCGCTCCAAAATTAATGTATACATACGAAAACACTATCCTGCTTTTGATTCTGAAAGACGCCTTGTTGAATGGTTCATTCAATGTATATGCATTGAGCTGATCCCTTTTTTAATTTCCTGACATATGCATTAAAATGACTGTTTGTTACTTTTTTTCCATCGTACCAGTCATTGCAAATTGTTTATTGCCGATGAGTTTGCGTGTATTTAATTTCGTGTAAATACCGAAAATATGGATAGATAAATAACGGACTTTAATTATTTAAATGCTCATTAACAAATTTTTGTTTTTTTAACAATTTACATAATACAGATTATTCAATCATCCAAATAGTGTGTCAGACAAATGTAATTATCCGATTAAGTTTAAAGTTAAATAAAAAGATGCAAAATTAAGTATGCAGAATAAATTTACCTATTCATAAACTACATATAAAATTGCATGCATTGTTGACAAAATTAGAACCTTTACTTGTCAGTTCAGATGATCTATGACATCTGCTGATGGTAATTTGGCGTTTTTGGGGTACATTATCCCTCATTAACACAAGGCGTTAAGCAAAAATAAAAATAGCTTTAAAAGTGTCATAATTACTAGTACTCAGTCAGTCATCGTATGTTTTTTCCGCCTTACAGAAGTTCCCTGGTAACTTTGTCATAAGCAATGACATATTTCTGTTCCTGTTGGAATACATATTTTATACCTTTTATTCCGTAAGGAACAACTACTGCGGTATTTGTTTCAGTCAAAATAAAATCACAGAATATGTCTTCCAATTGCACATTGAAGATAAAGCACTTAGCAATAAATATAGATATAAAGGTAGATTATCCAAAATGGGCAGACGAGGACGGAGCGAAACATTTAGACTATCAGTAGGAAAAAAGATACCGGTTGAATAGTGTCAAAAACCACAGACCGTTGAATTAGAGCCCTCTTTGCCAACACATGTTTGGTTTAAATATTTCCATTCCGACAAGACATAGATGCGTATCTCACGTCCAGTACAATCAAGAGGATGTCCCTTTTGGGTTTTATCGCGTACCCCTCAGTTAGTAAAATTTGGTCCAATTTCTCTACCATTGGTAAATTTCGTACTCATAATATGAGATGTGACGTATATATATATTTATATATACATATATCAATCTGTCCATAACACCTCGAGCTCACACGGGAGTCTCGGAATGACATTGGAAATGACATGTTATAATATCATTATGTTATTGTTCTATTATATGCCATTTTGTTATTGTTCTATTATAAATTTGAAAATACTTTGAACGACAAACGACAAAATTATTTTACTCGCGTAGTGGAATTAACCATATGTGGATTCTTAAAAATTCTAAAGAACTTTTGGATAATTTAAATCTCTGTCTGTTTCTGAAATTAGTTCTAACACAACTTTTGATTTTTTAACCCTGTATACCCCCATTCCCCATGTGAAATTATAATTTTTTTTGAAAATACGAACGACAAAATTTCTTCCTTTGTGACGTTTACATTTTCTGACGTCAGCCATGCGAAGCAATGAATGTGGTTTTTAAATTTTATAAATGCTTAACGATGTTGTTGTCCATTCGTTTGAAGTGTTTTATCATTTGATTTTGCCGTTTGGTTAGGCACTTTCCGTTTTGAATTTTCCTCGGAGTTCAGTAATTTTGTGATTTTACTCTTGTTGTGCTTTTTTGTTGAATATTTGTTTCTTTTGAGATTGTGACACAGTGATGACTGCTGTACCCATATTGTGACTATTTTACCTATTATGTCTGTTTTGTCCACGCATCGTTGTAAATATAACGAAATTTGATGCGACTGTCATACAAGTGAGAGGTTTAGCGCTATAAAACCAGGTTCAACCCACCATTTTCTACATTTTAAAATGCCTGTACCAAGTCAGGAATATGACAGTTGTCCATTCGTTTGATGTGTTTTATCATTTGATTTTGCCATTTGATTAGGGACTTTCCGTTTTGAATTTTCCTCGGAGTTCAGTTTTTTTGTGATTTTACTTTTTTTTTTATAGTAACAGTATTTATAAATATTTTGTTTTAATCGCACCCTATGCATCATCAATCTCAGGCATTCGAGTTAGGATGTCGGGGTAAAATCAGGCCTTCTAGCTAGGCTGTCGGTGTATATCAAGCCCTCTAACTATGTTGTGGTAACATTATGCTGTAGCTACCAGCTAGATCGTCGAGGGTAATAGGGAAGTCTTACAACAATATATTAATACTCCTTATGTGATCACTTTAATAAGATATAATGCATGTACTTAACAGTAACTGTTGTAAAGACGTGGATACACTCCTTTGATGTTCTACCGTATTTAAAATGATTATTCTAAACTATGTTTACATATCAGAAATCTGAAAATGTTAAGATATTTACATTATGAATTTTATTGTTGATCTGTTACAAGTATATACACAAAGCTTGTCTACAAGACGTAAAACAAACAACAATCAATCAATCAATCAATACACACAGCTTGTAGTGGTTCAATTACAAATGAGATGATATGTTTACAATCTCCATGTAACTGTATTGTAACGAAATATTAAAACGTTATTTAAAAACGAAATCCCACCGTCGCTTTTTAAACAGACCTTTGTTAACCATTTTGCTGGTCAGGGTATTCACATTTTATTTTTGACATCAATATCAATTTAAACAAGGGAAAGCATTGTTTGCAGCGTATTGAAGTATTTCGAATACACCAAAGTGCCCTCTACCAATGCAATTTCAGGATATGATGTTTAGTTCTTAGTAAAAGAGAGGCGAAAGATACCAGAGGAACATTCAAACTCATATGTCGAAAATACCTGACAACGCCATGGCTTAAAATAAAAAGACCAACAGACAAACAATAGTACACAAAATACAACATAGAAAACTAAAGACTGAACAACACGAACCCCACCAAAACCTGAGAGTGATCTTAGGTACTCCGGAAGGGTAAGCAGATCCTGATCCACATGTAACATAAAACCGGTTTTTTTCCTATGATCTTCGAGTCAGTTATTTTTAGAAGTGTGCATAACAAAAATGACCGAAATATTTCATCCAAATTCATCTAAAATAAACTTTGCATACAATCCTTTTAATATAAAAGTAAGATGTGGTATGATTTCCAATGAGACAACTATCCGCAAAAGTTCAAATGAAGTGGATGTAAGCAATTATAGGCAACCATACGGCCTTCAACAATAAGAAAATCCCATACCGTATAGTCGGCTATAATAGGCCCCGACGTGAAAATATGAAACGACTTAATTTAGAAAACCAACGGCCTTATCAATAACAAAACAATTTACGAAAAAAACAAATATGACACAAATGAACCAACGATATATATTTTGGTTGCTCACATAATTTTGTCAATATAACGAAACTATACAAAAAACTTTCATACAAACGGAAGATTAAGCTCCCGACAAAAACAAGTTAAACCATCGTTTTCTACGGAAAATGCCTGTACAGACTAATGATATCAAGAATTTAAGGTTCCAATTGCATAGGAAAAATTGAATTTGGCTTTTCGTTTTATTACTGTTTTTGTTCATGTAGCTTCTAACGTGTTAAATACTTCCATAATATTGCAATGTTTTTGTGTGCGTTCGTGTTAAATCAAGTCGATAAAAGCGCTTTGAACACTAACCATTTAAAAATGCATTACATTGTTTTTCATTTAGCAAAATACTATTGTTTTTAATAGTCAAATAGTTTGAGGGCTAAACAGAGTTCCTAAAATGATAAGAGTAAGCCATGTTGTGCTAAGAATGACAAAATAATGATTTCTCTATGTTGAATTTTTCGTTAGTCTTGTTATTCTCTACACATAGTGAAAATCCAGTTAGAAATACGTATCAAGCGAACAAATCATAAACACGTCTTGCTTGTTGCTCTTTAAAAAAGACGACTGTCAAGATATGTATATAAATAATTTAACAAGATACATGTTTTCGTTATATACATGTAAGTCTATTGTTGATTTTATTCTAAAGTTTGTATTTCCCTGTGTTCAAAAGGGATAAAAGCACCATACATCCTAGTCAAGTGTATAATATGATCTGAGATGCAGATCTACAATCTATAATTGAAATACAAAAATTACAAAATAGAAAATAGAAAACAAAATCGAACTCACCTAAAATGAACAAAAATTTCATATTGTTTTGTGTCTTTTTGAAAATAAGCAACGTTGCTGTATTATTATTAATGTAGCTACAATATACATGCCAACACCGTGTAGAACCAAAAAACAAATAAAGAAAAGCTATAACAAACATTATAAGTTAGAAAGGCCACATGTTTGGCCCCTTAATTCGAAAATTAAAAAGTATTGTAAATCTACCAAATAATACCTCTCGGATGATTATAAGAAATCAGTATTTATATGTTTGTAAAAGACATTTAAATAGGGCTTTTAACCTCTTGGATTTAGTGTAAAACTCCTTAAATACCAGAATAACACGAGATCTTGTCATTAATATTAAATATTAGAAACAGCATAACCCAAAAAGTAAAACACCATAACGCTCCTGCTCATAACCAAAAAATAAATGTTAAATTGTTATTCTAGGTCAAATTTGTCAAAGTGACAACACATTTATAAATAAAATAAACATAATTTTGAAAGGCTTTAGTAATTGTACTACTTTTGCAACTTCCGGGACCAATAATGGCTATTATCATCATACCTTCTTTATATTTTTGTATAGTCTTTCTGTATCTGTATGTTGCTTTTCGGGCTGTTGTTTGTTCATGCATCGTTTTTACTTCACCGTCAATTTGTCTGATTTGTTTTTCGACGTATTGTGTTTCATTGTCGAAATCCAATATATCTGTCCGCTGTAAACTTTTCAATTAACTGCGAGACAGTCACTTTATATATACTATAGTTTTGATTATAAAGAAGTGTCATTCAAGTGGGAGGTTTGGCTAGCTATAAAACCAACTTTGTAGCGGAATATGCCTGTACCAAATCAGGAATATGACAGTTGGTGGGGGTGGTGTTGCTCAAGCTCCAGTGTTTTATGTAATTCTTTGTGGACTGTTGCTCGTCATGTTCGTCTTTTGGTCGTCTTTTGTATTTTTGCCTCGGTATTGTCAGTTATGAGTGAGGAACAACATGTCTGCTCAAAATACGCCAGCCTTGTCATTTCGAGATAAGATTCTCCACATGGAGATGAGACTTGTCTGAATTTATTATAATGACTTAGGCTATATAGGCCTGTCTAGATATCATCTGTCTCACACAATCGGCTATGACATCGAAGGCATTTATATACAGAATTCTATAATGTAAAGTTTAAATAAACCCGATATTGCTTGTGAGCGTTTGTTTACAGGCGACCGAATTAAATTTAGAGGTTAGGAATGTCATCAATAGTAAAAAACTGATTTGGTATTGTATACAGATAACAACACATTTAAAAAGAGAGACAAATCCGTTGAATAGAGACAAATACTTTATTCGTCATAACAGTATGTTTCCAGTTATAAATAAATGATCATTGACCACAACAACCAACAAATTACATCAAGCTATACTAAAAGACTATCATCACATTCATTTGGTATATTATTTCACTTATCTGTTATTGTAACAGAAACGATTTTTTTCTTAGTCAATATTGTGAGATCAATGTAAAAAAACATCAACACTTTTTGCGTTTCACACGAAATTATTGAAAGGCTTGCATACTCCAATTTCTAAGCCTCATAAAAACGTTAATAAATTTCTGACATTGACCTATTTTTGAATATATGACAGTTAACAAATCTGGCACATGTGTCATTTATTTGTATTTTTTTTCCGGGGATCGTAACTCAACTTGTTCGACACATCTTGGTTTAATACAAACAAGATTAATTGTCATATATGTATAACGAAAATAAAATGTAAACAACTTTTCATTTTTGAAGCAATTCATTATTAAAATGTCAATAACATAAAGTATAATTATAAAAGAATAATTGTATTACGAAGATGACTTATAAGATGTAAAAAGAAATATGAATATGTATAAAACTTAACAATGATTTTGTCAGACGTTAAGTAGTTTTTCTTTTTCAGGTCTTCATATCAATGTAACAATATCATAAATTATCTTAAGTTCTGCGGGTGTCTCTAGAATCATCCTACCATTCCCACTGAAACAGAAAATATTTCAACTTAAATAATGGTAGATACCTAAATAAAAGTGGAAACTTCTCAATTAAATCAAATCTTTAAAGTGTGTTAAGTTTTGGACTTTTACATTCTGATTAAAATATAGATTCTATGTTCATGGAAATGTATATAATTATGCTATTAGTATAATACAAGACATGGAGAGATCACGAACCGAGCAATATTCAAATACAAAATTCTTCATTGAGTGTTATAAAGAAAAAGCACTGGAATCAACAAACTGTATAGAAACGGTTTTTGTTAAAATGTATCGGTTTCGCAATTCACAAGTTACATGTTTAACGCGCGTCTGGCATATCAAATTATAAGCCTGGTACCTTTGATAACTATTTGCTCATCATAGATTATACTTTTTCACTGTTGGTTATTTTATTTGTGCACACGTACCTAATTGATATCTGCAGTTCCACATACATGAATACAACCTTAAGAGTTACATGAGTAGAAGAAGATATTATTTTCATATGACAGTACACATTATTACTCTATTTGCAGCTCCCTGTTCCTTAATAATCTCTAGGATAACGATATCAAACGTTACTTTTTGGTTTTTTAACTTTTGTCATAATATATTTGCCTTACAAATATTGATTCATCAACTTATTGATTTTACAAAGAATATTATTGTTTTTATTCTACTTTGGCGGGAAAAAACTTTCATTCTGTAAAATACTCACTCCGTGTCAATCGAGCCCCTGCAAAAAAGATTATTGCAAGTTAAGATACGTTCTCATTTTGTGTAATGAGAAATATTACGATATAAAGTTAATGCTACAGATAATTCTGTCCACTAGCTAATATAATCTACGCATTTGTTTTTATAACTAGAAATACATCTATTTGTACTGGACAGGTAAACTGTTTGGTTTCTACTTTTTTTTGGTCGGAGAACTCCCTGTTTTAAGGGTTTCACAACAGAAGTCCGCGCTCCTGTGTTTACATAAAATTATTATTGATGTGATTATACCTTGTAAATTGACTCGTAAAACAATATGTATATCAATCGGAGTAGTGAAGTCTTTTTCAACCCTCTGGTATAGGCGGGCATCATATTTCGGAATTGTTTGTTTAAATGCTTTTCAACTTCGAACCTAATGGTTTTTATATTTGTTTTGATTCAAGCACCAGTGATGAAGACGAAACGCGTTTCTGGCGTACTTAAGTATAACCCTATTACAGTTGATGCAATTGTTTTGCAATTTATCATTTGAAATGATTGAATAATAGTATTTTACGCCACTTTCAGAACCCTCGACTATATCAGGACTGCCAGTTGTTATTGGTTGAAGAATCTGACAACCCTAGTCAATTAAGATCGGAGTCGAACGCACCTTTTACTTGCGGAGGTCGAACACCCAAAAATAAGTGTTTACAGACTAGAAATCGCTATCATACAATGCTAGTTCATTTTTTAGCTTTAATGTTTACTGAAAGTTTTTGCGAATTTAATTAAAACATTTTATGCTTTTTTTTTGTAATTATCGTGTGTCAATATTTTAGATAATACATTTTCACATGTTTGAAAAATAGCTAGTTCATTAACTTCAAGTTGTAAATCTTTCATGACTGGAGATAACGAAGGAGGAAACTGAGCATTGTCTTCAATATATATAAAATATATATCAATACTTACGCCTTGCTTGCATAACGTCTCCTAATATGTCTGCTATTTGGTCAGGGGTTGAACCCACTAAAATAGAATGCACTGGTTGAACATGTGTATCGAAATGACAATTTAAAATTTCTGTTTGAATCCTTTATTAATTATCCAGATATCTAGCATAGTATATGTATTTCTTAAACCACCAATAACAAATAATAAGCCCGAATTATTTTATTGTTTGTAAACAGCAACTTTGTTATTTGTGTCGTTAAATTGTGTTGACTGTATCAACATTTGCAATATACACTAACATACGGTATAAAACTTGTGTTGACGTTCACAATTTTAGTTTGTAGAATTTTATTTATGTCCTTACGAAGAAGTAAAGGTTCCCTAAAATTTAATTACATCCTCTTAATGTCTAGAAATCATCATGTTTTATCCAGATTCCTTAATTGAGAGCGTTGTAGTAAAACGGAATACAATACATCGTCTCCGATTAAAGTTGCACTCGCCATGGAAAGTTTAGAACTGCGCGGCAAAACCTCGCGTTTTTACCTGTTCCCAAGTCTCGTAGGAATAACATTTTCATTTCGAAATAATGTATAGTGATGCACTTCCATATTACAATCCTTAATTGTGTTAAGGGGGTACGGAACACCTAAGGGAGCTAAATCTTTAAAACCCATTTGAACGTCTAAATCATCTACTATTAGTATAGACAAAAATCAAGCTTCTCTATGATCAAAATTAGTGTCTGTCAAACTGAAAAAGAAATTATTCCTGTTAACAGTGTGGTTCAAATTTCTTGAAATTTTCATTTTTTTGTCAACAGTTCAAAGTAAATGTTTTATCAAAATTTTGTGAAGATTAAACAAACCAAATCTATTTAAGTCAAAGTGTTGGGTGAATAACATAAATAAAACATAACAATTTCAAATACAATCAACTATACTTACTGGCTCTCATCTGGATTGCTCTTACTACAAAAGAAACAAAAAAAACACTGTTACATTTGTCTTTGTAAAAAAAACACATACACACATAACAGCGTCAACAATGTAGAGGAAACGTGCGTCTGGCAAACCACATTATGTCCCTGGTATATGTGATTACATTTTGTATGACAGTCATTTTGTAACAATATTGAAAACAAATCATGATTCACGATAATATATATCGACTGTACATATAACGCATTTAAATCCTAGAGAAATTTGTTCCATTCACATGTGTTAAAATGAAGATTTATCTTTTTATTTATTAACTGTCCTATTCTCTTTTTTTCTTTATTTTGTCAGATATTAGAAATCCTCCGGTGTTATCCTTGTAGTACCATTAAAAACTTTATCAACTGACCTCTACTTTACTTTCAAAATTTTATTACACATAGATTAAAATAAATAATAAATCTTATTACATTCTTGTTATCTTTTTTCATTATGTTTGAAAAAATGTTCCAACCTTTAAATGAATGAAAAATCTAGTGAGAAACATTTCCCAACAAATTATCAATGACTTATATCACAAAACAATGATTTTCTTTAGTTCTGTTATTTATATACTATCAAATCACAACAGTCTTTTAAAAAGCACATCCTTAAGTTTACCCAAATATCAATCTTACCTTTAATATCTTCTGGTAGCATTGCTGTAAAAAAAATAAGATATGTTATCATATGTTGCTATATTATTTTAAGCTGGTATATAACACTACAGGGAGATAACTCTTACAAATCAACTGAACGTTTTAATCACGTTCTATTGTTAAGGAAATATTAAGCTTCTCAATGATCAAAATTAATGTTTGTCACACTGCTATATATCCAATGAAATTTTGCATTTCAAATCCGATAAAGTGTGTGGTTAAAGTTTTTTGAAATTTTTATATTTTTGTCAAAGGGTCAAAGTAAATATTCTGTCAATATGTTATGAAAATTAAACGAGCCAAATTATTTTAGTCAAGGTGTTTGGTACCACCTAAGCATAAGCATACCATTATGATTATTAGTAATAGATAAGAGGTTAAAAGTTAACCGATGGTCAAATCTAATTCATTCATTGAGTAGATCAAGGTAAATATCAAAACTTGTGGATTGTCGCAAAGTTTAAAATTTGGAATCACTGTAAAATCAATGAAATAAATTTCAATAAAACATTTATTCACATTTAATACAATAACAAAATATTGTGAAAAAGTGTTGTTATGTGTTTAAAGGTGTGTTTTTGATTCAATAAATTATCTATTCAAATATGCTGCAGGGGCTAAAACATTAATGGTACCGATTCTAATTCATCGCATTTCGTCAATTTCAGTCTCGGGATTTCAGTCTTCTAGTAATGTCATCATTGGACATATAGCTTCTAACATTGCACCGTATTTACACATTCCTGGCTTTGAAATGTTTTGGTTTAAACATTCGGAATGACATGTAATCCCGAAAAACGCTCCAGAAGCACGCCATTTTTAACTGTCTATTTCATTCACTGTTTCTTCTGTGATGGTCTAGTTGAACATTGTTTAGTAAAAAATCACAAACAGAATGAGTTCTTTGTTTTAATCGTACGTATGACAAAAACAAAATTTGATCTAAAATTCAGTTTCAAATTTTCAGTTTTATTGGTGTACTGCAAACAAACATATGATGTCTATAAACCTGGTGGATAATTGTGTTATGTTAAATAATTTGATTTAAAATAGATCAAAAAGTTCATAAAGACGTTATTTTATACTCACTTGCTAATCCATGTACCCCGCCGCTTATGTCACCTGTAAGATTATATTTTTAGTGTAGAGATGTACTATGAGCAGTAAACAAAATAACATTTTGTGAATTAATTTATTATTCTGGTGACATCTTCTTTCATGGAGGTAATTATTACCAGATGACCATGAATTACGATTTTAAATATCGACATTTGGAAAAAATACTCACAAAAAGTGAACGTCAGTGGTATAAACATCATTATATTGATTGAATTTCTAGAACGAGTATTAAAAAAATACCTTTGTCATTTCATACTCATATTGGGATTATAAGATTAGTGTTAATGTTTTGTATTTAAATATATTGTTGCTTTCTTTATCAAAGGCAATAGATAAATGGTGCTCGAATTCGTGAAGCAATTTTAATAAACAAATCAAGATTAAAAACAGAAGATAATCACGAGAAACGACAGGGCATGCGTCTTTTGTTATGAATGCACTACCCATTATGCGCTTTACAAAGTAATCTCTTCATCTGGAGAAACAACATGGATCCAACTTACTTTACACATTTTACACTATCTAAAGAATCAAACCCTCAATCTAACGTACAAAGTTGTAACCCAATTGTAACGCAACATATTTATAAGTGTTTCTCGTTTCTCGTTTTTTATATAGATTAGACCGTTGGTTTTCCCGTTTGAATGTTTTTACACTAGTAATTTTTGGTGCCCTTTATAGCGTGCTGTTCGGTGTGAGCCAAGGCTCGGTGTTGAAGACCGTACTTTGACCTATAATGGTTTACTTTTATAAATTTTGACTTGGATGGAGAGTTGTCTCATTGGCACTCATACCACATCTTCTTATATCTATAACATATTGTATACTCGAATTTTTTCAGTTTAAATTATTTCTAGTCAATGGAAGATAATCTTATGTGAACAATCTTCCATTGGACATAACAAATTATTCTAAATTCAATTGCTATATCCTCTCGCCGGAAGTCTTAATTATAAACTATAATGAGTATAATCAAAACTGGGGATAATGGAAATACGATTAACAATGTGTTAAGAATAATAATAAATAAAGACCTCATAAGCCAAAAAAAAAAAAGGAAAGACAACATCGTGTTAGACAACCAAAGTTGAGAGGCCTATAGCTTTGTGTACCAGCCATGCGTTTTGTGTTCACTAGACTAATTAATGACGCTCAAATAAATAGTGTGTTGGGCCACATGAATAAAATTGAATACGTCTAAAACTGAAATGTCTAAACAATCAAAAATTCTATAACAAACCCGGGCTGAATCAGGTTCTTTCGAATGGTAAGTAGACACAATTTCGTTCCGGTGACATATATTTTTTTTTCGCTGCAATGTCTAAACAATAAAAAATTCTATTACAAACCCGGGCTGAATCAGGTTCTTTCGAATGGTTAGTAGACACAATTTCGTTCCGGTGACATATAGTTTTTTTCATTCATCTATTGCAAGAATATACTAACTGCACGAGTTGTTTACTCTTGAGGTTAACATGTGTACCATTAGCTTTTACCCATATTTTAACATAAGTATTGAAAGAAAATGGATTGAGTAGATATCATAATCACCATTTCAAATGATACAAAGATGCTGTAAATCTATTTATTTTGGAATTATTTACGATCTTTCGCAAATAGAAAAAACAATTGTCATGAATATGACAAATTTGATTTTCTCTTGTGTAAAGAAAGCCACAAACACGAATTGCTACGTAGTCGGGTAGAGACGGTTTATCGAGAAAATAAGCATCCGCACTACAATTAGTTCACTTTATTAGAATTTCTTTAAAATTACAACAACAAAAATAAACGAACTTCAAGGAAAATCTAAAATAGAAAGTCCTTTAAAATTTGGAAAAATCAAAAGCTCTAACTGATCAGACGAATGGAAAACAACTGTCATATTCCTAACTTGGTAAAGGCATTTCATACTGTAGAAAATAAACACTAGACACCTATCAATATACTTACGTATTTGGTCAGGAATCATTCCTATTGCTGTAAACATAGTTTCTGAAGAAAAGAAAAATCAAATTCGGAATTACCTTATTATGTTTATGATATATTATTAGTATACATGTCTCTTTTCTCGTCAAACCCGTAGATTTTCTTATATTTAATTTTTTTTATTAATCAGTAATTAATAGTTTATGTCGGTAGTTTATTCCATTCAATTTTAAGAATGACAAAAACATATATAGTGCAGAAAGTATATTCCAAGACATTTATTTTGTTGTTGAAGGCCGTACGTCATTTAACTTTATATTGAGGGATAACTGTTAGTGTTGAAACAAATCAATTTGGAAAATTGAAGAAGAGCTGATGAATTTTATGCTGACTTCGTGGAGATATGACGTATTTCCTTACATAACGAATTGGCGTTTACGTCTCCATTCATGGACCCTGAACATTTATAGTCGTATCTGATAAAAGCTCACTATTTAAAAGTAACTGTTATGATATATTTACACCTTTGATAACATCAAATATGAAATATGAAAGAAAAAAAAAACCCAGTATTTGTACATACATATAATAATACTATAACATCATAAATTTCTCACCTATTTGAGCTGGAGACATATTACTTGATATGGGATTTGCTTGGGCCATAGCTAAGCCTGGAGACATCATCCCAGCTGTTGCCGTGGCACCAATATTGCCTAGGGCGGATGCACCATTTCCTGTGCCAGGCATTCCTGTCAAACCAGTACCAGTTGGACTTTGGAATGTAAATTTACTTCCGCCGGTTTGCGTAGATGCTGTTTTCGAAAAAGCGTCTGAATTTAAAAAAAAAATATTTTGTTTAATCTCATTCTCCTACACCTCACAATATTTGCAATACATTTGCCAGTCTTTTATTGGACTACCATATCATTGATTGTTTACTTAACATATATGTTTGATTCCTATGATTTGGTTGTTATATTTTATGAAAAAAACATACAATTGAAGTAACAATAAGCAGCGAATTAAATATTTGTAAAAAGAACTGTCAACTTGAGGGGCAGTATCATATTTTTTTTCTTAAAGATATAATGAAACTTGACATTTAAGGCTAATTGAGTTTAATGCCGACATACAGTTTCTTATAACTGACTGAATATAAATAATTTGACAAAGTATAAACATAAACTTTAAGTACTTTAAGAATCATATCATATCTATACTCTCACTGTATTCCGATGTCTCCAGTACATAGAAAGGTAGCGCTAGAATTTTGAGTAATACAATTTAAATTTCTGCTTTTTTTATTTTTCAACTTTATTGATGTAAGGTTAAATGTCAACTACACGTCCAGAATATTACATAACTTCATAATACATCATGATAAGTGTTAGTATTACGAAAAAATATTTTTTTGGCTCAGTGAAACATATATTTGTTGTTTTTCTCAATTGAGATTTTTTTCTTTTTTTATATAATTTCGTTTTTTATCATGAATTTTCAGGAATCTATAAAAATTCATCTTGTAGCACAATAATCTATGGATTTAGTATGTATAATAATACCATTTGCATAAATACAATTTTAATAGTAATAACAGTACAAGAACACAAATACAAATACATATACCATGCCATATTCATTGAAATATACATTAACATTAACACTATATATATCTACGTCTAAATTGAAAAAAAAAGTTCAAACCTATGATTGCGTTGGATAAAAACCGCAATATGTATACGTGTGCATGCAAAACAAATTTCTTGGTAGAGGGGTCTAAATACAGAACAAACAACATTTTCCAAAAGACCAAAAAAGGGAAAAAGTATATTTAAACAAAACGCATTTGACTAACAGGTCGAACAATTGATGTTCTTAAACCCTGCTGACGGCCATTGGCGATTCCCAAATAAACGGATCACAAGATGTAACAAAATGGATCTTTATTACTAATGTAATACCAAACAGAAAACAATAAACTTGCGGAAAGATGGTATACCGCAGACATGAGGTGCAAAAATTTGTACACCATATCCGGATTTCGACAATTAATGTCTCTTCAGTGATGTTAGGAATCGAAACGGTATTTGGAAAGCCATATAATTTACCGCAATTTAGGATAGACTCTTGAATATTGAAAAGTCGAAATAGGATGAACGGATCATACAAACCCGAAGGCAAATATAATACAAGCCCAAACGAAAAAATATAAATAAGTCTAAATTGAAAACAACGTTCAAACCTATGATTGCGTTGGATAAAAACCGCAATTTGTATACGTGTGCATGCAAAAGAAATAGCTTAGTAGAGGGATCTCAATACAGCACAAACAACATTTTCCAAAAGAGTTAAATAGTTTAATCCACTTAAGATTTATCTTATATAATGTTCTTACACCAGACAATTTTAGCCCATTTATAAAATTTCTCAAATTAATGATTTGTAGTATGCTTGGTATAGAAGATCCTGCTTTATCTCTTCAGGTGTATCATTCTACATGAATGTATACATTTAACTATAACTAAGTTGACGTACAATATTGTAATCGGGACCTGGGATGGACGGGAACAGTTGATTAAATTTTGATATAATTAGAGCCTTCATGATCGTCATTTTACCAAATGAGGTAAGTGACCGTTTTGAATATTTTTGTAATATATTTGTTTTTATTTCTTGTGTTCGGGTAAACATAATTTAGGTTTAACATTCTATCTTAATTAACACAAAAAGTGATATCCGACAATTTGAAGGTATTGGAACCTACTTCAGTCCCCACATTACACCAATTTTGTCTTGACTATGTCTTTTACTTCATATACTGTTAGTTTTGTCTAAATTAATTTCCAGTCCTTGATCTTTGTTTGCTTAACGTGAGAAAACCAGATTTGTCTACTTATGTTCAATATAACACAAAAAATTGTTCAACACAACACCATCAAAAGAACAAGGGGAAAGTTATATAACCATAACGGACGATGATTCCCTGATAGCACCCGTCGTGTTGCTCATGTTAAAAGTCAGTAAGTAATGATCATTGCTTATTCTTCATACTGAGGTAGATTTGTTTATGTCCAACCCTAAAACATGACCAACTGTGAAAAGGTAAAATAAAAATTGACATATTTGAAGATCAGGGGATAGACAATAATATGATATATTGAAACAACAAATGTGCATTGAAAAATAAAACATCATAAAGAACAATGCAGAAAACTAGTGCAAAAAAGGAAAACGTCACTCCTAAGAAAACCTCAGGCAAGCTCGTGCGTTCCAAATGAATAAGCATTTCCTACTCAATTTATTTAACTGACGATGCTTCTCATTTGAATTCATTAAAAGGTATACAGGTGCCAAAACGAATTATCTATCAAAAGTCAAAAACAGTTGAGAAACACGAACCAAAAGTATACCAAAGGTAAGCGGTGATTGATCTAGAAATGGTATCTTGCCTAACATACTTTTATGGATATCATAAAATCTCAAGACCACTTATAGCAATCAACCTAAACAAATATATTCAAATTTTAACATGATTCTGTAAAAAGTTGTTTTATTCTTACCAAATCCTGAAGCTAATGCCCTATTAGTTGGAAGAGCAGTTGGTGGCAATGGTGGTGTTGGAGTTGACACTGATTTTCTTTGTCTATTTGGAGGACTAGCATTGTTGGTATTCATCAATTTCTTCAATAACCAATCAGGAATAGTATTCGATCCCATTGCATTGCTATTGGTGGGCATTGATGGTTTCTTAAAAACGGCATTATTGTTGGTCATTCCTGTACGAGATGGTGCAGATTTCGATGTTCTGGAACCTGTGTAAGGTAATATTGGGTTTTCTTTAATCATTGTATATAATTCAAGAGCGGTTCAGCTGTGCAAACGTATAAGACTACGCATTTATATATTTATATATTTGCCAATAGCTTCCATATAGTTTCTCAAGTAAAGCACTAATTAGATTAAAAATGTAAAACAGGTTTACTGCCAATAATGTTCGTTCACATTAGGACAGTGCATGGCTTCTTCTCCTTCAAGTAAAATATCAAAATGTTTTCCAGGAGGTTTAATACATACATCATAGAAGGAAACAAAGGAGTTTACAATGATGACGACATAAGAAGGAAACGCTTAACATTAGGAAAGCTATAGACACATTTAGATATACAGGCATAGACATCAAACATCTATCAAAAACTACACATTGATCCTACAGAGGTAACAGTATATGAAGCCAATTAATGCAATATCACTACGTTCATTATGTGAAATACTAAGTGAAACACTACATACCTACAAAGGAATACAAAGGAAAACGGAAATAAATGTTTAAAACGTAAAACAATATATATTTAAACAGAAAATATACAAGATACATATTATTACAATAAAATATTTGAATTAGTTGTAAGCAAGACATATAAACCCGTAAAAAATTATAAAATAGCTAAAATTTACAATATAATATCTGCTTTTACATATCATAACAAGATATCGTCATAATTCTTTATACAGAAAAGGCTACGGCTTAATATAGCCCTTCTTCCGAGTTATTAATGCATTAAAACAAACCGGAGCTTCCTTCCTCTGGAAACCCATTGAATTAAATAGGTGACAAAAATACTGACATTTATACCTTATAGCCAAATTCACCGCATTGTTTGTAAAACTCGTAAATTCATTAATGCCAATTTGAATATATTCATTCACATACATTTCATTTTGTAAACCAGGACATTTCATAAGTAAGGAGGAATAAAAAAGAAAATGTCGTAATCTAAAAAAAAGATTTGACATAAAATCACATGTGTTAAGAATAGAACGATTCAAGGCATTTCTGGAAATAGTTTGCGTTAAAGCTTAAATTGGACGATTTTTTGTGTTCAATAGTTTGATAAAAGTTCTCTGTATGAGTTTCAAAACAATGTTTTGGAAGGGAATTCATATTTACTTCCAGCTTTTTTGTAAGTTAAACAATTGTAATATGTTACATACTTAAAATAAATGTTATTTTCTCACATTCCAGTTGTGTGTATCAAAAAAAAAAATACATAAGATCTAACATTACAATTAATTGTTGTCCCCCCTTCCATCAACACACAAAGCTTTATATTATATATACTGATTTTTATGAATACATGTATATATGAGAGCGAATACTATATGGTTACACACATTTCAATTTACCTTGACTCTGTAAATTCCAAGGAATGGGTCCTCGGCCTGCGCTCCTCTTTTTCAAACCAAATAGGCCCATCCCTATAGTTCGAAAAGCACTTATTTTTCATTTCAAAATTAGACATCACTATACAATTCATTTTGACCTTGGATAAAATTTATTTTAAGTTTGGAGTCAATTTCAAATGTTGATTATTATAGTGAGAATGATATTTCTTTATGATTGAGTTTAATATTCAGCATGGTTTAGAATAGCGAAAGCTAGTCATGAACATAAAAAAACTATTAAAGTTCAATTAAAAAAGGTCTCAATCTTGATTCAGTATGTGATAACATTATTCTTGTTTAAAAAGAAGTTACATGTAATTGTTGTCCATATTTTAAATTTTTTAGTATAGTATGTTTAGACTTCTACCAACAGGTTCTGTTTATAAAACATATAAGGTTAAATATACTACGTGAAGGTTTATACGACAGACAAAATAAGTAGATTAGAAACGAATTTGACAATATTAATTAATAGAGTTATGATTAATGAACTCGTGATTAAATGACAAAAACATTCACATAGACTATACACTCGTTAGAAGAAGAGTACAAGTTAGTACAAAAGATCCTGGAAAACAATCGTCGAGTGTTGTCAAATAATTATATAAGGAGAGATGAGGAATTTGTCAAAAGGCAAAGAAACAATAACTTTTGAGTGCTTGTGGAAGATAATAAAACTAAACAATTTAAAGTGTACTTAAGTTATAATGTTCAGCACGGTGTTAGTACAATTTCCATTTGCAATAGATCATCATTCAAATTGATGCATTGACTTTTTATCGAAACCGTATTACTCGGCTACTTCATGTTACCGAAAAAACCGCATGTTAAACGAGAATTATTTGCGTACAAAAGATCGGAATATTGTATCAATATCAATTTGCTTGGCAGATCGTCGCATAACGTGACAAGAATGTTCCTTTTGTCATACTTATTGTGAAGTGGAAGCAAGTTTAAGGAGATTCAAAACGAAAACATGAAAATCGCCGGTTTGAAAACAGTTGAAAGATTGTTAAAAAAAACAAAAAAGAAAATATTTGGTTTGTTAATCTTTTTTAGATTAAACAGTTTTTGACTTTTAAGATTAAATGGAAAGTACTAATAGATACCTGCGGGAACAATGGGCCTCCCCTTTTCATGCACTTTGTCAATATGTGTTGCTTTAATGTTATTAACAACCTCATCCTAAGTTTTCGAGCTTCAATTCATAAAGGCTTGATATTTTCGGTGATGTTATTTAACGGATAACATTTATACATTGTCAGCTGATATTTGTATCAATTGTTAGGCAAAATTAGAAAATAACTGAAGAATTAAACATGCTCATTTCTTTCGTTTGCTACAATAAGTACGTTATGCTATAGGTTAATTTGAATGCAAGAGAGTAAATTTTAACGACAGAGTACATAGTTTGCGAATGCAACTCATCGTAAATTGCCGGATGTTAAGGAATTTCGTTTGAGGAAAAAGACCATTTGCATTCTTATCTCTTTTCTATCTACGGTTGTACTTTTTCAAATGTAAGAGTTGTTTCCTGATGGCGGATATATTTTATAATCTCGTCTGGTCTATTAGTTTATTAAAATCAAAGATAGGTAACCCATAGTCAACATATGTATCCTTTATAAAATAAACTTTGTTACAAAAGCTGTTTTGGAAAATGATTGTTTGATTGGTGGTTTTTAACGACACTTCCAGTACTATTGGCTTTATAGTGGCGGCCAATTTCTATAGTTGGAGGAAACCTGAGTGACCATCGGAAAAACCGTCGGAAACGGAAGAAAAAACTCATAGATAACAAAAAGTACACACGTATGTTGAAAAGAGAATTCGACTTTTTTTTACCTCCTCTTCTACCCATCATTCCTATAATTTTAAAACAATAGCAATCGGAACATTATATGATTGGAACAATTAACATATATTACATTACTTAATAAACCAATTTAACGTCATGAAGAAAAAAAATCTCAATTGACTTTTGTATAGAAATATTTCAGATGATTAAAAAAAAGAGGACAATCTGTACAAAATCTAACGTATTGCTATATGGACGATTATAAGTTCTTATTACGTGTGACAATTATAACAAGATCACACAGTTCATCTGGAAAGTGAGCAATTTGGCTAAGGACATATTTCATACAAAAAAGTACGTTCATATGTTGTACATTCTTACTTGTTCATTTATAAAACATTTCTATCTTTCCTGCTTTATATATTTATACATTTATATATGGAAGTCCTATTTATTTGAGTTTGTTTTGAGTAGAAAAGTTATTACCAAAACCTTATGCAACTATTCAATGAAAGAACAGCATTCGTTTTGCTGTCGTGCTAAAAACAAAAATTGATATCGACACCATCTTTCAATACGAAATGGTGTTTTTATTATATTTTTAGTAGTATTATTTCTACCATATCCACGACGACCTACCTCGTCCTTGTAAACCTAAATTTTGCAAAATATTTTATATTTTCACACATGATAATTATATAATTTTTCTTTACATGTATACCATTGTTCGTACCACTAAAATTCTAAAAAGAATACCACTGTTTTTAACTGAACAACTGAATATTTGCCAATACTCAAATTCCTTTACTTCGATACATGAAAATTATACTATATTTATTTCCTTCTCAAGATTACAAAACATACATTCATTTATCACCTTGTATCACTTCAAAATGTTTAGAATGAAAAATAAAAACAACAATGTATATTGTAAATTAAGACGTAAAAATCAATTCGAGTTTAATGTATAGGAAGGCGATAGACCTGTGTTAAGGGACATAACTCTTAAAAATCATGTGTGCGTTTGTTTCAACCCATTTACATTCATATATTCTAAGCTTCCTAGTAACACAGATTATTAGTTCTCTTTTACATGTAATGCTTAAATCATTAACGAATCTGACTATTACAAACGCCTAACCGACTAAAAGAGTTATCTCCTGTAACGAAAGTTTACCCTGTTTATATAATATTATACATGTTATATATGGTTATTATATATATTTTGGTATACCTCTTTGTACTGGCATTTCTGGAATATATATCATTTTTGTAAACAAAGATTTGTTTCTGAATACATAAGTTACATATATGCACATAGTTTAAGGAAAATATATGCAAAGATCCTGAGTTTAACCCGGTTATATATTTGCACATTGCCTACGAACAAAACTCAATTACAGTGGGAGAGCTTTAGTATAAGTAATTTAAAAGCTTACAAGAAAACGACATGAAGTAATAAGATTACTATCAATAAAATTACACATGAGTGAATATAACACATTGAAGCAAAAAACAGTAAAGAAGCAGCAGTAATGAAAATCAATAGAAAAAATAGTGTATGAACAGTTTCTATCTACTTCTCAGTTGTATCTTTCTCACACTATGCAACACAAAAACATAATGAGAATTTTGCAACTGCTGAGCCTACAATCAAAATTCGTCACATTATAGATAAAGAGTAAATGCTCTTACCTGGAGGGTCTGATCCACCTCCCATTAATGCTGCAATAATAAAATAGAACAGTTTGTTTTAAAGAATAACATCAATTTAAAGAGATGTGGGTTATTTGTAATGAAACAGCAACAGTACAAAAACACAAAAGAAGACATCTAGATGTAAAATACTGTCTTCTATAATATACACATTTATTTATTGTTATAATACCACCTACTTCTACAGTCTTTTTATCATTAAACATGGAGAGCCCTTTGTTAAGATTATTTGCATTTTTTTTTATATATATATTATGTTTTGGTGCTTTTTGGTTATATAGCTCCTCATATGTTTTGGATATTATACTTCCTTGGCCAACATGTGTTTGATTTTTAGCGTTCCTGATCAAAGTTATTTTAGAAAAAAAGCACTTCGAACGCATATAATTTATAAAGTGTTAATATTTTTTTTTAACAAATATTAATGTGAATTTGATATATAATGGGTGTTTTTAACTATAATCCCTGTATATAAGTTGAGCGTTTACACACAATAAAATATACCCATTGCTCACCTGCCATCATCTGCATTTCCATACCTACAATATGTGAATAAAACTTATAAACAATGAATTTTTCACAATAACAAGCTCAGTAAAATCCTATTTGAACATATTTTTTTGAAATAGTATGATGTGAACACTCGGGAAAGACACATTTCGATAAATCATTTTGGTACACTATGAATAGCTGGGTAAAATATAATTTGGTAAATATGTTTTGAACATATATATATTGCACCATACAAATTAAAAATATCTTAATACACGTGATACATGTGCTTAAAATTTTCGCATGACGGCTCTGAAAATATTAATGTAAAAAATCATTAAATCGAAATAATATAAAAATAGGAGATGGTACAAAGTACTTTACCTCACTACTAGAAGGTAGCGATAATTTGTCTCATGATGCTAATTTAAAACTGTTTTAATGTGTGTTCTGATATATTAAACCTTAAAACATGTCTTCACGATAGATCAATAACTTATTTGTATTATCTTTTTCCTTGTACCAAAACAAATCAAGTAAGAAACACATACATACATTTATATATATATTTTTTTCATTTGACCTTTTTGTATTTATAATCGTATTGTCTTTAACATTATATTATATTACTGCGTTTAAGTCGTGTGTGTCTGAGTATAAATGAGTGAGTAGTTGGATGGTGTGAAGTTTACATCTTTATGTCTTGTCCTGTTCATATTGTCCTGTCTTGTCTTGTGTTAAACATGTTTGTAAAAAAAAAATTGTTAATTGTGAATCTGAATATAGTTATGTTAAAAAGACACACATGTAGCCTCTGGTCGTTGGCAATCCAATAAATAAAGAATTAAATCAACCCACCTCCCATACCACTTCCTCCAAGTCCGTTTCCCATTCCACCGCCGCCCATTCCTGCACCACTTGCTAAAAATGACGCCATATCTGAAACAGAACAAATCATATAGGGAGTTAAGTATTTATGTTCAGGAATTTCATTTACTCAGAAAAAACAACCGCGCTGCAGAAACTGTTTTTGGTGAGGTTCGTGCTGATCTCTCTGAGTTTGAGTTTGAGTCTGAGTTTCTTCCCCTTGTGTTTTTACAACTAACTATCTCCAGTTTAAAATTGCATCACGTAATAAATAAAATAAGTTAAAAGCTGTTTTTTTTTAATTAATGTATGTCAGTGCATACACAAAGCACTTTTCTATAACTCTACTTTTTTTTAATTCAATTTCCGGTTAAATGATATACACGATTAGGAATTATTTAAAACATAAAGAAACAAATCAAATGATTTTATAATTAGATCACCACTGAAAATCAAATATCAAATTAGGTTTTTTTTACAATTCAAGAGCCTAACAAAATCTTGGAATGAATCAGATTGTCTTTGATCTCATGTAGATTAGATGCTATTTTGTTTTAAGCTATAAAGGTCTTAAATTGAACGCATATGCTAAAACGTGCAGTATATTTTTCAATTTAAGTTTGTTTTTTTGTTATTTAGATGTGCTTTATCTTAATTTTGCTTAATTTATAATTGTGCTTTAATTACAATTGCGATTCATTTTTAGCATGTTTATATTTTTTTTAGCAGTGCTTAGCATTTTATGCAATATGCCTGTGCTTTATCATTGTATTTTGATATATGCTGCTTTAATCCTTTATCTGCATGTTCTCTATTTTTATGTAAGATATATTGTATTATTTTAGGTAAAATACTTTATAGAGGTAAAGTTTTTTTTTGGTTATATATGAATATAAATAAACTCATCATAGATACCAGGATTGAAATTTTGTATTTGCGCCAGACGCGCGTTTCGTCTACAAAAAACTCATCAGTGACGCTCGAAAAAAAAGTTAGTAGATCTTGCCTTGCTGACCATTTTAGTTATTTAATGTGTCTCTTTATCTTATTTCTGAATTTGTTATCATACAAGGCAAAAAGCAAAAAAAATGGTAAAAATCGTCATTAAAGGACAATAACTCTAACAAGGAGTCGTCGGACGAGTTCCTCCATGTTTGTCTTAATTATAGATCTTGTCTTGTTGATAATTTTTGCTATCAAGAGTTTCTCTCTATCTATTTTGGTTTTCAGGATAATAGGTAAAAATGTAAAAATGGTGTAATTTGTCATTTAAGGACAATAACTCTTATAACAAGTCGTCTGACTATTTTGACATATATGAACAACTGGTAAAGCTCAACATTTTGAACATTTCTGTACCAGTCAGATTTTCTCTATTTATAACAGTTTCAAAATAATAGACAAACTTGCATTTTACCCCTAAGTTCCATTTTTAGCCATGTCGGCCATCTCAGTTGGCAAGCGGGGTCATCGGACAAATGTTTTAAACTAGATAACCCAATGATGATTGTGGCCAAGTTCGGTTAAATTTGGCCCAGTAGTTTCAGAGAAGAAGATTTTGGTAAAAAATTAACAAACGACGACGACGGACGCCAAGTGGTGAGAAAAGCTCTCTTGGGCCAGGTGAGCTTAAAAAAAGAACACATTTAATACCATTCCTGTATACTAAATTGACTTACATTAAAATATTCAAACTAAATCTAATTGATGTGCACACGTTGATATTTGGGTCAGGGAATACCTGATTAACATATTAGTTGAATTTCACTATGAACTAGCTTTCAGTAACTTAGATAGCTACTTTGTGTCTATTTGTTGGTTGTTATTGTGCATCATGCCGATTTGACGAATCAAGTACTTTCCAACTGATTTGTCATTTTGTCCTGATAACGGGTTTTTACACCAGTGCCTTTTCTCAGGGGAGTGTTGAGCTTTCACAAATAAGTTTTATCCCGCTATATTCTTTAAATACCGTCCCAATGCAGGAGCAAGAAATTTAGAGGTTGTCGTTGGGAATTGTCTGTTATATTTGTAATTTTTGTTTATTGTTTTAGTATAAATCGGGCCATTTGCGTTCTCGTTTACACTGTTTCTTATTTCGTCATATCGAAACATGTGTTATCTTTCGTTACAGTGCAGATATTGTTTACTGTTGAAGGATGTACGTTGACATAATGGCTTATATCATTAGGGTCTATGGTAGATAGTTGGCTATCTAACTAATCGACCTTTGTAGTATTATATTAATAAAAATTCTTAATGACTTTTACTTAATCCAGAGAATCAATATACAACACATAGTAGCTGTTATGAAAATCGCTTACACAGTACGCTTCAACATTAAAATAAAATCTATCCGAAATAAGGAAGCCGAGGTAATGTAATGAAAGTCCGGAACAAAAGGGCTGACAGAAAAGTTCATTACACTATATCAGTCAATCAGAGAGTTTAGAAAAATAAATATGATTTCAAATTGAATTGATCAATACAATAAGAGACGATGATATATATATATATATATATATGTGTGTGTGTGTGTGTGTGTGTTTGTGTGTGTGTGTGTATTGTAAATCAGATTAATAGGAGGTAAGTACCGAAACCTGACGCTTCCGCTCCTCCTGTCGAACCTCCAGATTGTGTTGCTTCTACAATAACACAAAATGTGTAAAAAAAACGTTATTTCTGTTGCAGATAAGTACATGTACTCGACTAAATATACAATTTGTTGATCAGATAGACAAATAGAAAGATCAATTTAAAACACTGAATCGGCAATATTCCCTATAAAAATAATACGTCGAAGGTAAGGAACATGTGTGGACCAAGGTAGTATAATATAGAGGATATAAGCAGAAAAACACATGTCATAGTAATACGATGAAAATTATTTTTTTATTCGACTTCCGTTGCATTTGCCTGTTTTCAAGGCCGAAAGGGTTTAATGATTAGTTTGAAATGTGTGATATTCTACAAAATGATATGAAACACTAAGGAAAATACATTTTAAGTTGAAAGTGTACCCAAAAATAGTTTACCGAAATACACTGATGTACATTGTTTCATGCATCTTTTAGTAATTTGATTTTGTTCATAGTACAATATTTCCTTCCTCAACTTATAATGTTGATTCCCAGATCATTAATTAATCTGAACGTATATATAATGATAAAAAATCAGTGAAAACTTTAATACCTGTAGAATTTTTACTGTTTCCACTTTGTGCAGTATTCTCCATTGCATTCATTAGATTCATCATGTCCATTGGACTAAGTTGACCAGTTCCTCCACCACCTCCACCACCTCCACTCATAGCGGACATCAATGACGCCATGTCACTCATTCCACCTCCTCCCATTCCACCGCTGCCACCGCCCATTCCAGACATCGCCGACAATAGACTTGCCATATCATTTCCTCCTCCTCCGCCTCCGGACATACCTGATCAGTAAAATTAAACACTGTTCCATCATCAAGTGATTTACACAGTTGTTAACAAAATAGTGATTTGAATCCGACCAGTAGATTTTAAAATACAAAATATACATAGACCAATATGTAATAACTACAAATTTAGGGAGTATTACGAAGCTGTTCGGTTTTATTTCAACTTCCTGAGCTAGGAATCGTATTACAGGATATTTCTGCAGCCGACGCACTAACACTCCATGTACATTTCATACGAAGTCTGAACTATAAATCATGACATTCAAATTCTATTCTATTCTAATATGACAATTGCTTAACTTTAGTTAGACAAAGTCAGTCAACCTACTGAAGGTAAGGCGGCTAACGAGAGAAAACAGAGGCAGCAATAGGAAGACTGTTTTTATGATCTTCAAATGGTTCGAAACGAATATACTACGTTAATGACATCGGATGACTTAAAAGTGTCTCACAGATAACCTTTATATAACAAAACATGTTATAAAAGAGTAAATAATGTTTTATGTTTGATATAAAAAAAGAAGTATAACAAAAATACTAAAATACAAGGTAAATTCAAAAAGGGGAGGTCCATAAAACTGACAAAATAAAGAGTAATCAATCGACGGAACGAGTGAAAACACAACTGTCATATTCCTGACTTGATATAGGCATTTCCCGGGCAAAAAGATGGGTTACACCTGGTTTTAGAGCTAGCTAAACCTCCCCCTTATAATTTGGTTGCATAGAATTGCTCACCTGCTCCACCTGCTTGACCCATCATGGCTGAAATGTTCAAACAATGAAATTAAATCAATGGTTATAAAAATAAAAGTTTTCTTTTTAACAATCACACTTTACGTAATCACTTGGTATGTACATTAATTAAATATTTACCAATACACTTTTTTAGAACAGTGTAACATGTGCGTTTAAAGATCAAATATTTACCAATACACTTTCCTAGGACAGTGTAACATGTATGTTTAAAGATCAAATATTTATATAAGAAATATCACTTTTTTATTGTGATTATAATCTATCAAATAAAAGAATACGTATTTCTGGAAGAGGCAGTTTCTACGAAAATTATAAAACTGTAAAGAGGTGAAAATGCGGTAATTTATACAAATAGCAATGAAAATTTGTTTCGTGTCTTTTTCATGACTCAAAGTAGCGTATTCAAGAGCAAAAACCTTAATTTTCTGTCACCTGACAAATGCGGTAACTTCATAAATAACAATGAAAAATTAGTTTTGTCACCTGATAGACGAAAGTTTATTAAATATACAGGAATGTATACTAATTTCACGAGCGATCACCTCAAACCTATCAAAATACATACTTCCAAATACGAAAAGTAATGATCACTTTTATTTCAGCTCAGTAATCGGATTGAATTTCGTTTGCCTCCCATGCTTTTTGTTTATAATCAATTAATAGAGTACTTATACTTTTGTACTTTTAAGCATCGTATGTAAATCTGTATGTACATACGAAGGATTTCTTTTTGGAGTTGATGCAGCACGGAATACATTTGTTTTTGCTTGTTGTGGCAGTTTCTTATGTTTCTATTTTGTATTGTTTTGTCATTCGTTGAAGTTTGCAGTCTACCATAATTTGTTGTTTCTTCGGTAAAAACGTTTTGTTATTCAATAAAACGTTGTTCGTCTGTGCAATTATAAGTTAGTCTAGGATTATATAAATATGTGCGGGATTTCAAAGGTTTTTTGTCGGACCGATACATATTTAACTTTTATATAAAGAAATTGATTATCCTGAAACGAACGTAAAGATTGGCACCAAATTCCTTATCTATATTTTATATACAAAATGTGTTATATTCTTGAAAACAATTATCAACCTGTTGTTTTTGTTAAAACCGTAGTTGCTGCCTTTTTTATTTTTTTTATTTATATGTGTGTGTATGTTCGTACATAATTCAAAGGATTTGCCATATAACTTTACTTATATATTCGCTGATTGTATAGATGATATATTTGATAAATGATAGCATTATGTTGATTTTTTGTTTTAGTGGACACCAATTTTCATGAATGGAGGAAAACTGTATTTTCATGAATACTTGAGTTCGTTGTTTTTTCAAAGTCTGCACACAAGAATAAAGTTATAAGTACTTCGTTGAACATTTTAACTCGTGCCGTACCAATACACACGAAATCCACGAAAATTGGTACCCACAAACAATTATGAATCCATATAATATGAAATATTTTATGCTCCAAATGCATTCGCCCTGTGCATGCAAGTCCCGAGATTTGAAACAATCATGCGCTTATAATTGAAAGTATTCCAGAATTTTTTTAAAGTTATATTTCAAAAACATTTAAAGAAAAAAACTAGCAGCAATATGAGAAATCAGAGAAATTTTTGAATTATATTATTTGAAAGATTTGTTGGAGGATGCAAAAACAGATATTTATCTTTAACAAATACATTTGAAAAAAACTCATTCTATAAAAGGCGAAAGAATTTCTTTTATTACATCCATGTGGTAATTGTAAGTAAAATCAAGGAAAATTTCTGAGTTTTTACGTTTTATTTAACTCTGATTTCTCTTAGCAAAATTACATGCAACCAATGATCCCTGAATATTAAAGATATTTCCAATTTTTAGCTGAAAACACTCTGCAAACGCAAGTGAAAAGAGCAATTTTAGGCGACAGCCAAAATTACAAATTACAAAAGAAACGACAAAAATGATTACTTCGTAAAAACGAAATATAGAGCAGATGATATGAAATAACAATCTTTTCAAACTGAAACGAAACGCAACAACAATTTTTTTGTGTATTTCTTTATATAAGTTGTTTAGAAAATTTTAACTGTCGCTGAATATAAAATGTATCTTTTTTGTTCGATTTATCACATGCCAATAGACATACCAGCCATTAATAATCCTGAAAACAAGATATTTAAATTCATAAACTTTTAATTACTGTATTTGATATAAAGATATAGTGAATTGATTCATGAAACCATAATAGATAATTCACTTCCATGGAGCAGAATTATATGCTCCATATTTACTCTTCTATAATTTCAACACACCCTTTAATTAATACAACAGAAATCAATTTATTAAGAGGCTTATGACTTTTTTTTCTATGAGAGTTTATTATGCTATTATAAAGATAGACATATTTAATATATTTAATCCTTTAAGTTATTTTACCGCCAGCTTCTGGTGCTTCTCCAGGGTCAAAACCAGGTCTTTCTGAATAAGTAAAAATTTCTTGTATTAGAAAACTAAACAAAAAGATGGAAAACATAATAACAATTGTTCACTTAAATGTACATCAGAAATCATTGATGTTATAGAGAAAAGCTCTTTTCTGTATTATAGAATTTTTTTGTGTTATGTATTAAATAGTTTTTATTGTACGTTTTTCTATGCAGCTTGTTATAGTGCTCTGATCTGGATCTAAATGAAATATTGCACAAAAGATCAGGTCGTTAATTGGAAGCGATTTAACGCAGTGTCAGCAAAAAAATACGACAAAAATACCGAACTGCAATGTACATTCAAACGGAAGAAGTGAATAGAAACTGTCAAAATAAAACATAAGACTTCATCAACTAGTAGAACGAATAGAACACAACCGTCTTATTCCTGAATTATTAGACATTTTCCAAATAAAATGATGGGTTCAACCTGGTTTTTATAGGAAGCTAAACCTCCTACATGTATGACAGCTGTTAATACTTCCGTTATATTTACAAAATTGGGGGAGCAACTCAAATAGCCATAATGGGTAAAGATGCCAATAATTGGGATCCAGTAGCCAAAACTGTAAAAATAACACTATGAAAACTGCTTGCGTCAGAGTCACACCTCTAGACCCACCTGAACTCGTAACGCACAAAGCCAAAAACTCGATGGCTGCATGCATAAATACCTAGTCACGTCAATAGTTATACGACCAAAAAGGGACATCATAGCACAAAATCAAATACAAACTGTAATAAAATAAGAAGATACACAACTTCAGCACCTAGAGTCTATAACTCGAGACCATCTTGTATTATTTGTGAAGAAGACGCTGAATATCTATTTAGTAGAATATGGTACTTCCCGATGAACTGTCTGAAAAAAAGGACGAGACGCTCTTTGACAACCACCAATATTTTGCTCAGACACTGATGATAGTCTACATTAGGATAAGTCTGAGTAAACAAGTTTTGTCGTCTTGCACTGCATATGTGCTTTAAAAACAATCTGCATGAGAAGGGCAACAGCAACCAATGCCAACTACACGAGTACAGGTTCCAGACTCAGTGCATTTATAACTCTATTTCAGATTGTTATGTGTAACATATTGTTTTTTTTAAATTCCACTTACTACTTCTCAGTTGTCTCTCGAGTAACATTCTTTGCATCATTGGATCTGAAATCAAGATAGTTTTATAAAAAAATTAATGTAAATATTAGCGTTATTATAACAAATGTAGGAGTCATAGGAACCAATATTTCAAAATTATTCAATATTAACGGGTCCTTTTCTTTTAATTGTGATACTTTTATACGTATTTGTTAATCTTATCATTTTCAGAGATAATATTAAAATGTTAAAACCAACTGCTTCTAAAATTAAATTTAGAAGTAGGATTTCCTATATTACTTGTCTATCTTTTCTTGCACGCTGCTTGTATCTGTTTTATGCAAATTAGTTGTTTGAACAAAATATAAATTGTAGACTTCTGATGTTTGTTAAATACATATTGTTTTGTATAACATTTGTAAAAATGTCTATATGCACACATACAGGAAGTACAAATTTTAAAATTTATAAATATTTCCGAAAGGTATTTGTTTTCTATACAATAAGTCTGATACATTTCACAGCAGAATCATGTAGGTGTTTTAATGGTATATGTAGCAATGTCAACTCGACTGCGGCCGTTATGGGGTTCGACAGTGTCAAATAAAAGACTATGTGCTCCATACTCGACTAGCAGATTGGGTTCGCATTCGGAATGATATAGTGGAATGACTTGTCTTCCAGCGGACCAGTTTTTGGTGGGGTTCGTGTGGCTAAGTCTTTAGTTTTGTATGTTGTGTCATCTGTACTATTATTTGTCTGTTTGTCTTTTTATTTTTGGCCATGGCGTTGTCAGTTTGTTTTCGATCTATGAGTTTGACTGTCCCTCTGGTATCTTTCGTCCCTCTTCTTTAACAAATAACGCACTCATTTTTGTCTTTGCGAATTATTACCTTCACTATTTAGTCCATTTTTGGTAATATCCTTTTGGCATGGCTCGGTACTTATAAATCTCGTTATTGTGTTATTGTGCTATGGTAATTTTTTGTATTTTTGTATTTCCTTTTTGCTTATGTGCTGTGTCTATATGCCATTTTTTTCTTTGTTGACATGTTTGTTTGTTTTCATAGTGATTAAGATTATAACACAATGTTGACTGCTTAGTTTGCAATTTATATTTGCAACTTAACGTTAACCACTGTTCAATTGGTCAGTTAACAAATACATCTATATATTGTCCGGGATCTAATGATTATTAATGAGTCCCGTATACATAAATGTTTTGGAACCATTTTACAAGTTCATAGCGTGCTGACACTTTTTAAAGACCTTCATAGTACCAGCTTACGTTATGGAAGTTAATGTTTTGAGCTTATAATTCTAGTTATTTTACGACGTTTCTTTGACATGTCACAATAATGGCATTTTCAATTAAACTGACACTGGCTCTTTGTAAACTAAGTGTTATGCTGACAAAAGCTGCCATTAAACGAAAGAATTTAAAATTCTATTTCAATCATTTATTTATAAAAGTACCTGAATCCCCAACAAATGAAAAAAAAAAAACAATTGGAAGTGCATTGAAAGTATTGCATATACTGAGTGAAAAAGCAACAAATACTTATTATATATTCCATTTAAAAAATACACTATAATCCTAAACATAACAATAAATAAATTCTTTAAACAAGGAAAATAAACCATAAGTTGCTGTTTTTACTCCACAAAAACTTTGTAATAAAGGTTTACACTTAAAGATATTGCAATAAAAAAGTGCTGGTATTCTTTTTTATCCAGTATATATTTTGAATTAATATTTACCTCTTTGGGAATTTTCACCTCCGCCTCCGCCTCTTCCTCCACCTCCACCTCCACGTCCACGTCCAAATCCTCTTCCTCTTCCACCAAGACCTGCACTACCCATTCTACCTCCAAACCTAGAACTTGTCATTTGTTCTGTAAACAATCAAAGATATGTTCAAAGTTGCAGACTATATAATCATTAGCGGTAGAGAAGAATAAAAATCAAACATGATAACTTAGTTTAAATTAACATTAGTAAGCAATACAAAGAAAGGATCAAGATTTAAACAAGATTTAAACATGGATATGTCATACAGAGAAAGGATCAAGATTTAAACATTGGTATGTCATACAAAGAAAGGTTCAAGATTCAAACATTGGTATGTCATACAAAGAAAGGATGAAAGGATCAAGATTCAAACAATGGTATGTCATACAAAAAAGGATCAAGATTTAAACATTGGTATGTCATACAAAACCCATTTGAGTCATTCACTTTGCTATTTTGTGACTGGACACCAAAAAAAAAAAAAGAAACAAAAACATAGCACGATATTTAGATATCATATTGTATTGTGTTTTAAATTCAATTGATCATTTTTTCGATGCCATTTACAACACATGCTTTTAAGAAAATCATCGGAAAATGTGCAAATATCTTAAAACATTAAAAAATCCAGAAAATTATAAAAGTAAAGCTAGTTACAATGTATGAAGCAATAGTAACATTCTAGCTATGTTTTAAATGAATAACATTAAAATGGTAATGTAAAAATACCACCTAGCTGAACATTTATGGAAACAGTCGTCTTACATCTGCTGCTTTTCAAATTGAATAGAATATTTTTAAACTTCGCAAATTTATTATCGAAACTGCGGTTTTGTGATCATAATCGTTGCTTTTCAATTTTGAAAAAAATCATTCATTTAATTTCATTTATACAGACAAAACAAAGGAAAGTGTTATGAAGCTTTGAAAGTGATTCGGTGGACAAAAAAAAAGAAAAAAAAAAAGATGACAAAACAAAACATTCTATTTTTGTCCATTATTGTTAGACGTATTGACGACAAAATCTCCAATAATGTACGAAATGCATAACAATCCACAATTTACAATCTTCAAATACCCCAAACATAACATATGCTCTACACCAGTAAATACATTTTGAACTGAAAATATATTGACGCAAGCCAGATTCGTATAGTTCGAACAAGAAAGTTTTTGTGTCATAATAAGTAATTCTGCCCCTTTTTGACATAACCAATGCAATGAATTCAGCAACATTAAGAAATATGACACATTCAGTAAATTTAGGTAGCTATATTAATTGTGCTACAGATTGAATAATGAATTTTAAAACATCTCAAGTCATAAAGATGACAATAAATTGAGAAACTGTATAGACCGCTCCATCCCAACCCCTCCATTCCCCCCAAAGAGTGAAAAATCTGTAAATATTAAGTTCTATGTTCAGATATTTCGGAGTGCGCAAACAGCAGAGTTGTAATTTCAGTCTTACATTCATATAATATTGATATGTCGATATAAGTATATTGTACAAGAGCAGGCAAAACAGCAGCCGTATATTTATTTTATAACAATAGCATTCTGCAAATTCTATTGAAAAACTGTACATGAAATCTGCAAGGAGCAAAACATTTAAGTTTTAAATTCTAACTTATAGATTTATGTCACACTTGACAAATGCTTGGCTAAAAATGTAAATATCGAATTATAATAAAGATGTTATATTTTTTTTGTAGACAGTTATACAGTTTCTATCCGCTTTATCATGTTTATACAAATGTTGTATAACTGGATTGATGGTAGAAATCTATTTCCTCAATTGCAATATATTTGTGAGCCAAATTAAAGTTCTAAAGACGATAATTTCCCCTTGGTGTCTCCCGTCACATTTGTTCTATATTTTTTATATATGTGCTTTTCTGCTTTAAACGAATTCTCAGATACTAGATGCAAGTCGAGTTGTCTTAAACGTAAAAATTAGCAATGATTCTTGATGGCAATAATTCAAAGTCCCATGTTTTGCAAAGATAAACTTGATGTTCAAATTAGTTTTCTTTCTGACACTGGATCGAAACAAGCCATAGAAAAGAAACATTTCCGGAATGCTCCTGGTATCTTTTGAGACATATTTAGAAAAGATGATAAAAAGAGGTAGAAATTATTAAGTAAACAATAAAAAACCAAAAGAAAGAAATTAAAAAAATGGGCTTGATCATTAGACTGTGTTCAAGAGGGCAATATTAGGAAATTGTCTTATGAACTTTTAATTTGAACTTAACTATCAAATGTGAATATCGTTATCATGTACAGTAGGTTTGACTACAGATCCCATACCCTTTTGTTCAGCCATGTTTTCACTAAGTATGGGCGCCATTAGCCTTGTCATGTACGCCATGTAACCTACCGTGAAGTTGAGCAGAACGTTCTATTAAAACATGTAAATTATACATATTGACTATTCTAAATTAACAACTTTTAAATTGGTTGCAATGAAATTCCGTGATTTCCCATTGAAATTAAGACTGAGAATTATCACGTCCCAAAATAAATCCTGAATTTGTCCTCATTTGACGTTAAAAAAAGAACGATTAGAAAATAAATAGTGTCTTGCATTTCCCCCTTTATTTACACTAAAAGTCAATGTAATTAAAAGAATAAATATTTTAATATTAAACACTTTCAACTCATGACCGTACACAACGGATACGTGTGAAAAGTCAAATTTACTTAAGATTTTTACGCAAATGACAATTTTATTATCCAAGTAAAGATAAAAAAAAAATGATCGACTTACGTTTTCACAATAAGGGAAGGAATACGGTACAGTTTTGATACCACGGTGATGTTTTTTACGAACACTAGCGTACAAGCTATATATTACTTAATCAATTTAAAGTCTTTAATGATCATAAGGACATACTGTTCTGTTACACGGAAGGTAATAACGTCGATAATGTAAAATATTATTGTTCGCGAGGTAGCAATGTGACAAATGTTATAAAATGTATATTCCGAAGACTTTAATCATCAGCTTAAAGGCGAGTTTTTTAATAACACTTGGCTTCATTGTGTGGGAAAATGGTTTGTGCCAATTTTGTATGAAAATTATGCCGATGGATTTAAAAAAAATAAATATAAATGCATATATAAAAAATAAAAAAAAATAAATATGAATGATTTTTAAGACGTGTTGTTACACAAACAAGAGCATACTTATTAAAATAAGATATTTTGAATGTTCTTACTAAAACTCCTTGTGTTTATAAATTAAAATTTAAAGTTAGGTATTCTGCCCAAGAATAAAAAATTCAAGATACCAATATTTTGAGTAAATGTCTAAACTTTTGACCTAATTTATATTTAAACTAGCATGTGAGAGCATATAAGTTAAACATATTTCAATTGATTAAGTGATATATAGCTTGTATGCTAGTTTTCGTACAATAATTTCGCAGTACTAAACAATTAAAATAGTATTTAGTATAAAGATCAGAAGATGTGGTATGATTTCCAATGAGACAACCTTTAACCAGACACCGAATGGTACGTTTTCAGTATGTCAAATAATATTACTAAAGCGTACACATACAAAAGTAGCTGTGTACCATCTGTATACAACAAATTTATTTTGAACGAAACTTACCTCCAGGATCTGTCGTACCTCCTCCCATCATCTCTGTAAAATAAAATGGAAATATTATACAAAATGTAACGGGCAGTGTGTTTTAAAACTTTGTTAATATATTGAATGATATTACACTCATACCAGGACGTGAAGACGTTTGTATGTTATATTAAAGCATCTTTTACTATAACGACACGCTAACTTGTTTTAATCGTGCTAATGTACACGTTAACACATCGCAGAATATAACTGTTTACACAATTTCTAATCCGAGCCAGCATGTCGTTGCTCTAACTGCTAAATGCCGCGTGCTTAGTGTAGAAGCAATGAATTCTAATTTTCAAGTTATTGGTTTGACAAGGTAGGCCACGACTTTCCGCACTCGATTGGTGCACGGTACAACAAGATCAATGAGGCGTTTGTTGTTTGTTTTATTACACGTATAACTATTTGTATTGCTTTTTTATTGCACAACCCACAATTTGCTCATATTTTTAAACAAATTTTATTTCTTAATAAGAATTGTACTTTTTTCTCTGATCTTATGTTTCTATTCTTTTCTGCTTCTGTTTTTGTCAAGCTGATATTTTTTTTTGAAACAATGTTTGATGGTTTTTTCTCCCAATTTCCAAATTACCGAAAAAACAAACAAAGTTACATATTCCTAGCAAACAGATCGATGATAATGATACTACTACGTTAACAAATGCCAATATAACTTACCCATCAGTGCATTCATGTCCATTCCTCCCATACCGCCCATACCTCCCATACCGCCCATACCGCCCATGCCGCCCATGCCATTCATACCATTCATACCGCCCATATTTCCCATTCCTCCTAAAAAAGAAATGACATGTTGTTATGTTAAATTATTGATTAAGGAAATGACTTTTGTTTTTAATGATTAGTCACCAGGAAAACTATTGGACGAACTAAATGCACTAATAGTTCTGTGAAAATGCAAGGAATAATCTTTAAGAATGACAATTGCATGCTGATTTCTCTTGTTTCCATATCTGATAAGTGCTGTAATGACAACTATTTTTGTATATACTAGTAAAGATATTTAGTAAAACAATTTACGTTTTAATCTTTGATCTTAAGATACCATAACGGTTGTTTTGTCCATGAATTGTTTAACTGTGTCGCGACATATTTTGAATAGTCCGTATCTCAAGGGGATGATATATGCTTAGTTGAAGATTCTTATCATATCGACTCATCCAGTATCGCTTCTTTTTGAGTCCTAGGTCTTTTTACCTTGCTTTGTATATTCAAAATGGATTTACTAGTTTTAGATATCGGTTAATCACTGTTGACTCGTATTGCTAACCATTGAATTATAGATCAAAAACTTTCAAACAATTACTTACCACCTTGAGACATGGCCGCTGCTGAAATGAAAATAAGATACGAATAAGTTTTTGTTTTATTAAAATAGTCTGAACAATATGTACCAGAATATAAGTAATACGCGTCAGATCAGAAACAGAAGGGGTAATCAATCGCTCTCAAAACATTCAAAGATAGGGAGTAAAATATATCTGTGTTCCCGTCTGTTTAGATAAAAAGTAATATCAGTAGTTATACAGAGTTAATGCACCTTAACTTGCCTAATTCTATTTTCACTAATGATACAATTGCGAGACCTTTTTAACTTGTCGAAAATTAATCTGACTCTACTTCAAACCCAAATTTGTTTCTACCTTTCTCTTCTCCTCTATATTGTGCTCGATTGTCAATAAAGTATAATCATAATACAAGATGTGACTTAACGTATTACCGACTAATGATTTGTCTGCATCATTTATACATAGTGTTTTCTCTATTTACTAAAACTAAGCCCTTTACATACAACTCCCGCCACAATACTGTTATAAAAATTGATGTAAAATTGAGAATGGAAATGGGGAATGTGTCAAAGAGACCATAGAACAGACATGTTTTGTGTAATGGACACAGTTTTTAGACAAAATTTGTACGATTTGAACACTTTTTGTTGTCATTAAATCAGCAGATCAGGCATAAAACATGTTTTGCAGACACATTACATACTTTATTTGGTCTTTTAGCTTTTTTTATTCGAGCGTGACTGATGAGTCTTTTGTAGGGGAAACGCGCGTCTGGTGTACAAGACTTGAAGCCTTTCCTATACTTTTTGTTAACATGTTCCGTTTCCTTAAACTAACAAAATATATTACTTACTCAATTGCTTAAATGTCACTTATTAAGAGCCATGTACAAGTGAATCAAATTGTGTGTATAATCATAACTTACAAAATCTAGGTAAGATGCATGTTCAATGTACGGAGAAGAATGAGATAATATTAATATAGTTAATTTCCATATTCAGGCTCCAATACTGAATACTTCTTGATGTTAGCGGAATAATACATGGCATATTAATACATATATTCCAAAACATAAGCAAAAGCTCCGAATAAATCAAGATAACATATGAAATACTAAGCATTGACACCCATCACCCTTTAGGTCGTGTTTTACATTATCATTGCATCACGCATAATAAATATTTGCAAAAGGATGGTGTACTACTCAATGAAATGTTAAGATGTGGAACAAAACGTATTAAGCTGGATCATTCAAATAAAGCATAGTGGCAAAGCGGAATACCTAACATTGCTTGCATTGGATCTATGGAAGATCTGCGACTATCTGAAACATAGACATTTAATAACGATGTATACCCTTTACTTTTTTCTGTAAAACATTTTTCAAAAGATAAGTCACTGGAAATATAACGACAATTCAAAGTCGTAATATTCTTATGAAAAGTCATTTATCTTGAGAATTATATATCCTTTGTATTTATGCCTAGAATCCTAATGTACGATCATTTGTACCAGTACTAACAAAAAGAAAAAAAACAAGACGATAGAAAATTAAAAAATAATCTTAAATGTAAAACAACTATCAAAAGCAATAAAATTCAAAGCAAAAAAAAAAAAGGTTTAGCACTGTTGGTGCCTTTGGAAACTTTTGGAAAAGCAATGTTTTAAGCTCGAAATAAAAATATTAAGATATCAATAAGTACCGAAACATATGACGACCTTTATAACCAAACGGAAAAAAATAAATCTTTAGGAAACCGGAGGAGGTGAATTTCATGTGCAGGTTAAACGATAACAGATTCTAACCGAAACTAAATTTGCTGTTTACAATTGTTGATAGCACCTATACTTGTTAAAAACATGAATTGACATTAAAACTAAGTATAACATTTCTCATGTTTAACGACGTAAAACTTGCTTTCTAAATATTTAAGTGATATTTAAGTGAATAGCAGACAATTTGTCGCATAAAAAGAGGTACATGTAATTGACAACGAGAATGTCATAAAATAATACATTATACACATTTAAAAAGTAAAAAAAAGTTGTAAATGGATAGTTATCATAACGGTTTTACAAATTTTAGTTACTAGGTATACAAAACCTGAACAAAGAGAAAAAAAAAAAAAAACTTTCTGAAATGGATTAATAAAGATTTTTTTAGAAAAATCTATACATGCAACACGTCTATTTTTGCTAAGTCAAACAGACTTAGTCTATGGATGTCTGATCAATTTTTCTTGTACGATAGAGTTGCTGTAACATTGATACATGTAGATATATATATCAAATGGCAAAACCAATTGTAATCCTGGTATCTTTGGTGAGTTTTGTTTATACAGTAACATCATACAAAAAGAATTGTTTTTAAGAATACTACAATTACTGTTGTCACATAATTTCTATAAGCGATTTATTTATTCGACTATACATATTTTGATACAAATTTAGTAGCTAAATTAGAAAATCACCAACATAAATCGCTTAAAAGGGCTGCACGCGAATAAAAAACATGTCTCGAAAATGCGTTCTGTTACAGAACAGTACCAAGTAAGCTATTCATCATTTTCCTTTTTAGAAAGAAAAAAAACATATCCTTGGAAATAAATACAAAAAAAATAGAATCTTACTAAGTAAGCTTTGCATCATTTTCATTTTCAAAGCATTCAGATCTGGCGTAGGAGCTGGTGGTGGTGTCGGTTTTGGTGTTGTTGTCGCTGGTGGTGCTCCTGTTATATTAAAAAAAGATAACAAATGTTATAAAATATAGGTGAATAAAAGTAGTGTCGTTGATTTTGGAACTAACATAGCATAGCTACTAAATAATAATATTTGCCGACTGAATACTTTAATACCTCCGTAGTAAAATTTGTATTAGAGAAGTGGTGTTTGTGTTGTTATGTTTTAATGTAATCTCAGATTTGTCTTTCATACTGATTTGAACAAGGGAATCTTAATTCAAATTTAGAGGTCAATCTAGAGAGACATTCACGATATAAATCTACTTTAGATCGAAATTACATGTGATGTTTTATCTGATAGTTTTTTTGTAATAATATACGATGTATGTAAGCTTGATTTCCGATGGTCAACGGTAGAAAGCTTGGGAATTTAAACATTGTTAAATTCAATTTCGTGACCTTGTGAGGATGTACCATCAAGCACACAGTAAGTCTGGGAATCATATGTATTTTGATATAAAAATATATCTTTCAGAAAACTTAAGTAATATGCGATATTTGTTTGCAGAACTTATAAGGTCAAAATCACTCATTATAAAAGAATAAACAAATATTTTACCTAACATCGCTAATAAAGCGTTCCTCTGTCCAGCTGATAATGTTTCTGCAACAAACAACAAATCATGATTGTTAAAAACAAAGTTTAGGAAAAACCATATGCATTTTGAAGTTACATATTAATACAATATCTAAAACAATTAAAGGTAAAGACAACTATTTGACAATCTATTCCTATTATTTAATAGAGTAATTAAATATCTTATTACTTTAATTGACAAGTCTAAGCAACCAAAATAAATGATACGAATATTTTTAAGACTAAGCCTGAGTTTTAAAGCCGAAGTTGTATTTTACAAATGGCAGTTATATTCGACTTATTTGTTTTGTCAGTTTCCCATCGATTTATGAGTTCTAAATGCCACCTTGGTATCGAGTGTCATGTAAGTACACGTAAGATGTTCGGAAAGACAATTAAGTCGTGGGTACTGTAAACCAACTTATTTTGGCAATCAATTTATTTATGCAAATTTGGAGAGTTGAAAGATACCGCAAGTAATAATAATGGTAGTCACGAATATGCCAAATTTGATCTTCATTTATATAAATACATCGGCAAAGATGTAAAATCGGAAAGGGTTACTTAACAGGGCTTTACGATAAAAACAAGTATCCGCGATAATAATTCATTTTACTTTAGTTGAGATGACAAATGTTTCATTGGACACAATCTCTTATCAACAAAATATAGCATTCCGTTGTTTAAGTTAATAGTTTAAAAGGTACTTTGAAATGCACGTTGCTAATCGACATGTCACGCACGTCGCCTCTGTTAGTACTATAAATTAGCTAATGTTAGCGTTTGATTATTAATGTCTAATTTAAATCTTCAATTACTGTAGATTCAGAAATTATTACGTGCATTTATTATTGCGAATTTGACCTTACGGATTAAAATGTGAGAATAGTTAATGCGATGACAGGAAAAACTGCATGCAAATATATGTGTCACATTTCGGAATGCGAGTTTTTATTTTGACGTTACTTACCCAGTTGAATTATTCGCAATAATAAAAACCTCGCAATAATTACTGAATTTACAGTATATGGAAACATGAACCATGATAGAAAATCCGAAAATAAATATAATACTTAAAAATGTATTCACGAAAAGTTGTTTATTGTAATTTGGTAAAAACATATTTGTTTAAAGGACATAATATCTTACCAACAAAATTTTGCATCCCGTTGTTAGACTGTGATTGTTGTATACTTTGTCGTGGTGCCTGTACATCTGTAATATAGAATACCCTACCATGATTATCTGCACACACGTAACTTTAAAAATGCAGATATCTAGCTTTGACTTTATTATTTAAATGACAAAACGTACTAACAAATGAAGTGATTGTATTTACTTTTATTTATTCAAACACACTAAAGGCAGGTCATTTACATATTAATTTTTATTAAAGTCCTGATCACGTGAATATCACATCAAGAATAAAATCCACATCAACATACCTCTAACCATTTTACTAGACATACCAGCAACATCGATACCTGCAAAAGTAAGAATTAAATATGAAAGTTTCCGGTTCATTCTTAACAACTAGACCTCGTTATCATTACGTTGTGTCGAGAAAATATACATCAAGGACGAAATGCTATGTAAGAGACATTATCTCAATTTTACACTAAAAAAACAAATCTTAAATCGATAATTTTCGGTAAAAAATATTAAAGCAACACAAAAATGTCATACTAACATTATTATAAGTAACAGCCTACAACAAAACTGTTGAATCATTAGAGAAATCTTTCAGTAAAACGTATTCTGCAGTTAAGCATTTACACGTACATTATAGATAGAATATAAATAGTCCTGACAAAATAAGAAGAGGTTAAATTTAGTCGTGCTAATTTATATTTTGATAAAATTGTAGATAGTTACTGTAGAAAAGGTCTGTATCTTCCGTTTTATACTGAATCTACATGAAATATTAGTTAATACGAAACATATCATATGTTGTATAAAGTGACGTAAACAATGAAGACTCACCTTGGAATCGTCTATTTGTGTTTTGACTTGATTGTCTTTTTTTATTAGGCGATGAAGCTATAAAAAAAACAATAAAAAAAAACTACATGAATACATGTCAGATATCAACCTTGGAATATTCAAATTATGTTTTCTTGTGGTCCTAATGTTACATATTTATTGGTAGAAACGTTAACATGAAATAATTAATTTAACTGCGTACAAAATATGAGAACCAAGCATAATAATATCATTGCCCTTTTTGTCGCTTATGTTTGTACTGAGATTTACTTTAAATTTTTCTTTATAAAAAATTAAGCAAAAAGAATCATTTAGGACATACAAGTTTTAAGAAACCAAAACCATATACCCCAAAACACACGTTAAACCCATAATCCTCAAAACAACATTGTAATGAAATAATGTATAACTTTCAAAGAACATTACACAAAACCTAAATAATGATCTTACAGTATGTCTATCCAATTGTTTCGAAACCTAGCATTTCTTCATTGTATTTTTGATGAATTTCAAAATATGTTTGTCATATAAATATGAATGTCGAGAATGCTCCTTTTTTCTGGTATATAATACATTTCATATATTTACAGAACGAAAGCTTATGACACAACAAATCGATTATATATGTAAAAAAAGATATTCGTAGGAAGTGAAAGTTTCTATCATGTTAACAACTTTAATTTTACGTGTTTGAAAATCGAATAACGATGTCCATGCGTTTTTACAAAGCCAAAACAAACAGGACGACCCTCATCTGCTAGACAGAAAGGCAAACTTGGCATGCATTTAAAGCAACATTGCTACTTAATCGGTTCATTAATAAACCTGATTGTGATATATCAAATAATATTTACAGGAAATACGACAGCTGTTATTCACTTAAAATTATTGAATCGTATGCTTACGATACTATTTATAAAGGGACTGACGCAAAAGTATCAAAGATTATTATTAGTTATTCCCCTTTACCTCTGTCTACATCCTTCAGCAGTTATTGTTTACAGTTAATAGTACATACATACATTATCGTCATTCATCCATCACATAAAAATGTATTTTAATGCAACATTTCACGTTTAAAATATTTTTGGATTGGTTAACTTATTTTAGTTCTAACCTTCTTAAACTTATATAAAGTATGAAAGCATCTACAAATGAACGCGTTTAGATATGTTTGCTCTGATTTATCTATTAACATACTCAATGTTTAAAAATCATAAAATAGTTAATATAAGAAAGAACTACAACATACAGAAATATTTAACATTATCGAAACAATTTCTGTTTATGAGAACATGAAGAATTTTGATTTCATATTTAAATAGTGGCAAGTTTAGGTAGACTAGATTAGATAAGAATAGAATGAGATAACTTTTGAAGACGGGTAATTTAAAAATTTAAAGCAAAGATGCATGCTTTGGTCGCTTTGATATCAAGCTTGTTTTTTTTAACACGGAAATAATTTTTAAGTATTCATTTCAATTTTTTCCATATTGAATAATTGAATGTAAGTCAGCACTTTTTAGAAAGAGCACCATAATTCCAAAACTTGTTTTTCAAATGCATTTCTACAAGCATTCCGAAATTTTGTCATGAAGTCTCCTCTCATTCTATTTTGTAATTTGCACAAGTGTCTTTTATTTCTCCCCATGACGATACGTGAATTAAACTAGATTAGAATACACTTCTAATTATTTAACTTCAGCTGTCTGAACAATTTGAATACCACATATGTGACCTAATTTATAGCCTATTTTCTACCTGTCATTACAATATCCATAATATTCTTCGTCGGTGCCCTTGCCAAGGTTGTTGGTTTTGTATTAACGTCATAAAGCCAGGATGGTGGTTTTATTTCTGGTTGTGCGCTATCGACGAAAGGTTTTCTAGTACTTATTGTTGGTTCAACGTAATTAGTTTGTGCAACGACATCAGTAGTTTTACTTCGATGCGAAGAGTCTATAGTTGACACGTTTGGTGTCTCCATAAGATCAGATAGCGTTGTAGGAGATAAACTTAATTCTGTCGAGTATTCCGTTGTTGTGTCGTGTGCTATGTTTGCATTTGTAATTGTTTCAGTTACATTTTTTTCTGGTTCCGTGATATAGTCTGTCACTAATATTCGACCACTTCCTGTTTTTTTTCCAGACATTGAAGCCTGTGTACCTGTTAAAATCGTCTCCTTTAAAGAAAATACAGAAATTTCAGGTCTTTTTATTGATTTAATGCTTTCTGAAACTGTAATATTGGCTTCACTTAATGAAACCGACGTTTCATTAATTGCATTTCTTGTATTGTTATATATACTTCCTGTCACATTATTGTGTGATGTTGTGTTCACATCAACTGACATGACTTTAACATTTTGCGTGGTTGTTTCGGTTTTGTTTATCGTTAAAAGCTCTATTTTTGTTGGAATTTCAGTAGTTGTTTCATATGTTGATGCTACAGTCATATTTGAGGTCAAATATGCAATAACTGTTCCATTTGTATCTTGTTTATTAAAAACAGTATCGTTTTCGCTCAGTGCAGCGGGTGTTGGTAATGTTCGATCTAATTTCCTTCTACTTTCAAGCAAGTCTGTGTTTGCTATGTCTATGGAATCATTATACATTATTGAAGATTCAATTGTCAAAACTTCTGGTCTTGAATTGTTTACTTTTTCTGCTGATATATTGGTTTTTGCAGAAGAATTAATTTGAATTTGTTCTCCTGTTGTGCTTCTATTGTTTACCATATCAACTTCATTTGTATCGTTTGGAAATATCATTGAGTTTTCCAATGTATTTGTATTTTGCACTTCATTTATTTTTTGGCTGACAGAAGTTTCTACTTTCGATCCTGTTACTGTTTTTCGGTCAACTGAACTAGACTGTTGTTTTGAATTGTCTTGAACATTATCTTGGCCTAAAACCTGTTTCTCTGCCTTCAAGTCCGAAATTGCATCGAATTTTAATTTTGTAATATTTGTACTGTTGCTGACAGAAGTGTCTACTTCTTGTCGTGTCATTTGACCACTGGAAACTGTTTTTACTGTTACAAACTGTTGTTTAGATTTATCTTGAACATTGTCATACATTTTTAATGTTCTGTTCTGTATTTTTGATTTCATGGTTGAATCGTACTGCACATCCAGAGCATTATCTGTGTTATCCAATTGTACATTTTGTAATATTGGTTCTTTTGATTCATGTGTGTTTGAGGCTGGTAAATCTAGAACAGGTAGAGCAGGTGTTCCGGTAGTTGTTGTATAATCATCAAGCTGTGCACGTACTCCGTAAAAATGATAATTCACACTGTCGATATATTCTGATAAAAATCGCAACATCTTTTCCATTCGATTTAGAAATTCTAATTCTGTAGTCCCTCTTGATAATCTTTCTATGTCTTTATCAGTATTTAGTTGTAAAGAAGCGGTGGTGTCAGGTATTGAGCTTGATTCTTTCTTTGTTGCAACGGTATTCATTAAGGTTACATTTTGCTCGTTTTTTGTGAAATTCTGAGAAATATCAAAAGATTTACTATTATTTTGTTCTTTCACTGTCAGATCATCGATTGCTGGTGATGCTTTCATTTGTGTAATAGTAGATGTATCTTTGTTTATTGTGCTTTCCGTTGTTGAATTATTATTCCGCGTCTTTATATCAGTAGCCAATGAAACAACTGGTGACAAAGCGTCGTACATGATAGTTTCAGTCTGTTGAACATCACTTCCGCTTACTAAAGGTACATTGCGAATTTCCGTTAGTTTTGTTACTTTAATAGCTGGCGCCTCAACATTGGATAATAAGACGGATGATTGGTTCGTAAGCTCGTCGTAAGTTGAATCGTTAAATCGATCTGTTGATTTGTAATTCTCACTTTGTCTACTTGTTTCTTTCTGAAAAGAAAATTTTGCAATACCCATCTTTTTGCCAAAAGCTAGTTTGATCTGTTCTCTTGATCCGATTGATTTCTTTGTATCATTCTTCAAATAATCAGTTATATTTTCTATATCACTTGATATGACGCCATATTTATTAACAATTTGTTTAGTATCCGTTTTCTTACCGTTGTTACGTACGGCCGAATCTGACAGAACTGCATAACCTGTTACCTCATTTCTGTTCTCCGAAACAGTTCTATTTATATCAAACAGAGACGATAAATTCAAAATTCCACTGTTTTTAGTGAGGATCATACTCAAATCGTTGTTTATCGGCATGCCCATTTGATTTGAAATCTCCAAAATGTTGTTTGTTGCTTCATTATTAATAGAATTAGCATTTTCTGAAATGACGGTTGTCTCATTAAGTGTCATACTTTTAATAATTTCTGTGTTATTATTATCATCAAATGTCAAATTCAATTTAAATTCTGTTATATTAGAATTCGAATAGTCCGAATCATTATGCAAGGAGATAATATCATTTATAATGTTGACTTGTGAACCAAAATTTATATTGCTAGAGTTATCCGTAGATATGTTCCTAAATTGATCCAATGCAGTGTCGAAATAGGTTGCATCTAGTCCTGTTGTTGTCATAGAAATAGTATTAGCTGAATCTCCTGCCGCAGCTGCCATTAAACTTCCCGCAATCAATCCCTCACTTAATCCTTCACCCATTTCGCCACCAAGTTTTCCAATCCCAACAGCCTCCCCTAACCCTTCGCCTAATTCGCCTCCGATAATCGACATGACAGCCAGGTTTTCTGCCATTCCGACAGATGATCCACGTGTTGTCGTCTGTTGTTGCATTTGATCCATCAATCCGGTATCTAATGTCATTAATTGATCAGGAGAGGTTTTATTTACGTCGACAAATAATGCATCTGTAGAAATAGAAAAATTGAAGTCGGTTTTCTTATTTGTGTCTACATCTAGAGTTGAACCGCTTAAATATAAAGTTGATGCATTTTTATTCATTGAATTGTCTACAGTAGCTTTAACTAATTGATCAGATGAGTTGGAATCTATGTTGAATATGCTATTTGTTAACGTATAATTCATATCAGCAGTATCATTTCCCATAATATCCATCACTCCAATAGGTATAATATCATTCGATTCAGTTACAGACGTGTTGTCTTCAAATAAGACACTAGCCGGTATGACTGCCATATTGCTATCAGATGTTGACAAGCTATATGTTGTCCTATTTGTAGAGTCGATAGAGACCTTAGATGATGCATCAATTACCTGGGTATTGTTTGCTGTCTTTGGTGTACTTATCTCTATTCCTTTGATCTGTGTCAAGGTGTCAACGTTTCCAATATTTACATCAGTGACTAATCCCGAAGACGCTGATTCTGATTGTGCGGTTTGTACTACACTAGATGACGCAATAAGTCTCTCTGATGAACTTTGAATTTTTATTTTTTTTTCTGCAGCATCTGTTACAACACTTTCTAACGTATCAGCTTCATTAACATTTTCGTTAATGGATGTTAGTGCAATAGTTCCGGTAGTGCCCACTTCTATATCAGTATTTGAGGTTTGACCAATGGCATCGTTAGCTGCATTTGGCATCATAGACATTTCTGAAATACCAAGCGACATGTTTGCATTGTTATTCGTTAAGACAGTAGATGTTTCTTCTACAAGTTGACTCATTCTATTATTGTTCGTCTGAATAATTGTCTCAGTTCCATCTAATGCAGATAACACACTTTTGTCATCAGTTCTACTTGCAACAGCTGTCGCGGAAGTTTCAACGCCTTGCTGACTGGCAGCAATACTTGACGTTTTACTTGTCTCCATGTTTAATTCGGATTGTGGTTTCACAACAGTATTGATAATATCAGGGTTAATAGGTATTGCCTGATTATTAACGCTGATACTTTCCCCCTTTGAGACTGACTTTGATTCACTTTTATCAACTATTGCCTTTTCCAGTTTAAATTCACCTTTAGCAGATATGTCACTGTGGAATACACCAGTTGACGACATAGTCCCAGCAGAGAGTTCATCATTTAATTTTCCTGCAGTAACGATTCTTGTACCACTCGCAGAGTCTGTGTTCAATTGTCGGGCATTGTCGATATTCTTTGCAACTTCAATATCTGGCAATGCAATACCAGAATGTTCTGCCCCGGATGATTTAATGATTGCACTATCAAAAGTGTTCTGGCTTGCACTGTTGACCGAGCTTTCCGGAGAGCCTATTACTTCCTTTCGAGGAGACAATTCTATAGCGGGCGTTTCCGATCTTACCTCAATATCGGGTAATATGATGATTTTGCCTTTTGATGGTTCAGGTTTATTTTGGTCAATAACTGCTGATTCAGACGTTTTACTGTTCAAGATTATGGTTGTATCAATTGATCTATCAGACTTAAGACCAATGTTTGTTTTGCTGGGCATGTTAAATGTTTCCTTGTTCAACACAGTATCGTCTTGATTAATGGAATTAGAAATAAAAGTGTCGTTTAATGAAGTGTCAGTTAAACTATAAGTTGAATCGCTCGTAGTAGATGTTACAACATGTGTTGATTGCAATGGGTCTACGGGTATTCCATTAGGAAACGCACCTCCTGGGGTTCTGTTATTATCTCTGAATATTTTGCCGTTAGATTCCCATTTTATAATTGTAGAATTTTGCAAACCGGTTTGCACATCAATAGAGTTTCTCTCGTTCAAATCAGAATCGAGATGTCTTATAGGTAAGCTTGGCTTAGAGGTCGTTCCTTTTAGGCTACTGTCAGGGATCAAATCTATGTTAGGTTGGAGAACATGTTTTTCTATTTGAACGGGGATAATTGGTGGTAAGGTTGATAATACTGAATGTGAACGATCTGATAAATCTATGACAGATCTATGTGGTGACTTCTCATTAACTTGTTTTGTTTTAATACTCAAATATGCCGAAGGCGAAGATGGCAATGTAGCAGGTGTTATCAAATTAGTGTCAAGGGAGACACGACCAGCAGTTTTTTTCTGCGTTTGTTTTTTTAACGTTTGCATTGAATGAAGAACCCCACTTTCACTAAAGTTAGTAGTTGTGTTAAATTCTATTGTTTCATTTTCTATTTTGCCCATTGTAGTGTTGTTTTCGGCTTTTAATGAAACGGTGTCACTTTGATCTGAAACAACAGTCACTGTTGATCCTATATTGATTGCATTTATACTCTCCTGAGGGGGCACAACTCCTTCTATAATAAGATGCCCTTTTTTAATTCCATCAGAATCGATATTTCCTGATATTCTATCACTAGTGTTTAGACCTGTTATACTATTATTTGTGTTCTGTGTATCAAAGGTGTCTTCCGTAATATTTCCATGGTCAGTAACAAAAGATTGCACTTGCTCAGCTAAAGCAGTAGTATTTTCCCGTACATTATCATAAGCTGTTCCTGAAGTTTCTAATACATTTTGATTGACTGCAGTTTCTGTTTTGTTAGAAGAATGAATTGATTTTTCAGACAAAATTTGTTCTGTGATTTTAATTTTTTCAATGAATTTGATGCCTTTCGATAGATCCGGTCCTTGGTTATTGGGTACAACAAAATTATTATTTACATCAATTTGTGAAGACGTTTTCCAAGAAGTAAGTGGAATATCTTTTGTTAACACGTCCTGACTAGATTGTGTTATGTTGTTAAGGACAACTCGTTCAGTATTATTCAATTCAAATTGAACACCATCAGTTCTGGCAAATTCTGGCGTCCAGTTTCGATTTGAACGGGAATTAACATTCATAATTTCTTCGTTTATCATTTTTGAAAATTCACGATCAGCAACATTATACTTGACGTCACTGCTTACCGTTGGACCGGTATCAGATATGGCTATGGCAGATTGAGATTGTGTGTCAACACCATATTGCAAATCGGTGTTTGCAGATGATTCATGGTTTATTACACTTGCCTTTTCCAGATTTTCTAATTCCGGATTTGACGTTGCAATTGATATATTATATTCTTTTTTGAAATTTGCAGAAACCCCTTTTGCTATAGTTAATGTCATATGGTCTGATGAAGAAGAAGGTATTGTTTCTCTAGTTTCACCTGGTACTTGTATTGCAATAGCTTTTGATAGATCACTACTAGCACCTTTTGAAATATCATTATTATGTACAGCTTTGTCTGTGTCAATGTTTGAGGATGAAGCTAACGTGTCACGAGACGAAATAAGCGTTGATGATGACGATAATGACGATGATGATGATAAAGACTTGTTTACTTTTTCAATTTGATCTGTACTTTCGCTCAAAACAGTTGTTATTGTTTGTTTCCCACCGACACCTTTTGAATTTGAAATGGGTTTTGGTGTTGTGATTAATGGTGGCACAGTTGGATCAACAGACTGAGGCGTCATAAGAGCGTGATTCGGTAATATTGGAGCCAAAGTAGGCCAGTATGTTCGGTATTTTTCTGGGGGCCACTTAGGAGACAGCGTTTGACTATCTGGCATTTCTGTCGATGATGCGAGTCTATATATCCCACCTCCACCTAGAAGAAATAAAGTTATATTATTTGCATTATGCAGTAAATTGTCTCTTTTAACACTGAACTGTTTAAATAAAGCTTTATTTATCTAATTATGTATTCAATAAAGTATTGAAAAAACATTTAAGGTATATGATAAACAAACAAATTATTCAAATTCTAAATGCATGCAATAAGACAAAAACAAAGATCAAACAGAGATAAAACTATTAAAAAAACAAGGATGAGATGACAAGACAACAAAGATTAAATAACTATATTAATATATATATATGTGTGTGTGTGTGTTATTTCTCGAACATCATCACAACAAAGATAAGGTGTGTTTGTGTCGTGGTTGGTCCCCAATTTTGTCAATATAAATGAACTATAAACAACTGTCATACGAGTGGGAGGTTTCCTAGCTATAAAACGAGGTTTATCCCACCATTTTCTTCGGAAAATGTCTGTACCAAGTCAGAAAAATTGCACTTGTTTTTCACTAGTTCCATTGATTGAAAGCGTTTCATTTTGCAAGTTTTTATGGACTTTCGCTCTTTCAATTTGACTTGTAGTTCGGTATTTTTGTTATACTCTTTTGGTATAATCGGAATCCTAATTGTGGTGAAAATTACTTAAAAAGTACGCAATTTGAGAAAAACAGATCAATTTGGAATGTGTTATGTTTATCAACGCTTATCTGAAAATTATAAATAATAATAAATATATTGTGCAAAGCAAATTAATCAAAATGTTAAGAGTGTTATCATAATCTATTAAAGGAAGAGTACATGTACTGTTTTGATTCAGTAATATATAATCGCAGTGAAAGTAAAACTAAATATTCAAGTTAACACATGAAACCCCTAACTCGTTTCTAAACCTGTAAGCATTTTTTTTCTGCTGAAGTAAATCAGCATTTGATATTTGCATGACCATTAAAAAAACAATTAAATTACAAAATAAATCAGACATGCCAAAATTCCAATCTCTTAAAACCAAATGAATAGCGTTATAAAGTTGAATCTAGAATTAGGATTTCAAAAGCCAATACATTATTGTCAAAATAAATTGTGTCAAAGACCGTATATGTATAAAAAGAATGTAATACTTATTGTTCATATCTGAACTTATACGCGTTGCGCAACTTATTTTAATGCATGTGTAGTATATCATATAGAGGCAACCGCATTCTTGCTATATTACATTAAACATAGAAAAACATGTTTACCTGTTACCTATGTCAACACTTCAATAAGTAAACATTTACTGTATATACATAACATAAAAAAATGTCTATCAAATCTCTCACATGACTTATGTAAAAATCGAGGCAGATATTAACAGCTTAATTTAAATAAGTTTTTGTTTGAAATAAAACTGAATCAGAAGATATCTTTATTGAAACAACAGATAAAACGATAGCCAAAAGTAAAACGGCGAAAAAAAAATAAACGATATTTAACAAAACAACATGAAAATGCTTACGATGGAGCAACACAAACCCCACTACAAACTAGATGTGAACACACGTGCTCCGGTTCTAGGTGAGCAATTCCTGTTTTACTAGTGATAACAGTTGTATTGCGCATGGCTAGTGACCATTTTGTGATAACTTGCATTCAGTGATGTCAAAAGCATGGGATTGAGGATTGAAATGTGATTGTGACAAGAGGAACTAGTCAACTTGTTTATTATTATTTGGTGTTATTAATCTACATCTTTATGAACCATTTTTTTTAAAGTTTTTTTTACTCTTTTAGCCATGTTGTTATTTGTATTCATTCGACGAATAAGTTTTGATTGTTCACTTCAGTTTATTTTTTCTAATCACAGAACAGAGATCTTTTTTTTATTTTCAAATCTTTGTAACCTAAAAATATAGACATAAGTAAACCATTTGCTATGTAGTGATTTTCGTATTTTTTTTTTTTTTTTTTTTTTTTTTTTTCCATTAAAAGGAGATCTGGAACATGCGTAAGTGAAAAAGTAACCATAAGCATGAATAACGACACAATTGTTCATCTTTTTTTTTACTATGATGTTGACTTACAGATTTGTTTTGCTCAGTTGGTAGCTACCATATACTAAATATATAATTACAAGTAACCATCTCAAAATCGAATGATCTACCCTCTATTTTAAAATTTTCATTTAAAAATCCAGTCAGTCTATTGAACATTATAATTTTTTATAATTTCTGGCTTTTATCTTCTTCACTGCCTTAGCAAATGACATTGTATCTTTTTATAAGTTGTTTGTTGTGTTAGAAGTGACACACAGGATTTAGTTTTTTTTATAATTTCTAAAGTAATCTAATGGCATGAAACGCTGCCAATATACCTGCACAAGAGGCCAAAATCTAAAACCTGATTGGCCTGATGAGGATTTAATATAACCGAAAAGAATCACAAAGCAGTGTCCAATCCGGACATATAAAGAACGTTTTTTTAGGGCTATACATTTCTTAACTTCATATGATTTCCTATTTTTCATTCTTTTTTTAATAAAACTCTATCCGTATTTTTTTTTTTTTTTTGCTTCTACCAAGGTAAAGAGCTACAAGGTGGGTGATATTTTTTTTACTAACAGTCCATCAGCAGATGTGTCGAGCCACAGGTAGTAATAACATTAAGCATTTAAATTTTTATGCAATATTTTTGTTAAAACATGTCGAAGTATTGTTATTGTAATGTTTAAACATAATACAGATGGGTACGTAAAGCAAAATACCTAGTGTGACAACTCTATTGAAAAACAATACTAAATTGTGTACCAGTGACGGAACCAGGATTTGCAAAAGGGGGCAAAATATAAGGAGGAGTACAAAATCAGACAACATGTACTAAAAAATACACACGGTTGCATAAAAGGGGTTAGGGTGGTTTGGATATAGTTACGTGTTGACAAAGACGTGTGATTCTGTCACTTAAAATATTCGACGAAGAAGATTCTAAAACATAAGTGAAGCATAAAAAATAAAGTCTTTCATTTTACATGTAATTTCTGATTTTTTTTTTCACAAAGTAAAAATTTACCAAAATACTTGTTACAGTTCATGTTATTGCGTTTTATACTTATAAGTATGAAATTTTATATTAATACAGGTATAAGGTATATAACAAGTAAAGTTCCTGTTCAGTCAAGCTATTCAGAACAACCATCAGTTCAGTATATTAAGCCCCTCTTTCTCGCATATTGGAGAAGATTGGTAGATTTGTAATGCAAATATTGAGTATACCACTGCATGGAGTGTGATACGATAATTCTCAGCTTGAGACAATAACATTTTCAAATTAAAAACGCTACGCTTGCCGTGAGTTATGTTTATTTATCGAGAATTGAGAGATATCGTATTACACGAAATTCGGTACTAGGATCAAATGATTTTAAACGATAGGCACACTTTATCTTTCTTTTTTCAATATTCGGCAAAAGTATGTGTCGTTTCATGCTACAAGTCCGCTCTTAGTCATCACGTCACAATAGCGAAATAGAGTAAATCAAGAATATTCTACATCATGATTGAATTTTGACCAACAGAGAACTAAGATCAAACAAACAACAAGCTGATTTCAAAAAAGATTATCAACTGGTCGGGGAATGCACACATCGACTTAGATTTAGAGAACATAATTCAAACAATTGCTGTACCTGAAACGTCCTGATATTCTAACTTTACTTCAGATTAAGGATGTTTGCTAACCTTCTTAAAAATAAAAAGCTTCTGGAGAACTGTTATTAATAAATAGTATACATCTAATAGAACCGAAAAAGTAGGAAAAAAATGCAAGGTCCATGTCATCGTTCTTTTTATATACATTTTTTTTGTAAGCCATTGACAATTTGGCAGGAAATGATTCTCTATAGATTTTTCATACATTTAACATTGACACCTTTTTTTTGTTTCAAAATCTTTGACAAAATAGAACAGATTTTCTAAGATTTTCAAAAATTTTCTTTTTTTAACTGTATGGAATAAAACTATGAAATGAAAAAAAAAAAAGAGGTTTGCGGGCAAATTTTTTAATGACACTGCATCGATAAAACTAGAGGATTTCTAATATCTGACAAAAAGTCAAAATCCTGAGCAGCGTACATCTGTTACATCTGTGATTTCCAGGTACATCTTTGTTAAAAATTCCGATACATACAATACAAATGTATCAATGTTATATGGATAGCTTTGACCTAGTTACTCAAACGTAAGTTAAAATAGATATGGATTAATTTTGATAAAACATTTTCTGATATTCGAATCCCAAAATCAATCTGCAGAACAACCTGCAAACGATTAATACAATGATAAATAAGTTTAACATTTCCAGTTTTAATACTATATCACTACACAACACAATCTACTAACAGCTTTGATGAGTTCTAATTACAAAAAATACGTCAAGTAAAGTAGCCGAATATGAAAAGTATGAAATGGGAACAATATTTATGTTCCTCTTCTCATATGAATGTAATTATGTCAAATGTCTCTCCGAAGACTAAAGTCAATAAAGAAAGTAGCCGAATATGAAAAGTATGAAATGGTCAAAATATTTATATTCCTCTTCTCATATGAATGTTAATATGTCAAATGTCTCTCCGAAGACTAATTTATCAGTATATATGTATTTGATCTGTTATTTTTTTTTTTATTTCAATCGAATTACATACTTTATAAAGATTTTGTAGTTATAGATCTCATCACAACTATTTTCTTTAGGCAGCTAAGCAATAACATAGAGAAAGCTATAACTAATGTATACTTACTTATAAAAGCGGTTCATTCTTTTTCACCAAGACTGGATGTTAGAAGATTACCATTCCGTAAGATAAAAAGGTCGCGAAATCTATGGTTATATACGTATAAATATCGATATATAGGTTTAATGTCAAACTACTGCTATGTCATTATTGCATTTTAGATCAAAATGCTGGAATACACGCTGCTTGCTTTGCGCTAAGACTGGTAGCTTGCTTCAGTAACATCATTTTAATTTATTTTACATTTTAAAATTGATGTCCCACATATACGTGGAAAACCATAATTTACAGTAAGTAAATTGATTTGAGTAAGCAATATTGAAATAAAATCAGTACCTCATGTGTGGCATATTTTGTTTTCAATAATACTTGATTAACCTTGGATCAACAAAGATTTAGGTTAAAAATTGTACTGAGAATCATCTAAATCTGTTTTTGCTATTTTCAAACATAATACAGAAAAATGACGACACGTGTGACATCATATTCTATCGTTAAAAACTGTCGTATTTCCTGTTTGGTCTTAGCCATAAGACTCACGTGACCCATCGATCCATTCTTGTGCCTGTGATATTATGTTTGAAGGTCCGGATATTCCAGATAGAGAATGTTGGACCATGATAACTGGTGGCGCAGGGGTTGCTGCAAGAATTAAGATAATACGAACAGATATTAATTGGACTATATTAAAGAATAAAACAGATAAATAAAGATAATGTGACAATATATTAATTTAACTTTATTTACTTCGTACATTGATTTTCTGACATTGTGCTCTTTTAAAGATATAGTTTCATATATTAAAGAAAAAAACTACCTTGTTTCAAATTTACTATGAGTATGATAATTTGGTTATATCTCGGATGATATTTTCCCTATTTTTTACTCAAAGGTAAAAATCTTTATAAAGTCTGACGCTTTTGTTTGATCTGAACATTGTCGAAGTAGACAAATATAAAATTTGTCGCATACCATTTGATTTTTTGCAAATATTTGATATTTGTGATTTGATTTGGTATTTTAGAATGATTTTTTTCAATTGCTTTTTATTTCAAATGTAATTTGTTTTATCTCTTTGCGATAAAAAAATATGTTGTCTCCCAAAACTTAATTTAAAGTAACAGTTAACGTTTACTCCTGCATAAATACAAAATGTATGACCTAATGAACGCCGGTAATAGACATTTAACAACCAATTATACCACACATAGACAATAGATCACTCGATTGTCATTAAATTAACGATGTACTTCAAAGAAAATTTGATGGACGACATATATATCCGATTTTAGACATATACGACAGATATATACATTCATTGCCAAGAGTACAATGTAAGTAAAGATATACACCTGGGTGAATGGATTGTAATCGCGTTTGTAATTGTCCGTTTAATCGATTTTTTTTTTAAACATTCGTGTGAATTGAATTAATATAATCTGTGTTTCTCAGAAGCTTATAATATATTTATTAAAATGGTGGACACAAACGTGTAAGTGATTTTTAAGATTTATATCCCTCTACCTATGTCTAAACTTCTAAAAATAAAATAGTAAATTAATCACCTTTTGTTGTTGTTGGAGGTGTTGGTGGTTGAGTTGGTGGTTGTGTTGGTGGTTGCGTTCGTACTGGTACTGTCGGTGTTTGTTGTGTTGTTCTCGTTGTGGTGGGTGGTGGAGTTGTTGGTGTATTTGACACTTTTGGTTGTGTTGCAGGATTTGTAGAATGTGTCTTTGTAGATCCTACAATAATACGGAAAAATAAGCATTGGTTTTATATTTCAAATTTATTTTGTTTTGTGACCTTGAAAAGTTGTATTCCTGATTACTAAGCTATTCTTTGACTGTTTCCTATCACTGAACTTTGACAACTTTCAAATCTTCCTAGGTGAGCCAAATCGCAAAACAAAAATCAAAACAAGTAAGAAAAGTAAAATGAATACTAGTATTAACAATATGCAACGTGTATAAATTCAACATAATGTCCGCTGATCCACCAACAAACAAGCATGATAGTAATTTAGTACGATCTGCGTTCTATTTAAACTAAACAAACTTATCAAATCAGTACATATGGTACAAATGATACATATAGTTAATGAGCTGATCACAAATAAACATAACAAGAAAACACTTCGTCCTCGCACCAACATCGGTAATAACAGGTAGAAGCGAATCGTCCATACAGATCCCTTTTTTCAGGTTATTACAGTGAAGGAAAACCCAACATACAATCTTTATTTTTACCGTGTGAAAGAGTAGCGACTAGTAAATTCGAGGGCGATGACTTTTTTTTTAGATGAAAAACTTATAACAAAATCATGATTTTTTAACACAAAGTATACAGTTTATTCTATAAAACATCACACTCCCTGTATAGCAGTAACGCAGACAAAATAAATAAGGAGGAATACTATGACAATTGTATCATTACAACTCCTTTCTCTTATTTTTAAAGAAAACTTTCCAATATTTTATTGTTGTTTGGCGTCTCTATAACCAGCAGTTTAAATAAATAGGTTAATTGGTTGTTGCTTATTTAACGTTCAGTGGCAAATATGTCATGCATGTTCAGGACGAAAACTATTTGACAATAAATACAATATGTATTCCTGCAATAGAGGTCAACTGGGATGATATATGGGAAATTCGAATTGTCACTTAAAAAATTGGGTATATTGTATACGGACAGACACCTAACCTTGCAACAGGCCACCAACGGACCCCTCAAACATTATTGCAAGAGTTTTTAACGTGCTAAGAGTGTGGCACTCTCTATACACGAGGTATTGGATTTAACGTCCCCATTCTGACCAGACGTGACTGCGAATTTATAAACCCTGCACGGCCAAACAGATGCCCCACTTTGACAAGGGTTTTATTGACGGTCGGAAGAAGACCAAATGTGAAATTGAGAATGGAAATGGGGAATGTGTCAAAGAGACAACAACCCGACCAAAGAGCAGAAAACAGCCTAAGGCCACCAATGGGTCTTCAACACAGCGAGAAAATCCCGCACCCGGAAGCGGGATTCAGCTGGCTTCTAAACAAAAATGTGTACTTGTTAAATGAAAATGGACGTCACACTAAACTCCAAAACATATAAATGAACTAAAATTAAAAAAAACATACAAGACTAACAAAGGCCAGAGGCTCCTGACTTGGGACAGGCGCAAAAATGTGGCGAGGTTAAACATGTTTTGTGAGATCTCAACCCTCCTCCTATACATCTAGCCAATGTCGAATAAACAAACACACATCAATACGCACAGTAAAACTCAGTTTTAAAGAAGTCCGAGTCCGATGTCAGAATAGGTAACAAACGAAACTAAGCAAAATGACAATGATACATAAATTAACAAAGGACTACTAGCAGTTACTGACATGCCAGCTCCAGACCTCAATTAAACCGATAGAAAGATTATGTCTTCATCATATGCAAATCAAGCACAATCCCTCCCGTTAGGGGTTTAGTATCATACCATCATAAAATATATGAGAAGAACATAATCCGTATCATGCCAACAACTAGTTTAGAACAAAAGTGACCACATTTTCATTCCCCAGTCACGTTTAGGGTTTCCTGTAATAGGTATAGAACTTCTGAGCACTGCATATCATTACATCTCAGAAAAGTATATAAGTCACGCACATATCATGGAATATCGAAAACGATGATTTGCCAGAACATGACTACTAGTATTGAAAATATATTGTTCCACTATTATATAATATTACCTCTGGTTGTTTTTGTTGTAGCTGGCGACGATGTAAATCCGGGAACCACAGCTGGTGGTTGTCCATTTAATCTTGGTATTGGTGGCAATTCTGCTACACCTTAACACAGACATAATATTATTATTTTAATACATCATTTTATTTAATGGAATCTATATTTATTTTAGAAACTGGATTTTGAGAATATAGAAAAAAAATGCACAATAACACGGAAAATTTCAGATACACATTGTTAGCATATCAAATGAAATACTTATTTGCTACTTCAGGACTTATCGGTAAAATCGACCGTTTGAAAATCGTTTAAAGGTGATTTTTAGGCAATAGTTTGGTCAGTTATTTAAGTTTTGCTAACGTATGCTGGTGTTTTTTTATTTAGTATTGATACTATATATTTGATAGTCTGTGTGACAGCTATAAATAACATTCTAGACTTTGGACGCCAGAGAGATTTATATACTGCACTGGCATGTGTCTTTTGTTTAAGCCGGTATGTTGACCTGGAGATGTCTATGGTATTTAGTGTCGTTGTTTTGTTGCTTCATTGCTGTGTGTCCCTCGTTTCCTGATGCTTATTTTTAAATTTCGTATTCAGTAGAAAGTATTATTTCTGCATGCTTATTCTGTGTTTACAATTACACTCAACATTTTCCGATCCAACACTTTAGGATCAAGAAGGATGATGAAAACTAAGATGTCACAAACGAACAACACGAAAAGACAATGAAAAATCTACCTAGACTATAATAGAATCCATGTTGAAACAGATGTGCTGTTTATGTAATTATTCACAATAAACAGCAAAAGTACTGCTACAGTTTAGCTTCGTGTCTTAAAAGTGCAAATGTATTCATTTGACGAAACAAAATAGTCAACCTATGAAGTATTCTCTGAGTAGATATATTTGTAATGACCGAAGGTGAGAAAATCCTATTTGCACCTTTCACATTTACTGTGTTTCCGAAATTGTTGAGTGTTGATTTCTAAATTTTGGCAAAAAATTGATTGATTGATTGTTGGTTGCTTAAAGCCCAGTGGCAAATAGTTCATGCATATAAAGGACTGCCACTGGAAAATAAAGGTAAAGTGAGTAGGGACAGACACTTTGACTTGCAACAGGCCACCTACGGACCCCTCAAAGAGTTGTTCAAAGGGTTATGAACGTGCAGAGAGCGTGGCACTTTCTCGATACGAGGCATCGGATTTTACGTCCCAATTCTGACCGGACATGACTGTACACCCGTACAGCCAAACGGATTCCCCACTTTGGCAAGGGTTTTACTGCCGGTCGCAAGAAGACCATGAGTGACCATATTTCTATTCTCCAGTCATCCTTTGGGGATCGGTAAAACAATGTCTTTATTAAATCTTCTACCATGGGAGTATAATAGAACTCTTTGATTTTATCAATTGCTCTTTTAAGAGTTATCGTTTAGAATTCAATATTCATACAGGAAATAAATACACAATGTACATTTTTATCTTCAGTATACGTTGTTTGGGAGCTTTTCATATTAAATGATAATTGTTGTCTTTTGTTTTGTGTGGTTATGTGTGGTTTTATTTTTCGTAGGTTTTTTTTTCTGGAGGAGAGGAGTATTTGCTAATTTATCTTATTTCATTTTTTATCAATGTGGTTATGATTGTGTTATGGAAAAAGATCAACAAAAGTTCACTGACCTGGAAGTTCTACATTTGCCACTTTCCTGCCAGGTGCTTCACTTGTCTCCTTTCTGTCTACTGTAGGGTTGATTTTTAATAAGCCGTCTATTACAGATTATAACATACAATTATCAATCATTAAACATTTGTCTACCATAAATTCTTAACTATACTGAAAGTATTATCACCATTGTTTGTATACAGCAACACAATTAGGTATTGACTGTATCACTTTGTTACATGTGCAGTTACTGAAATGTTTTAGTGCAATGCATTTATGACATTTACTAAGAGTGACAGACTCGGTGATTTTTTACCTCAACACTTTATTTGAAAAGTCACAAATGCTGCCAAAAAAGGTGTGTTTGATATGTAAAGAGAACACTCATACACGAGTTAACTTGTAAGGGAATTTGATTGCGTACACGACTGAGACAGAGGATCGAAAATGCCTGACGAATTTGCAATTCTACCAGGTACTCAACCCTGTACACAATTAACGTGTATACAGAAATAGGTATTCTACATTTATACATCTTCTAAAACTTAGTTTATAAAATTTTGTTTTTGGAAACAGTGGTTCTGACTGTGAATTCAATAGTTTCCAAAACTCTTTATGTACTTATCTGATAATCATTGAATACAATGAGACCACTGTATTTTCAAATGATTGTTAATCGCATATGAATGAAAAGAGGTGTTGGATCGGGGAAACCATCGAACAGCACAAAAAAGAAAATGTTACTCTTTTATGTTGTTAGATTGCTTTCTCTTGATGTCAACCATTATCTTCATTGGCTTTCACCCAACACGTCCTTCCTTTCATACATAAATGGGCATAAATGCATTGCAGTTTACAGTTGAATATACAGAAGCATATCACAGTATGTATACAACAGTGTGTACAAACTTTAAGACGAATAGTGTTCAATTTTCTTGATTGCTAGATTACAATGTGCATTAAATCATACATTGTTTTAAACCTACTGTAAGAATAACAACAGTTAATGCAAAACAAAGAAATTATCATACGGGTAACAAAAAGATGACTGAAACACCTGTTTGACTTTTTGGTTTCTATAGTTACAAAAGCAATAGAGAATTTATGGTTCACTGACTTAACTTTGAAACACACTCAAATAGATCGGCTGTAACTTAAGTGAGCACAAACATGATCCCACATTCATGTACACGTATAACCTTGAGAGGTTTAAATATTACAATTTGACCTTTACACAAGTGTTATCATGTTGTGCACTCTCGCCCATACATATTCACTATTCACACGCAATATACGAGGGTCTGGATGTCTTCATATCTGTAATTTTTAGGCCATTTTTTTAATTTTTGCCAATCATTACCTATTCTTTTTGTTTTAGCACCCCATTTTTTTTTTATCTTTATCTTTTTGACCATTTGTTTCTTTTATTTATTGTTTTTGTGCATTAGTCCTTATTCTTTATATATAAACAACCGATTATCCTGTAGTCTTTCTTTCTTTTTTTTCTTTTCCCCCCTTTATTTTCTATTCTGTAATTCCTTATCCAGACCCTGATATTTTACAGGTGTATTTCCGAATATGTAATTAATGGAATAAACTTGGTTATGATTATTATGATAATATAATAGTAGTATGTGTCAAGATACTATATATAAACCAATTCTTCCCGGGTATATCATATACTTGTAATTAATACCTTTGTCTTGTTTATATCGGTGTATATAATGTTTAAACACATGTTTTTCATTTTTTTTTGTTACTTTTTTACGCTTTGGTCACTACTAAGAACCTTCACAAATGCAAGCAAGCTCCCAGTCTTTTTTTCTTAATTCTAGCTGCTATAAAAGTTTGAAGACATCGATGATCAAAACATGGCTTGGAATGACTGCAAGTTATTTGAATCAAAAGCCCAATGTTTTGTTTCAATCATTTTCTTTTAAACAGTAAAATTGTCTTAATATATAGAATATTGCTTAATTGAGTAAATCGCAAAAAATAGCAGCCAGAATTACAGCGCAAGCTCAGCATTCCAAAGGCAAAAATTATACAGCAAGCATGCACCCTTTACTGACCATATGCATACATTGCATATGACCACCCATAAGATAATATTCATTGTAACAACTTGCAGTATTAGCAGTAATGCTTCATGCCAAAATGTCATGCACCTGTACACAGAACACCGATAAATATAACATAACAGTATTATAAATATCTTATGTATTTATTTCACAAAGTACACATTTTTTCAATCATATAGAAATATATACAAAAACTTATAATGATAAATGTCTAGCATTATATAAACTCTATAACACATTTCAAAACCATATCATAATTGAAAATGAATGCAATAGCAAGAATGCGCTTGCGCCTATCCTACACCGGAAGTCTTACCAAAGGCCGACCAATCAATATGGTCACCAAATGGGATTGGTACACCTGTGAATAATGTCTAAATAATTTATCTTCTTTAAATTGTACTGTTTTAAAATTACTGACTTTTTCACGAATGAACGTTTTTCGCTGATCACAGGAATACAGTACATTTTATCAGTTTGCTTACACTATGTTCCAGAAGATCGAAACTAATTACTTACATATGCATGAGAATTTGATTTTTTTTTTTTACAAACATAAACAAGCAAAAAAAAAAAAAAAAAATTAAAACAAACCACTAAAGTACAAACGGATCAATAGTCAATCTGGAACACGCAAATTCATTTTTCTATAATTTAAAACTAGAATTAAATATGAATAGTGTTTACATTGTATTCAATCGTGTAAGCACGTCGAAATAATTGATAAGCATCTTTAATTTAAATAGAGAAAACAATTATAGTTATTACTAAAAAAAATTAAAAGGTTTGCGTCTGTACAATTCACAAGATTAACTAAGTTTACAAATAAAATTAAAAGTAAAAAAAATAATCAATATAAACTATTAAAACATTTAAATATCAATATTGAATATCAAGTTGTGATTATAATGTTGCATGGATCTTTCGTATAGTTTTTGTTATTTTCACCCTTTGTCTTAAAAAAACCACCCCAAAAATATCAACCGGAAGGAGTAAAGTAGGTGTATGTGTCGATATCAGATTCTTATGCAACAAGAGATTGCACATCAGTCACCGTCGTCGTGTAATAGAATTGTGTAATGTTCTTTTGATATGAAACACTCAACATCACCTTACCACCAATGTTAACCCAAAACCACAAATACAAATGTAAACTGAATCTTCTTATCATTGTCTCATCATTTCATAAATTTAAAAAATTTGAAAACAAAAATTATCTCAACTTAGTCAAACATATAGAAACAAAAACTTTAACAGAAAAGATAAGAAGATTCGGGTTCCAAATAATTTGATCTTAGTAAAAAGAAACACTCACCAGTCCCTGTCGAACCTAAACTGGCCTGCCACTGTATCTTTGAGCTCTTTGCTCCTTTTGTTTGACATGATACTGAAAAAAAAAATACTAATCGTTATTTATCCAATTCTTTATTATTAAAAAACAGTACCAATTAAAGATATAAGCATACGAATAACATGAAACATTATAAGATACAAGATATTGACAATACAGTATATAAACTTTTTAATTGATAATAATATCCTCTCTCCTTAGTTTTAAAGAAAAAGAGAGGCGGAAAATACCAATCGAAGACAAACTGGCAATGCCATAGCAAAAAACAAAAAAAAAAGATCTAAAAACAAACAACGGTATACAAAACACAACATAGACAACTATAGACTGAGGAACACAAACTCAACCTAAAAACCGGAGGTGATTGCAGGTGCTCCGGATGGGTTAGCAGATTCTGCTCAACATATGATAATGAGATTAATGGAAAAGAAATGATGTGGTGTAACAATTCATGACACACAATCACTACGCGCATATGCTAATAACCAAAGGCAAAGGAAGGACCCTTGTACTGTTGTTTTCTTCTCAAAATATGGTCACTTTCAGATTTAGACGGACCGTAGCACCTGTTTGAGTTTTAGAATGTTATTTATATATAAATATATCTATAAAGTATGAATTCTAATTGAACTTTTACATTTTTTTATTCTTTGATATTTCTTCAACTGTGAAAACTCACAAACTCAAAAATAAAAAAACACGTCCTGAAACATGTTTGAAACATTTTCCACTGAACGTTCAGCAAACAACAATCAATCAATCAAAACACAATTTAGCAGTGAACTTTTCTCCGTCCATTTTTGTGTACAATTCAAACTCTACAAACAAAATCTTCCCGATAGTAAATAAACTATTCAACAAGGCGTTTGTGTCTTTCCCATGGTCGTTCAATAACAGATAAGAAATCAATTTGACGTAATAAAGGGAGGTAACTTCGACTTTATTGTCGTTATGTCAACTAGATGATATAACCAATCTCTAATCTATGACATTTATTGATTTTTTTAAAAATGTTATGCATAAAAATACGATTATTTGTGTACAAAATCAACATAAATGTCTATAGATGTAGTAATAAATTAAATAAACATAAACGACACACATAAACAACAACAATAAAGTAGATAACCAAAATAGATACGATTAAACACAGAAACATAAGTATCTACCGGGGGTGGGAGGGGGCGCTAGAAGGGGATTCAAAAAGCAAAAATCATTGAACAAACAACATTATGCAAAAAGTATAAAGCCGATAAACAAGCTATTATCCACAAAACATTACGGACAAATCGTTGTGTTCTGCAAAACGATCTCGGCTCTACACTTTGGGCTCCAGAAGAGTATGCATTAAGTACCAATTTTTATGGGTATGAACAAAAAGAGATGTCGAGTAGATTTCAATGAGACAGGTACAAAGCACAAAAAAGTCTCAAATGGTCAAATGATAGAACTTAAAAAAGCAAATATACGGTATGGGTTTTTCTCATTGTTGTAGCCCGTATGTCTGCTATAGTTGATTACATCCACTTCATTTGAACTCTGGTGGATAGTTGTCTCATTAGCAATCATACCACACCTTTTTATTTTTATATAAATAAGATTTCTGAATTCGAAATTGATTTTTAAAAGTCCAAAAATAATAGTACATTCGAAGCATGTGGTCATTAGAGAGGGTGGTAAAGGGTTATATTCGTGCAACGTGTTTGCATTTTTTTTTTTATTTCAAGTGTTTTCGTGCCTGAAGTACATTATTCACCGTTTTTCCGGAAAAATTGATAAAAAAAAGCAACGTACAAGGTAATTTTATTTTTTTCGTTCGTCGTAATATTTCCCTTTCATCCGTAATCATACCCCACCCCCTTTATAACACTTATCAGAAAGTAGATTAAATTATTATCAATACTGGGAAAGTGGCGATAAAGACAGCATCTCTCGGTCAAACCAAAATTAGATGTGCACATGAATTAATTCATTGGATCATTAACCATACAAAAATATATATGCGTAACACAAAAATACCAACAAAAAAAATGAATAATAGAATATGATAAATAATATTGTCATGTACCGTCATAAATAATTCCATATTTATAACTTCAGTTGCTAAACGTGTTGTACATTTTCGTAAGACCAATGAGGTCAAAGGGAGGTGTCCTTCCTACATCTTTTTCTCACGTTACAGTGTAGCTCAAACACAACGTGTTGACAGATTCTAGATTTCAAAAACTCGTATATAAGTTTGTTTTATTTTGTCGGTTTCGATTTAGATTATTTTTTTCATTTGTACATGTATGATTGTGTTTTATCAGTCAGAAATACTTGGCTTGTGGTATCGAATTAAACATATAGGCGAGATATAAATCAGAGACTGTAAAACATCGATACAAAATAAAATAACAAAAATACCGAACTCCGAGGAAAATTCTAAACGGAAAGTCCCTAGGCAAATGGCAAACTCAAAAGCTCAAACACATCAAACGAATGGATTACAACTGTCATACACCTGACTTGGTACAGGCCTTTTCTTATGTAGAAAATGGTTGATTAAACCTGGTTTTATAGCTAGCTTAACCTCTCTCTTTTATGACAGTCGCATAAAATTCCATTATATTGGCAAATGACCAAAACCTATTGAGGTCAACATACAGTTTTCTACTTTAACTTGTTACTAGTTCTATGATACATCGATAGAATACCAGGCCATTCAATCATAAAAAAGTTTAGCACGATTTTTGTACAAACCCCTAGAAATCAACCATCCAAAATAATGGGTTTTGGTGTTCCGAGCACAAATTTTGTACACCGAAAGCTGAGTAAAGTTTTATGACAAAAAGGCCAGATGTCGTATAAGTAAAACACACACAAATAGATAGAATTATCTAGCTACCAACAGGATAAATATAACTTGATCAAGGACGGCACATAATTCGGAAAGAAGGTTAAACATAAACTCGAAACTAATTTGAAATCGGCAGTATTTGTTAAAGACCAATAAGTATTTAGTATTGTCAGATCATCGACAGAACGAACCAATTTAATCGGCTGGGTTGCCTGAAACTTTTATTCACTGGATAACTGTTGACCATTGAAAAAAAAAACATGCTGAATCAGTGTAATTTATCCAGTGGATAAGTTTTATCCAATAAGTCACCTGTTTTGAGTAACAAAGTTCATCTGAATTAGTTAATATATCGGGGAAGGGGCACCTCCTACATAAACAAGGTGATAGGACATGCGGCTGGAATAGGTCACTTTTCCCAGCTTGAAAATATGTGAATAGGTGGGGATAACTATCAGAAATATATCCTAAGGTAAATAAGGTTTCCATTACTTGTTATATGAAAAGACCTGTAATATTTTCTCGCCGTAAGTAAACATTACATTAGGAATATGAGCCTCAGATCTGAGCTCCGAGCAAAGGTGATATTTTCTCGATTATGCCGAAATGTGATTCTCGTCCGCTGCTGGACCCATAAAAAATGAAAACAACACGTTATTAATTTAATGCGTCCGAAGCGCTTTTCTGGATTTACCTTCAACAGGAACGCTCAAAGCCGACTATTTGAAAGCCAAGGATGTGTAAGAACCGAAACAGTTGAAGAGCTTTATGACCAAAAGTAGCTAAAAAATAGCCAAATTCATCTAAGGTCAACTTTGCTTGAGGGAGTTGAAACCTCAGTTTCTTTAAAATTTCAAAATTTATAGACAGATAATTTTAGAAAATTCGTTATAAATCATGTCAGTAAAGAAGTACTGACTACTAAGCTGATGATACCCTCGGGGACTAATAGTCTACCAGCAGAGGTATCGACCCAGTACTGTAAAAATGACCATAAGATATGGGAAAAGGTTACATTTTTACATGCGCAATATATGAAAAGGTAAACATTTTTAAAATCTAAATTATATGGAAAGGGTGTGGAATTGAACCCCAGTGGCACCCTCTATCAATTAAGTATTGAAGTACCACCCCCACCACCTCTTTTAGGTTAATATAGCACCGGTTTAGTACTTGCTATAACTAAATTTGCATAGGCAGGATTTAAATTATCTTTCTATAGTATGGCATTATCACTATAATCATCTCTGAAATAGGACTTTTATTAAGAAATTGATAGATCTTAGTTCACATATTTACGTGCATTTATAATTGTACATAAACAGCCGTAGGAAACATCCTCCTTGTTACTTGTTCAATTATTTGTAAAATTAATTATTCTTTCTCTGCAGATCACTGTAGCTATTCATTTTTACATAACTACAATAAATAACCGTCCAATACTTGTAAGATTTTGTCTCGATCGGTCACGTTGTCATGTTATTAACTGACACAAAATATAATAATTAACTATATACATGTGACATGAATCAGAAAATTTGATGACGCAAAAAATAAGAAAAAAGAAAAAAAGTTTTCAATAAGATTTGTGATTGTTAATTATTAATGCACATTTTATGTTCATGGATTTTCCTTTGGAGACTTTATCTGTCCTTACGTGATACATTTCTCTAAGGTCGACTGAACACATTTGATATGTCTTGGTAATGGTTAAAACTGCTTTCAAAAACAACATTTCACCTTTAGCGTTATTTTACAGCTGTATTTTTATTAATCGTCCTAACTATACGCGTTTTCCATAGTTCTACTAACGCTGGTCGGATAAATGATGAGTACCTTTATGACGTCACAAATATACTGTTTTAAAGGCATAGATCAAGTCCTTTTGTAGTACCAATTTTTCTTATTTATTTTTGTTCGGGGAGAAAAATGGGGGAGGGTTAAGGGCAATAGACAAAACATGAAGTGGATTACAATATATTTCTCTTTAACATACCACTGACTGACAAGGCTATTTATGTCGTATGATCTTAAGCCTTTTATAAAGATGCTTTTAGTCGTAATTAAAAAGAAACTTCCACATGGAAACTTCCGTGATTTTTAGAAACATTTATTGGTAAATAAAAGGAAATATTCGCCATTTTTAGGTTTAAGCAGTAACTCTTATTGTGTTTCACCTACAAACAATTTATTTTTGTCACTCACGGTTTCAAAATTTTTCTACAGATTTACAAATAGACTACTAACATTTGAATAATTTAACAAGATACAGATATGGCAACTTTTTGACTTCGTTCATGAAGAAATGTCTGTTACCAGCGAAACAAATAGCCATACCTATTTGCGACGTTCGAAGAAACGACACAATAAAAGATAACTATGATAGACAGCAACCTACGACAACCACTAAATTGCAGGCTGCTGAATTGAGGACAGGCACAAAAGGAGTGTGGGTTGTGTTCGTAAATTTCCTTGTCGAGAAATATTTAGACCTCAGATTTAGACTTATATTTCCGGTGAAATGTAATGTTTGTCTCATGCGTAATCGAAATTGTCTGAATATCTCTATGACCACAATTACTAATTGAGGCATTGACATATCTAAACTTGACTAACGATACATTAATATCTGGTGCATCATTTGCCTTTATTTAAACGTCACTTTCTCTCATTAATACATGTTAGGTCGTCAATAAAACTACATCTTATTGTCATTACGTCGTAGGTCTAACCGGGGACTTCAAGATTGATACATGGTATAGAGAGGTAGGATACATCAAAGTGTTCGTCGGTATGATACGTAGAATATAAGTGTCATGTTTATATCAAGTGTTATATACTGATGTTACACCATGTCCATAAATGTCATCAAATGCCAAAAATGACCTCATAAGATCAACTTACACGTCTCTTTCCCCGAGTAAATCGTTGTGTGAAATTTATTAATGTGACAGACTGTAAGTTGTTAATGTGAATAAAATAGATGCGGGATATACGTTAATGGGACAACAACCCAACAGTAAAAATAACCTAACGACATTTAGAGGCCAACGTACAATCTTCAATTATAGACAGGTGTCCGTACATTTCAACGGACTAAATCGTCCCGAATCTATAAAAGATATGACTAAAATAATCAGAAACAACTGAAAATCAACTCCAAATTCTCAAAATAATAAAAGAACATCCATATGACCAGAGACATACCATCCACAATGTTCCAGATTTGGGACAAGATCATGCATATCCTTTAACCTCTTCTAGCTAATAAGTATACACCTGGTAATGTTGTTTTGCTCTATCTTCTATTGAAATTAAGGAATCTCTATATACGTGTACACACCACGGGATTAAGGAAGCTCTACATACGTGTACACACCACGGAATTAAGGAATCTCTATATGCGTGTACACACCACAGAAGGGGAAATGCGATTTCCCAAATTATTTTTTTTTTTTTCAACTTTTAACTATACCGATTAAAACTTTTCTTATTTATATGCACAATCCTCGTGTGATGTTCATAGAAAATTGAAATAGACAAACAAAATCATAAAAAAAAACCCTAACGGGAAATTTTATATGCTTTCCAGAAAAAATATGATTTAGATAGTGAGTGCATAACATTTTCTGAAGTTACCTCTTTAAGCATCAAATTAGATACTCGACAGAATATCCATGAACTATTTGCCACTGGACATTACACAAATTACAGTTTATCGAATTCGTTACGCTTCCTTTAATTATAAAAAATCGAGAGAATTAACTAGTTATGTTATTTCATTATTTTGATTAAGTGCGGGTCTCTCGGTGGGCGAGTGGTCTCAGTATTTCGTTAACAGTGATCACTGGCCTTTCAACACTGCGGTTGTGAGATCGAACCTGGCTCGTGACAAGGTGCATTCGACTTGGACCTTAATTGACTGGAGTTGTCAGTTTTTCTCCCGAATGTCGGTCGTTCTATGCGGGCACCTAATCTTCCTCCACAGATAAAATATAATCGCCATTACATAGCCAAAAGTGCTTACATTGACGTTAAACACAGCAATCAATCAATCAATTAGTTAACTATATTATTTGCATATACGTATATAGGTAGTACGTGTCGGTCGTTCCACATAATTAGCCTGGTTTTAAAGAAATTGTATGATTGTTAACCGTAAATCAGTTTGAAATATTCAAATCGCTATGCAAATCAATTATCACAAAATCAGTGGCTGATTCCGAGGGGTTCTAGAGGGCGTGCGCTCCTCTTCTTTTGATCTGAGAAAACTGGCATGAAACCGATCAAAAAATTGTTGTATTCTGTTTTCTACAATAACGCACACCTTTTCACAAATCATGGAGCCGCCACTAAAATAGTCTTAAAAGTTTATCGGTATTTTTTTTCAGCTAATACTAAGTCTTAATCAAGTATAGTATGTACAAATATATTCTCTCTTTGCATTTCTATATCTCGTCTAGATCGAGATTTCTTGCGCTGACGCTAAGCAATCACCAATGAATCAACCTTGTATACATTTAAAGAGATCTTTTGCTACCGATATCAATAAAATTAGAAAATATGTATGTTTTTTTTATTTCTTCTAAGAAAATTAATTTATTACACTTACCAAAGATGACTGAATCTGAAAATAATGAAAAACGTATTAAGATAAAAAAAAAAACCAGTAACTTCATTTTTTTTTAAACCACTACATTATAAAACAAAATGTTGCAAAAAAAACCGACTTCGGTTCAACTATGCTTCATTTACGATTTGTCAAAAAAAGGAACAAAAGTGGTCTTTAAGAAATATTGAATCAGTTAAACATCAGGACATTTATAAATACATTTGTAAACTGATATTAAAATTTTCCGTTTTTTATATGTTAAATATATAATAGAACGGAATAATGGTAAGATGAAGAACAGAAATGTAAACTTTGATTTTGGGTTAAAATGTTGTTTTCATTTTTTCCTTCTCAAACATTTTTTATTTTCTAAATTTCTGAAAATTTCAGAGTAGTTCAGTCTTTCAAATACTAACACATAACAGATAATAAACTTACTTGTGAAAAATAAAAATACAAAAATCCTCATTTTCTGTACAATTGTTATATCCTATCTAATAAGCTAATAATCCTCAATTAATATGTCCAATCCGTATAAATAAGTTCTCTTTTTTATTTTCCCAGAAAATTAAACAGCCCTTCGTCCATACCACCTTACTAAAATAACAATCGCATATCAATCAAAATTGCGGTCCTCATCCAAGGTAGATAATCCAGAATTGTTCGCGGTTTTTTTTTTCTGTTTCAGTACTTATTTCTACTATGATATTTATCGCAAAACTTTTAAAATCTAATACTTGAGAAATATATATAACTTCACTCAGGTGCGATGTGTACAGTTACTGCGTATGTAAAAAGAAGATTATGACGAGGATACATAAAAACGGATATTTACACAATTTTGGTATTGTTACTTTATTTTGACCAGAGGGTAAATAGCCAACACGTTGTTGTCGTTAAAATTATTTCTGATATATGGTCATGTCATTAACTGTCAAATATTTTTTTCTCGATACAGAAAGATACATATAAACCGTCAAAATGATCTTTGTTTTATCGTTTCCCTCCAAATATGTACGTTTTTTTATACATCATGTGGCAAGTCAGAGATGAACATGGTAAGGTAATCCCTATGAGTTCAGCTTATAATATGACAGTGAACGTGTTTAATTAGTCATTAATACACTGAGATTATTATTTTAACCAATTGTATTGCTTAAACACGGATTAAAACCCACTTTCTATAATATTATCCAGAAAATATTTTATACGACAAATTTTATATTTCCCTAAATGTTCTTATCTCAGAAGTTCTTGCGATCTTTGCAAAAACAAATGTATATAATTGTAAATATTGGTCAAACTTAAACAATACAATAGTTCACGCAAAACTAAACCAAATACGATGGGAAATATTTATAATTAAGTAAAAATACTTTCGCCAGTAAAGTTAATAAGTTATTTAAAAACGACAAATTTTTTTTTTAAGGAAAACCCTTACTTGATTGAAAAAGGGAACATCTGGAGAAAAAAAAATTAAAAGAGTTCTAACGCCTCAAATCACATCAACACGTGTTCGTCCTAATATGAATGTAACATTTGCCACTGGACGTTAAACACTAATCCATCAATCAATCAATCCATCACATGTACATTAACATGTTTGATCTAAGTGTACAAACACCTTCTTCACCGAATAAATTGATAAATACGTCATTGGGACAGTAACCCAACAACAAAAATAACAAAAAGACAATTACAGGGCAACATAGAGTCTTCAACCAATATACAGATGTCAATATGGGATATAAAGCTTTAATCGTTCCCTAGTATATAAAAGTATATAAAAGTTGAGAATAAATTTAGCAGAAACTAACCAAGATCTGTCATGAATTTAATACTAAAAATTCCAAATAACAAAAAGACAAAGGTACAAATTTACGACAAAAGACAAACGCTGACAAGGTTTTCTACCTGAGACAGACATATAAAAAAGCATTGAAGTTAACTTGGTTTTTTTTTAGATATCAACCCTTCTCTTTTTAATATTGTTCAGTAGACTAACACGGGGTACTATGCATACAAGAATATAGTAACACAACAAGAGCGCACACGCTGAAATGTCTCGTCTGCTTTACTGATCATGAATGAATTCATATTGAAAGTCTTTAAGAGAAAGGTTTTACTACACGTGTCACATAAACGTGACATTACCAATGATCCGTGTAAATGAGGTCAAGGTCAGATGAACTTTGTCAGGCGCACATGTACATCTTACAATAATTCCATACATAAAACATAGTAAACCTAGTTATTATAATATCTGAGAACTAGACCTACATGTAACCACGAACACTAACATTGGCCAATGAACATGTGTACAATGAAAATGGGGTCAAGGTCAGATAAACTTACCAGATGGACATGTAAACTATACAATAATTTCATACAATAAAAGTAATGAATATATTATGTCTCCGAGCAAAAACTTAAATTTTTAGATGTGTATAATATGTTTATAAAAGAAATACTAAGGGTTATGAATGAAAACAGTATCTCAAAATGAATTTTTCATTAATTTAAAAAGATTGATATAATAGAAAAAAACATTTATATTTTATTATATTCTGAGTATTGTCCTGGATACTCAGAAAGTATTTCACAGGGATACTTTATTGGAGCTTGGGTTTCTCATTGTTGAAGGCCGTAAGGTTGCCTATAATTGCTTACATTCACTTCATTTTAACTTTGATGGATTTTCGTCTCATTGGCAAATCATACCACATCTCCTTATTTTTTCTATATATGTACACCGTACAATCTTTCCATACACCAGACATACATAACCAATTTCTTATAGTATCTGCGAAGTAGACCTAACTATGCAAACTTAACTTTAGCCTACATGTATTAACTATTTAAGTGAGGTCAAGTTCAGATAAACCCTGTAGCAGTAAGGTATGAACACCTTATAATCATCTTTCACACTAGTATATTAGTTGACATATTGCTTAAAGTATCCGAGAAATGGACCAAACTCAGAAAACCTAACATTGACCAATGAACCATTAGAATGAGGTTACTGTCAGATTATCACTTCAAGACATACAAGTAAACCTAACAATAATTCCATGAACCAAATATAGTTGACCTTCTGCTTAAAAGTATCCGAGAACGGACCTAATCACATACACTTAACCTTAATCACCGATCCATGAAATCGGGTCATGGTCAGGGAAACCCTCTCTGGCGGACAATGTCGACTTAATAAGTGAGAAATTTCTATGACAAAAAAAATATACAGTATATTCAAGCTGTTGTGGGACCACGTAACACAGTCAATGCATTGGACTTATGAAATACAGAAACTTCAACATCTATTTACATTTTGTACAAGGTATGCATTACCTATGTCTTCTTTCTTCTGAAATATAAAGCTTTTATACAAAATAGTTTACTCCATCACCGTCGCCGTCGGCGCAGCCGCCGTATTATGGTCCCTATGTCTCGAACTCTGCGACTTTCATCGAAGGCCAGACAAAACCCAGGACGGGAAAAACATAAATATTGCTTTGAAAGATAGCATATACATTTACACAAGTATAAAAAGAAAAAAAAAAGGATATATTATGCCACATCAAAGATGCTCGGAGTTATTTAAAGCAAGCTCAAAGTATTTAACTTGATGATGTGATATCATGCCGTACTAAATTCTGATCTTTTATAAACAAACAAAAATCAATAATTTGTTAGCTGTGTTTTCCCTCACAGTTAACATAATGTACAAAGTAAACAAAATGGACATGATCTTTTTTTTTCTAAAGGACACTTAAAAATTCTAGTATTGATGTTTTTCATCTTCAAATTTCCAATTATTTTAATAGCAGTTAAATAATTGAAAAAAAAAAATAGAAATAAGAAGAATGACTTGCCGAGTTGTTAATTATTCATGTTTTAAGATTAACTATCTAGGATATTCCTTGAGAAGGTTTTATATTTTGGAATATTCTCTACCATATAGCTGAAAAGATGAGATTTGTTGGGATTTTCACATGGCAATGCATTTCAATGACGATTGCAGGTAAACGGAAAATTCAGTTATTATATACTTTTCGATCGTAAGGTTGTTTTTATTATTGTGTTTTAATTCATGTAATCTAGTATGTTTTCTTTGTTTTTCGTAAATGCTTGTCATAATCAAGTATAGTGTTGAATTGCCGGAGGTTATGTTGGCAAGAAAAGAACAAACAAAAAACACACAAAAAAAACCGTATAAAAAACAAAAAAAAAACAAACAAAAAACAAACGTATTTCTTTCGAGTGTCTTTTTCAGAAATATTTGTGGACAACTTGTAAAAGCACCTTCGGATTTCAGTTTTCAGTGAATTTCAATGATGTGTTTGACATAATCAAAGTTTCCTGCAGGCCATATTGCATGTTTTCCCTAATCTTTTACTTTCAAATTGTACGATATATTGCCAAAACAGATTAAACTTTCGGATCTTGTAATGTAAAACATTTGATTTTATTTTTAGAAATTTAAAGTTTTAAATTGTTCTCATTGTATAAATACACATTCTATTACACAACCCTGTTGATTACGATACGTACCCATCGATCGAGAAAGTTAACGTTTGAAACTTTAAGTGAGTCCGAGCATTTTAAAATTTAAAATTTTGCTATCAAAAATGAATAGATATTGAAGTTAGAGGGGTAAAATATGTTTACCTAAAAATTTAATGAAAAATGCTGAATGCAATTCATCGGATGGATATATGGCGCGAATTTACACGAGAAATATCGTATCTACGGGTGGTTTATCAAAGCTTGTCAGACTGGCCAGAACTGGTTTAAATGCATATATCGTATCTTTTATGTTTGTGGCCTGTTTATATTTCCCGTATAAATAGATATGTCTCGTATCACAATGAATTGAATAACTGATACGAAAAATGCATTAATTTGGATGGCCTATCCTGCAACGGGTTACAAAATTGCGACATTTCCATTGGCTATTTGTAAAGTCAATGAGGACTCTCAACGGTTACAACGAAAAACTCGTCCACCTTGGCAACGGAGATATGTGATACAAATAATGATACAAAACACTCTCATGGTTCATTTGAAAAAAGTCTTTTTGTCAAATCTATTTCATTCTAAAGCGTACACGAAGTTTGAAAATGTGTAATGGCATCTTATTATTTATTTGTTAAAGACAAGAACACTCATTTAGTTTCGCGGGATTTTCATTATAAAAGATATAAGCTCAACAACTTGTGAGAGTTCGATTTCGTATGCATGTCAAATTTCAATATTTAATTTCATTGATAATAAAAAAGTTTTTAACTTGCCAAAGGCTCGTTTATCATTTTATTAAACAACTGTAGTTCATATCAAGCAATATCCAATTATCCCTTGACATGAAACATAAAACTATCATTGGATGAAGTGTTACATATTGTATTTGCCCTGATATATGTAGAATTGAGAAGATTAGGCCAATTAAAATTAATTGATAGATTTTCATACCCGCCCGCCCCTCTGAAATCGTCCCGCCCAGATTTTTTTTATTTTTAAAGATTTACGATTTCCGGATTTTGTTCATTGACGTTACCGGTAACCGCCTATAATTTCGTTTCATTCAAAACTTCCTGTTTCAAATTTCGGTTATCGTATTTCTTCGAGTAATATAACCAAAATAATTAAGTCGACATATTCTGCTGCTTAATGATGACAACATTATCTTCTGAGAATATAGATTGATTAGTCGAAGGGCATGGAATATTCGGTTTACGAATAATAGGCGGTGTCTAAGAACGCTAATCGCCGTATGTTACAAATTTCAGTGATAATAAAACCGTGGATTTTTTTATTTATACAATGACTTTGTGACAGGAAATTTGGACTGTGAATGATAACCAAAGCGCAAGAATCGTGGAATACATTGGTACAAAAACCAGAGTCAAAAGCATGACTGGAATAAAGTAATTGACACAAGCACGAACTTGTGCGATTTATTACCGTATATTGAGCACAAAGAGTCGGCCAACGTACAATATGTATTATAGCAAGCCCTTAGATTAACCCCAAGGCTGTCGTTTTTGTTGACAAACAGCAAACACCATCTGTCCCCATTCCATTAATAGAGTCATTAAAAAAACTTTCTCTTTTTGGTTCAGTTAATTTTTTACATTGTAATTATATTTGCACCTTGCATGAGAATCTTCAAAGGATCAACCCTAGTATTTTCAACACAGTTTGAGTTATCATTTCACTCTGTACTCATAATAATTGTGTTGAATACTAATGCATATTTGCTTCAGAAAAATAAATTTGATGTAGGTAGTCTTAAAGAGAACATTTCTCCACGTTTTTTGCTATTTATTAAAAAAAGGTTTCTAAAGCGGCCATTACACGTAGAACAGTGGTTGCCAATCAGAAATATTATTTTAAGAATTTGAAAATAATGTAGAATTCCTTATGTATACATGATATAAGCCTATTATTACCCTTGTATATGAACAACACGTTACATTTTTTTGTACAAAAGGGTTAAGGAGGAAATAAGAATTAAAAAATAAAATCCTCCCACCCGCTCCCCTCTTTTCAAAAATCTGGATGAAAATCTACTAATTAATTTTAGTTGGCCTTAATAAGTCTCTAATTTTTTCAGACATTGTTTTGATTAATCTCCTTTTTGAATGCATGCATATGCTCACTTCATGTATTTGATGGATAACAATCATTTGACCCTTCCCCTTTGCATTCTTACCCACGGGGGGTGTGGGTCTCTTCTTATATGAAGGTATATACATATGTGCCGCTGGAATGGGTCCCTTTTTTGATACGTCAAATATATCAATAGAGTACAATTTTACCGAGGAAATATATCAATAAGTAGTAATTGACCAATTGTGATATATCAATGGGTCATAATTTTTCAGTTTTTTGTGCAACGATCTTCACTGAATTTCCCAAACTCTTTATATAGATACATGTATAGGTAGGGATTTCACAATTATTCAATATATGAAAGGGGGGTGTTTTTTTAAATCCCAGCTGCACAACTGTACCCAAAATCCAATGTTGAGACCCCCGTGTTCTTACCCAACACGTAAAGCACATTTTGAATCTACAAAAAGAGGCGGATGATACCAAAGTGGAAATTAAAACACCAAAGTGAAAGAGGGACTAACAAAATCATGGTAAAAAACGAAGAAAAGACAAACAAAAGTCTACAAAACACTGCATACAAACTATACTGAGCAACGCGAACCCCATCAAACACCGGGGCTAATCTCAGTTGCAGTTGATAAATATCTCCCAATGCTTGTTCATGGATATGATAGTATTTTTTTACCAACGAGAGTCTGACATTTCCCAGTCTTGCATTCTTACCGATGTTTGATTATTTTTCTCACCGTTTCAAGATTAAAATGAGTATACAACAAATTTTTAGAAATCCCTAAAGCAATTTGCAAGACCCTTGCACATTTACTTGTGAGTTTGAATCCCTTGGGTATCTATCGCTTCTCTTTTTCCCTTTGTAAAACACCACATGCATAGGACAATCAGAAATACGAAGTCCCGATTTAGAGGACAAACTAAAAAACAAAGTATATTTTAGTGTAATTCAAAAACATGAAGGTCATCGCTTGTCACTAATCAGTTCTTTTTTTTTCTTAGTTTGTTATTGTAATTTACGGAATTTTATGTTAATGTCAGCTCTTTGGTGGTCTCTGATAAATTATTTATATTTTTTTCGTGACTCGGGATTAACCTTGTATGATGGAAATCTTAAATAGCATTTAATTCAAATCATTTGTTTGTTGGTAGTGATGCGCTTGTTTTATCCTTTGTAATTGATGTAGATGAGAAAAAGTATTTTTCTTGAATAAGAAATGACCGGCAACAGAATTCGTATATGAGGGTCTGAATGGGGTTTTCAGAATAGAACATGGTTAATTTGTTTTAAAAGTCAGCATAAGCCAGGGTAAGGTATTTAATTTTGACATGAAATGGCTATCACTTATTCAAACATAATACAACGAAGCCAGGCATGCTTGAAATTGGTGAATTTAACATGATAGAAAGCAATGAAATAATCTGATATAATCAAACTTGTCAGAATCAAAAGGAAATGAGGTTGGGTCAATTTTATCGATTTTATTGGAAGTGTTTTCTGAAAGTCCTTCAATCTTTACTATCGATTTTATTGGAAGTGTTTTCTGAAAGTCCTTCAATCTTTACTATCGATTTTATTGGAAGTGTTTTATACATATATTGTCTTTCAGATAAAATTATTTTTTCGTGTAAATGATTTCTTTCCATACAAAATTTAACAAAAACTCTGATCTGTACTTAGTGTCTTTTATATGTAGGGATGTATAAGTACCCGGCCACGTCCACTCTGTGTATGTTTACTTGTTTTTGTCCTTTGTATGAGTTAAGCCCTTTTCAACTGATTTTTATAGTTTGTTCGTATGTTGTACTGTTACACCACTGTCCCAGGTTAAGGGGAAGGTTGTGCGCCCGCTAACAATTTTAATCTCCGCCACATTTTGTATGTGCCTATCCCAAGTCAGGAGCCTGTAACTCACTGATTGTCGTTTGTTGCTGTGTTACATATTTGTTTTTCGTTCATTACTTTGTACATAAATTAGGCCATTAGTTTTATCGTTTCAATACTTTTACCGTTGTCATTCCGGGACTTTTATTGCTGACTATGTGATATGGGTTTTACTTATTGTTGAAGGCCGTACGGTGACCTATAGTTGTTAATTTCTGTGTCATTTGGTCTATTGTGGAGATATGTCTTATTGGCAATCATACCACATCTTCTATTTAATATAAAGCCACAGTGTTGCATATTTCTTCATGTTTACAGGAAAGAAGCCAAATAAATCTGATTTTTGAAATTATTACATATTGTTAAAAGCAGACTTTAACATTACCTGTCGTTGATGTTCGAATGCTGGACATTCCATCAGATGATGGATTTCATTTTCAATTAAATTTAAGGAACAAAATTCGCAAATTCTTTTATCTTTGTCAATCTTTCTATAGCGACCCTGCTTAAAAGATAATTTATGAGCACTTATTCTCATTTGTGAGAGCTGTTTTCTAGTTAAAAATTCTTTACAACATTTAGATATTATTAAGTCTGTCTTTTGAAAAATGTTCTAAAATTTGAAATAAGTTCGTAATTTACCTTTTTTCACTGTAGCATTCTGTAAAAGATTAGATTTGAAATTCATTGCATAAATCTCTTAATTAAAACATCATTCATCTCATTAACATTGAAATTATTCATATCTATACATTCAGCTGTAATGTAGCATATATGGGCGTTTTTAAAAAAAATGTCCGCTTTCTCCGTCCAGGGCTTAAATTTTAATAAAATCATAGATACTTTTTTTTTTTTATCTCAGTCTTATTATTGTACTTATCAAAGACAGCGGCAACATTTGTGTCTGCTTTGTGGTAATGACTCTTTCATAGGGGACATATTTGGTTATGCAGTGGACATTTGTGAATTTTTTTAAAAACGGCTTGTAATATTTTCTAGTAGCAAATTGCAAATCAAACAATTAAACCATTTAGAATCATTTATTATGTCAGATTCTTGAAGAAACAATACCTTAACATTGTTCTAAAAACTTCTAATTTTTTAGCATGGTAGAGACTAAAAGTGCTAAGGGGACATCTTTGTACACCATGTTCCCTTTTACATAGCTGTTGTCAAACTTACCGTTCAGTTTAAGGTTGCATATTTTGTTTTTAGTTTATACTGATATTAGAGTATTGACATGTACAATTAAATTTTTTTTCAACATTTTTGTTTCATTTTCCAGTAATCAAAAATGGACATTTTTTTTTAAAAACGTCCACATACATCTATTTGTCTAGAACATGAATGAAATATTTGCCACTGGAAGGTAAGTAACCAACAATTAACCATCGATATATATATCTAGTAAGTTAATAATACGTCTACCTTAAATGTGTAATATCGCGATGGTAATATTATCCAATTTCTATATAAAAATAGACAATTTCATTTCCATAAGTACATGTATATGTTACATCTTCACTTCTTACGTATAATGTATATTATTAATGTCGCCGGGGTGTTTTTCTCTATAACAGAGTTACCTAGCCTAATAAAGCATGTGAATGTTACAACCCCACGAATGTACCAGCCTATCGCATTATCAGACTACTACATTGATTACCCGGATGACGAGACGCTGACATTCAAGGTCAAAGTATGGGCAGATGCGATTGTTGTGCTTGTTCCAGATGAAGGATTTTCTTCCCTGTTCTATGAAGTTGTTATCGGTGGAGGTGGCAACTCTAGAGGTTTCATACGTAAAAGGACGTTATCTAATTTAAATACGAAAGTTAATGTACTTGAAGGTATGTGCAATATAAAACAAGTAAATTGATTGATTGGTGTTTATATTATCGCCACTTATAACACTATTGGCTATTTCGTGGCGGTCAGTTTGTATTGGTGGAGGTAACCGGAGTGCCCGTAAAACACCAGTGAATTTCGGTAGGAATACTGACAAACCTAGTCAAATAAGATTGAAGTCTAACACACCTGCCACGTACGGGGTTCGAACTCACAACCTCAGTCTTGAAGGCTATATCTAGTGATACAGTAGTTGAACGAACTACTTTGACCACTTGGCATCGAGAACCCCCCCCTTTTCCAATCTTTCCCCCCAAAAAATAATTTAATCAGGAGACGGGATAAGATTGCATAATAGACAACTATCTAAACTAGTCAATAACACTGAATGAATCAAACACAATTATAAATGTGTTCAACGGTGGATTCATATTATTCGTAGGGTACTCATTTTTTGTGGATTTCGTGGGTATAGGTAAACCACGAATACAAATGTTAAAAGAAATACAAAATTTCTATAGAGTTGTATGCAGATTATGGCCAAACCCCACAATTAGATATCCCCGAAAATAACTTTCTCCTTCAACTCACGAAAATTTGTATTCACGAAAATACACGAATCCACAGTTTCAACATTTAGTAAAACAAGAAATTGCCAAAGACAAAATTTTGATATAACAGAAGCGAACAACATTCCATTTATTTATGTATTTAAAGGTGCGTTTCCAATCTTGATTGATAAGAATTACCAGGTTTTCTGTCAAAGGTTGGTTGTACTCTCCGGGCACTACGGTTTTCTGCACCAATAAAATATATCCTCCATGATACAGCCAAAAGTGCCGAAAGTGGCGTTAAATACTAAAATTCATCAAACAATCAATATCTTACGCCGATGTTTCTTTTTCTTGATGTTAAGCAGAACAGGATGATAAACGGAGATATGATCTTGCGACCGAAGACGTCTCCGTAAAATATATACGTTGACGAATCTTTTTGTTACATACATGTTACTACAAATATGTACAGAGAGTAAACAGCCTTCGTTTTCTAAACTTAAGTGTACAATACATTTTGTTTAAGTTTACAAATCAAACGATGCTATTATGTTTGATATTAAGCCTTCAAACTCATCCGGGATATATATTTTAATTGAATATGATTGCTCTACATTGAATGTCCCTTTGTACAATCTGAATTACACGAGCCAGAATTTAGCCAAAGCTTTGTTTGTTGGGTTTTTTATTTGCTTCTCAATTTCAGAAATTTGATCCCACTTTTCAAAGGACTCCTTCACTACTATAATTATATTTATAAAACACAAAAATCCATGATATACACAGACAAATGAAATAAAAAACCAAGATGGAGCTAACCTCATTCAGATCATAACGGAAGTCTTCGTCCATTTCAACGCCAAATGTTTGCCAGTATTAATAATATTGTTGATTGCCCAACGTCAAGGGACGTATATTGCATGCAAAGTCAGGACGTACCAGAGCAAACAGCCTGGATGCTGACAAACGTTCCCTAAACAAGCACTGAAAAGAGACCCAACTTTGAATTTCTTTAATTGGTTCCATAAAAATGTTGTTATCCATTTAATATAAAAATTAAAATAATACTAATTTAAAAATGCATTGGTTTTAGATAATCAGCTTAATGCTGATGAGTACAGGTCGTTCTGGGTGAGCTGGAAAGGTGGTCATATTGAGGTTGGACGTGGACTTTCTGTCCGTAGTCTGTCTACACAATACATGGAATGGGTTGACTCTAACCCTCTAGACATCACTGCTGTGTATGTAAAGAGTATCGATGTTGCCGAATTTACGATTTATCGAAAGACAGGTACTTGAAAAGTCACATATCTTTATAAGTAATTTATTTCATTAGAAAACATTTCTGTTGTTACTTTTCATGTCAATCAGATCAATCATAAGAAAATTCTGTTACGTAAAAAAAAAGGGTCTGGATTAGGTTTACAGAATAAAGAATAAAGAGAAGAGAAAATGGGCCAACAATATAAAGAACAGAGATTAATGGATGCCAACATATAAACAATAGAGAATAATTAGCAGAATTCTTCAAGAAAAAATTAAAGAATACAGAAATGAGGACCCCCTAATCCAGACCCTTTTAAAACACTACATGTTTACAGTTTTTTATTTTTCTAATAATTGCTGTATTACCTTTGATAGAATGGTTCAAAGCTTGGTTTAATATCTCTTCAACTGTTTCGGTTCTTATACATCCTTGGCTTTCAAATATTCGGCTTTGAGCGTTCCTGATGAAGGTAATCAAGAAAAGCGCTTCCGAGGCATGAAATTTATAACGTTTTGTTATAATTAATTAGAAGAAAGGATTTCAACTTTGCCATTACAAATAACATTTCACAACTTGTACCGTTTGCTATAATGACTGTGCTCTTAATGATCGTAACCTGGCATTGACCCGGATGTAGCTTTTACAAGGTAATCATGGTAATAGATAGAGTAGACTTTTTTTAAATTGTGACAACGGATACAAAATACCTACCTTATCTTATTGTTATGATGTTAAAAGATCTTTTAAAAAAACACTGAGAATGATATACACATAAATTCAAACTCGGTAAATTCAACAGCAAGGACTACATGTGTGATATACACATAAATTCAAACTCGGTAAATTCAACAGCAAGGACTACATGTGTGATATACACATAAATTCAAACTCGGTAAATTCAACAGCAAGGACTACATGTGTGATATGATAACTAATTCAGTTACGATGGTTCTTTCTTCCGATGGTCTGACGATCTTAAATACCAATAGACCTCCAAATTCATTTAAATTTAATGATGAGACTTCATGAAACTTGGTAGGAGTGATGTTTCAGATTTTACTTTTAGCGGCAGTATCCAGCCTACAACTGTGGCTACCTCAACAAGATTCCCGTAGTAAACAAGCACACTTTTACCCTGTTTTCCAAATTATGTTCCGTTTCTTTTTTCCTTGTTCAAGTTTGTGGTCATTCTGTTGGTCGCTTCATCAAGCAGGTGTTTTTAGTGTGTGTTTTAGTATTATGACATGGTCAAGGTATAATAGGCAAAGAGAGTGATTATGAGCACGTACAACTGGTATAGTTCACCATAGTTTGTGCCTGTACCACGATATCATTTATAAAGCTCGCTGTTGTTTGTTTGTAGAGTGTACTTCTGTTTTTGGTTCGGATAAGTTGCATGCTGGTTGTTGATGTGGTCTGCTGTACTGGCCAGCATCATTAATGATTCATGTTATCCTTTAAAATCATGACAGGTATAATTGCAACACAAATTATTTCATTTATTTCTGGTATCTTATATCATACTGTTTCTGAAATTACAATAGAATATATATGTTGACAAGCACATGGACTAATTCCATTTAGACAACTTACTACGGGATATCGAATCCTAATTTAAACGCCGATGGTGTTTAGTATCGTAGTGGGACATACAAACGTTTTACGTATACTTACTTGTTACTGTCATCTTAGTAAAAATATAAATTAATGTTGAGTTTTCCAAATACAGGATTTTTTATATATGTAAAACTAATCATCAAAGGGTAAAAATTAAGCACCCTGAGAAAAGTGTAACGCCAGGTCCAAGATACGGTAGTAAGCTGAATCTGAATCTGTCACGTGGCTTCCATCACCACGTGACCAAAATGTAGGCATGGTCACTTCCAACACATGTTGAGCGAATGGGTGAAAAAGTTTGATGTTATACTGCTCAAAATATTCGGGAAATTAAAATCTAATTAGTTGGTCACCTTCCTTCAGTCGTACGGGAATTGCGATTACGTACTTACAGAACATAAATTATTTCTATACTACCCTTCTGGACGACGATCCTAAAAATGCTTGAACATTTTAACAATATTAATATCTTAATTCATATTTTTTTCAGAAAACCCAAGAAAATACTCTGCCAATGTAAATAACAGAGCCATTACTTCATTGACACTTACAGTCGTTACCCGATCAAGGTTAGAATGCAGCATTACCTGTCATAAAGAATTGAGCTGTATAAATTTTAATTACAAAAGGTCCACTCGATTGTGTGAATTGATGCAAGCCTCAAAGATAAATGCGATAATGAAAGATCCGGAATACAATTTTTATTTCTAAGACATTGCCTCATTCGGTAAAGTGATTGAGGAACGCCTTTTGTCTTTTTTTATGTCTATTGATTGTAAAAATATTTGTCAATGCTAAAAAAGGTACACATTAAAAGCACGTACTATTTGATTTGTTTTTGTTTTCTTTTACACCTTTATCATGTTTATTTTAGGCAATTGTTTTATCTGTACTTATATCTATATAAATTCTTTATGTATAACTTTTGATAGTCCGCTACACGATATAAGAAAGAACAATTTACAACATTAAAATGTAAACGGAAACGAAAATCACTAGTCTAGCAGTTTACAATTATTAACCTGTATATTTGTTATACTTACCACAACGATGTCTTATATAATTGAAATATCCATATGAATATTGATTAATAACTAATTTAAAGGTTTTTTTTTTTATTTCTGCTTGCCCATAAAGGACAGCCCATTACTTGCCTACTCAAATTTCATCTCTGATTTTGGACAATACTGTAGTCACTGCCACTTTTGAGTGGTGAACAATCATGTACTCACTGTTTCTGTTGACAGGTGAACCATTATCTACTCACTGTCGCAGTTGACAGGTTGACGATTATGTACTCACTGCCGCTGTTGACAGATGAACCATCATGTACTCAGTGCCGCAGTTGACAGGTGGACCATCCTGTAATCACTGCCACTGTTAACAAGTGGACAATCCTGTAATCACTGCCACTGTTGACAGGTATACCATCTTATATTCACTGCAACTGTTGACAATTGTACAATCATGTAATCACTGATTCTGTTGATACGTGGACCATCCTGTACTCACTAATTTTGTTGACAGGTGAACAATCATGTACTCACTGCAGCAGTTGACAGGTGAATCATCATGTACTCACTGCCATAGTTGACAGGTGGACCATCCTGTACTCATTGCTTCTGTTGATAGGGGAACCATTCTGTACTCACTGATACTGTTGCCAGGTGTACAATGTTTTACGCACTTCTAATAAACTCACTGCCACAGTTGACAGGTGAACCATCTTGAACTCATTTTCACTGTTGACAGGTGGACCATCATGTTGCCATTAATACCGCTATTGACATGTGAATAATTCGTTAATAAATGATACTGTTGACAATTACAGATTTGATTACACACTTTAAACACAGATTGTCCCCCTTTGTCAATTGCAGATTGTGTTATATACCGGACAAAATGGGCTGTTGCCCATGCAAAGCCATCTTTGCTAGCCAAGGATTACGATCCAGTTCCATCCTCTAAACCCTTGCCGATACAGGATAGCTTTTTCGGATCCACGAGGTTATGATTTCCATTGGTCGCAGTTGCAACTGGCTGTTTCCAATCAAAAAGCGCCTTTAAGATGATCACGTGTGAATGTATTAAATGTAAATATTGGTGACAATTTTTAAAAGTTCCTAATCAACTAATTGAAGTTCCTGGGTAAGTTTCTCGCGCAAATGTTGAAATGTCGACGTATAATTTCGGTTCCTGCTTCACAAAATTTGTAAACACCAGACAACCATTTTCAGGTAAACGGACAGAAAGTCACAGGACAAAAAGTCACAGGACATAAAGTCACAAATTTGATAGGACAAAAAGTCGCAGGACAAAAAGTCACAAATAATTTGTTGACAATAGTTTGAATATATTAGAGAAAGATCTTGAAACATATTATTTTTACTTCATATATTCATTTTACAGTTTAGGAAATTGTTCATTAGCTTTGATAAATTAAAAATTATTAAATTTTAATGATCTTTAACCATGCAAAGAATATATTTCTTGGCACGATGAAGCCATTTAAGTACCAAGCCATTTTGACATTTTGTTTTCTTAACAATTATTTAATCATTTTTAAGATTTATTAAATACATTTTAATTACAAATTTAAGTTGCTTTAGATATAATAATCCAAGAAAAATACCAAAATATTTTTTTTAAATAAGTGTTTTCTTTTTCAAAGAAAAATAATTTCAAAACTGAATTGTGACTTTTTGTCCTGTGACTTTCTGTCCTACATTCCATTTTTAAACTTCAACACTTAAGAGAGTTTAAGTGCAGCCATTATTGGTCAACAATGATGTAGTAGGAATGGCCGCGACTTTTATTTTCCGGTAGATGGCACAGCATTGTAATCACAAATGTTGGCTTAATATGCCAAGGATGAAGAGGAGGGGACTGGATCGTAACCCTTGTTCTTGTGAAGATGATGCAACGCATGATAAGTTGAAAGTGATATAGTTAAGAGTTAAACCAATTTAAATTACAAAAATAACTATTGATTTAACATTTTTTAATTTAACAGGAGATTAAATATAATGAAAATATTTGAAAAATTAAAGATTTTACACATTTCGCACAGATGAAGTTGGTAATTCCACTAGCAGTCAATGACAAGTCATATCCGTCCAAGAGAAGGAACTCAAAAACGGATCTCTAATTACAGGATCAATTAAGGACTATTGGACAGATGTTCTTACTTAACTACTTTACTGGAGCTCATTAAGAGGATAATGCTTTTGTTCTTTGTTATGTGAATCTTCATGTCCAATACGCCAGACTTCAAATAAAAATATGAAAGCATATATCCATGATATAGAAAATAAGACAGTTGTTCCATTACCTTCTCTGCGGTAGGAACTAATTGCTGTCTTTTGTTCATGATATTTAAATAAGGAGGTGAGTTGCCATTTTTTGTCCAATAACATAGTAGTTAATTAATAATACATGATCATGTTCTTGTTTTCAGAATATAACGCCATTGTATGCACTAACCATGTTGGCAGCTATAAAGATTTTGAATTTTGGAATTGTTACTGTGATGTTGTTATTTCATAGTTGTTCCATACATGTGTCAATCATTTCAAAGGAATTAAAGAAGAATAATTTCTTGGTATTAGCAATGTGGCTTAGTCTCAGCGATATCGCATTGGGACTGGAATTTTGTTATCATAATATTCTACGTTTTATGAATTCACATAGCGTGGCAATCCAGTACCAGTGTATGATGATCACTCACCTTGTTGGAGGAACAATAATGTCTTCCTTTATTCATGTTCTATTAATAAGTCTCGAGCGACTGAATGCTACATTTGTAATAAAGAAAGGACTATTGACACATTTGACCAGTTACAAATCTGTTATACTGTGTTTTATACTTAGTCACTTGTTTGCTTTGTTGAGATTTGGTATACAAACAATTGATGGACCAGAACCGTGCAGCCCTAAAAACACTGCTAGTCCAGGAATTCTGTTGTCACATGACATTCCTGGTCTCGTTATTGTCGTTTTGATAATCACATGTTACGGGGTAACGGTATACCGGATTATCAATTCAAATAAAATTGTTCCACTGACGGCCACCCTGTCTGCAAAGAAAAAAACCGATTCAATACGAATGCGTAAAAACGTAGTAACTCTTGGTTTTATAATGGCACTTGCTTTAATGGTAGTTCTAATGCGATGTTTTGTTGTCACATTGTTATATTTGAACAAAAGCAATGGATCTGATATAAATGATACCGTATTCAAGATTTTCAACAATGTGTTTCTTTTGCTTAATCCCCTACTAGATCCAGTCATTTATGTCTTGAGAATCAAGAAGTACCGTGACCTACTTCGATGTAAATGCCTTAAAGGGAACTCTGATGTGACCAGCTTAGCTTGATGAAAACGTTTGGAATAAAACAATGGTGTTTTTGAGAAGATGACTTTCACAAATCGAAACATGTATAAACACGTTCAGAAAGTACTTTTGACACATACATAACTCAGTATTGACATATTATGATCTTATAAGTTATAGTTTTTTTTGGAGTGGGGCTTTTGAAATGAAAGTCAAGTAATTTCTAATCTGACTGAATAAAAATATGTTCCGTCCTTTCCTGGATTATATTTAACCAGACACGCTCAGATCTGATATATGGAAAATGTTGAAACCTATATGAATTTTAAGTTAAATTGATCGAACGAACAGATCGGGCATGATAAAGAGGAATGCAAAAAAATTCAATTGGGATAGTAAAATAGAAAAAAATGATAAAAATGTTCAAGACGTGGGAAAAATGAAATCTTTCAATTTTAGGGAAGATACTTTTTAGAAAAGCACTAATCTTGCCTTTATTTACATTCTTTGGAAGCGTTTGTTTAATTCCCGAATGTTATCTTAAAGAACTAGAAACACGAAGCTTTAAATATATTTGGGATGGGAAGCCTGACAAAGTAAAAAGAAACCTGATAATACGTCCATATGAAAAAGGGGGTTTACAAATGGTTGATTTTAAAAGTTATTTTATGTCGCTAAAGGCATCATGGGTATACAAACTTGTTAATGGTAAATTTGCCAACTTGAAGCTTATACCTTTTAAATATCTGAAAGTGTCTAATAACACTTTGTTTATATTCAACATGAATTTAAATGATATAAAACATTTAGAATATTTCAAATGTGTTCCAGAATTTTATAGAGAAGTAATAAAGTCTTGGATTTTGACTGGGGGTGGGCAAACAAAACAACCAGTTACATATTTTGATATAAGAAAGCAAACAATATGGGGGAATAAATTTATTACATTTCATAATAAACCAATTATCTTTGAAAACTGGATTAAGAGTGGTATAATATACTTAAATGACTTTCTGGATGAAACTATGTCATTATCAGAAAACAATATTTAAAAAAAAATTGAAGTGTAAGGTAAACTGGATTGCTGAATTTCATAAATTGAAACAATATATTCCACAAAATTGGATTCACATTGTTAAAAAAAAGAAGAGTCTGTTAAAAGTATAGTAAATGTCCAGAGAAATAAGATCACATAGAAAGATCGTTATTTTGAGACTGCATGTTTTTCAAATAAAATGTTATATGATTCACTAGTGAGAAATAAAAAAGAATCGTCAATAGGGATCAACAAGTGAATTAAAGTTCTACCAATGCAAGAAGCTCCAAATATGAGTTCATTGTATAACTTTATTTTAAAACATTTAACTGAAAATAAATTAAAAATGTTCAGATGGAAATTGCTACAGTTCATCGTACCAACAAAAAAGCTTTTATCACAATGGAAAATAACTAACAATAATATGTGTAAATTTTGTAACCTAGAAGATGACTATGATCACTATTGTTTTTAATTGTTCTTATTTGACAAGATTTTGGCAACAAATATATGATCTTTTAAAAAGAAGTAATATAGATTTTGTGATAAAACTACAACACCTAATATTTGGGTACAAAATCACAGACAAAAAGTATTACTCAATAATTTTTTAATTACAATACTTTAAGTTAGTTTTTCTCTATATAAGTCATACTATGTATCTGAGCAGAAAACAAAAATATGTCTACAGAATTTTTGTGCATGAATAAACTAACAGAGTAGACACCAATATACATAAGATAATAAGTCCAATGTTACTAAAAATTAAAAGAAACATAATCAATGAATAATTGGTGATTCGAAAGTGCATGGTTATTTCGGGTGACTGTATCAAAGATCCTTATTCACATGAACTTAAAAAAAGCAACATATTGTGCCTGATATTCATATGATGAAGACATAATCTTTCAATCAGTTTAATTGAAGTCTGGAGCTGGCATGTCAGTTAACTGCTAGTAGTCTGTTGTTATTTATGTATTATTGTCATTTTGTTTATTTTCTTTGGTTACATCTTCTGACATCAGACTCGGACTTCTCTTGAACTGAATTTTAATGTGCGTATTGATATGCGTTTACTTTTCTACATTGGCTAGAGGTATAGGGGGAGGGTTGAGATCTCATAAACATGTTTAACCCCGCCGCATTTTTGCGCCTGTCCCAAGTCAGGAGCTTCTAGCCTTTGTTAGTCTTGTATTATTTTTAATTTTAGTTTCTTGTGTACAATTTGGAGTTTAGTATGGCGTTCATTATCACTGAACTAGTATATATATTTGTTTAGGGGCCAGCTGAAGGACGCCTCCGGGTGCGGGAATTTCTCGCTGCATTGAAGACCTGTTAGTGACCTTCTGCTGTTGTCTGTTCTATGGTCGGGTTGTTGTCTCTTTGACACATTCTCCATTTCCATTCTCAATTTTATTCTTAATGAAAATTGATCTGCTACTCTTGAGGCGAAAATGTTCAAAGCAAAAAATCAACCAATTATAGTATAAAATTAAAACAGATAGACAAAGGAAAACATTCACACGTCACTTTTGGCTTAAGTACAAAAAATTGAAACACCTAATCGATATATCTATTTTTTTGCACTTTATAGAAACAAATAATTTTGAAAATATGTAAAAAGAACTGATTTGGAGCTATGACACGAAGGAATCTCCAAATCAACCGATGATGAAATACACAAAACGACACCCAGAGCTCACTACACGATATTCAATGGAACAGAAACTACTCATCAATGTCAGATGGCCACAAACACAATAAGAGCAATCAAATCGGAAAGCCACATCAAAATGTCAAAATATCTAATAGAGAACTTATAGTAGAACGAGACAAGGACAAACCAATGACCAGAACAGGTTATTTGAAGTCCTTTTTATTCACCACGTTATTTTAAAAATCCCAATAGATATGAATCAGTCTGTTAATGAAAAAAGTGAGACGTATTAAATTATACACATCTAATATTCTTATATTTTTCACCTTAACAGTCTATGTTATCTGTTACATTTTGTTTATGAAAATAAAGTATTCATTCATCCGTTCGTTCATATTGTATTTTCTTTTAGTAAACATTTGGATGTCTTATATTAGATATAAAATACAAAATAATTAAATTTTTAGCTAATATATAAAAAAAAAAAAACACTTTAAGTACATGTAGTACTGATATCCTAATTCTTAGACCCCAAGATTGACTGGGGAATAGAAATATGGCCACCTTGGTCTTCTTTCGACCATTAGTTAAACCCTATGTAGGCATACGTTTGGCTGTGTGGGAAGTAAACATTCGCAGCCACGTCCAGTCAGAAGGGGAACGTTCAATCTAATGTCATGTTTCGAAACAGTGCCAGGCTTTCTACATATTAAAAAATCCTTGTTTTCAAATATTCAGTCTTCAGTGATAGTTTATATGTTTTAATGTTAATTGGGCCTTTTCTATTGTACGGAATATATGTCTAGTCTCCGAAACCTTATATTCAGTGTAATTTGTTGTTGCTTGTTTAATGTCCAGTGGCACATATTCTATACATATTCTGTACATATTCAATATATATGATATACATATTCTATACATACGTTATACATATTCTATACATATGTTATACTATTCTATACATGCACATATATACATATTCTTCACATATTCTTTACATATCCTATGCATATTCTTTACATATCCTTTACGTTTTCTATACATTTTCTATACATATTCTTTACATATTTTATACATATTCTTTACATATTTTATACATATTCTAGACAAGAAAAATACAATGATTAGATTCTGCAAGATGTGTCCACAGGATGAAGGGCGAACATTTTGCTTGCCACGAAAAGGTGGAAATGTTTGATATGGGGACTAAATTTGACCTGCAACAGGTCATCTACAGATCCCCTTGATATTATCTATGAAGTCGGTATTCTCTTGATATCGCTATATTTTTCTATAAACCAGGCTTTGTCTTAGATACATGATTTTTGTATTAGTTGTTATTGGCTTTAAGTAGCTTTCAATAACTGCGAGTACTCTCAGATTGTTCATACATTTAACATTGGTAACTAATTTCTTTCAAAACCTTTAAAATAATAACGAAGAGTTTTTAAGATTTTGAAAAATGTCTTTTTAAAAAGTATGCAATACAATTATGAAAATAAAAGCAGGGGTTAGCGGGCAAAATGTTTAATTCCACTGAGATAAACGATTCCAAAAACATATTTACACATGTTTTATATGTCAAATCGACCATATGTTTTTGAAACTAGCATACATTTTGCAAATTAATTTTTTTCGAATCACCCTTATGGTATAAAACACCTAATTCATAGCCCCATTGCTTTCTATGTTCAATTCTGCAATTTCAAGCATTAATGGCTACTTTATCTTAGGTTCAAATAAAGTGGCAGTTATTTCATGTCAAAACTGTACCTTATCCTGACTTGTGCTGAAAAAATCAACATACCTTTAATTGCATATTAGAGCGTACTGGTTCCCGGAAGTTTGATAGTACAAAAACAGGAACTTCTGATCTGAACAACAGGCCAAATGAGCCCTCCTATTAAAATTTCATATACTTCTTTATTATTCAAATAAAACTTTAAACAAGGGTTCTACAGTGATCCCAAGTCCCCAAGCTTTCATTTGATACTAAAACAACAAAAATATTCCCACTATTGACAAAGATACAGCTATGCGTAGGAACTATTTTGTTTAAAATATGTACTACTTTCTTGTATGTTCTTTCCGACCGGGCCTGAATTAGTGGTTCTATACCTTATGACTGCAATAACAAATTTTAACACCTATATAGGCTAATACTCTTTTTAATTTAACTTTGTATCAAATCATGTTTTAAATTTTCTTCTCAAGTCTGAATTAAATGAGTTCCTACACATTTTATTTTTTGATAAAATTACACAGTTCCAAACCTGAACAATTGGTCCTTTAAACAAATACACATTTCATATCTGGGAATTTCAATAAAACCAATAGAACAAGATGACTGATTAATTAGCATTTTACCTTTACTTACATGTTAATTAATTAAACTACAAGTATGTCAATCTCGCGTTAGAGTAACCTTTTAGGATTCATACGCATCTAAGTTGAGATCTACCAAACATATAATTAAAGCAAAGTATATGGAAAGCCAAAGCTGTCTTATGTGGAAAACTGTAATTATATGCTGACATTTATTCATAATTATATGCTGTGGATCTGTAATAATAGTCTACGGTACTGTTATTATATGCTATGGTATTGTTATTATATGATGTGGTTTTGTTATATGCTGTGAACTGTTATTATATGATGTGGTACTGTTATAATATGTTGTAGATCTGTTATTTTAAGCTTTGGTTCTGTAATTATTTCATGTGGTTCTGTTATAATATGCTGTGGTTCTGTTATTATATGTGCTGATTCTGTTATAATATGCTGTGGTTCTGTTAATAAAAATGCTGTGGTTCTGTAATAATATGCTGTGGTTCTGTTAATATAAATGCTGTGGTTCTGTTTTAATATGTTGTGGTTCTGTTATAGTATGCTGTGGTTCAGTTATAATATTCTGTTGTTCTATTATTATATGATATGGTTCTGTTAATAAAAATGCTGTGGTTCTGTAATAATATGCTGTGGTTCTGTTAATAAAAATGCTATGGTTCTGTTATAGTATGCTGTGGTTCAGTTATAATATTCTATTGTTCTATTATTATATGATGTGGTTCTGTTAATAAAAATGCTGTGGTTCTGTTATAATATGCTGTGGTGCTGTTATAATTTGCTGTGATTCTGTTAATAAAAATGCTGTGGTTTTGTTATAATATAGTGTGGTTCTGTTATAATATGCTGTGGTTCTGTTATAATATGCTGTGGTTCTGTTAATGAAAATGTTGTGGTTCTGTTATAATATGCTGTGGTTCTGTTAATAACAATTCTGTGGTTCTGTTATAATATGCTGTTGTTCTGTTAAATTATGCTGTTGCTCTGTTATAATATGCTGTGGTTCTGTTATTATATGCTGTTGCTCTGTTATAATATGCTGTTGTTCTGTTAAATTATGCTGTTGCTCTGTTATAATATGCTGTGGTTCTGTTATAGTATGCTGTTGTTCTGTTATAATATGCTGTGATTCTGTTAATAAAAATGTTGTGGTTCTGTAATAATATGTGATGATTCTGTTATAATATGCTGTGGTTCTGTTAAATTATGCTGTTGCTCTGTTATTATATGCTGTGGTTCTGTTATAATATGCTGTGGTTCTGTTATTATATGCTGTGGTTCTGTTATAATATGCTGTGGTTTTGTTATAATATGCTGTGGTTTTGTTATAATATGCTGTAGTTATGTTAATAAAAATGCTGTGGTTTTGTTATAATATGCTGTGGTTCTGTTAATAACAATTCTGTGGTTCTGTTATAATATGCTGTGGTTCTGTTATAATATGCTGTACATGTGGTTTTGTTATAAAATGCTGTGGTGCTGTTATTATATGCTGTGGTTTTGTTATAATATAATATGGTTTTTTTTATAATATGCTGTGGTTCTGTTATTATATGTGGTGATTCTGTTATAATATGCTGTGGTTCTTTTAATGAAAATGCTATGGTTCTGTTATAATATGCTGTGGTTCTGTTAATAAAAATGCTGTGGTTCTGTTATAATATGCTGTGGTTCTGTTAATAAAAATGCCGTGGTTCTGTTATAATATGCTGTGGTTCTGTTAATAAAATGCCGTGGTTCTGTTATAATATGCCGTGGTTCTGTTATAATATGCTGTTGCTCTGTTATAATATGCTGTGGTTCTGTTATAGTATGCTGTTGTTCTGTTATAATATGCTGTGATTCTGTTAATAAAATTGTTGTGGTTCTGTAATAATATGATGTGGTTCTGTTATCATATGTGATGATTCTGTTATAATATGCTGTGGTTCTGTTATAGTATACTGTGGTTTTGTTATAATATGCTGTAGTTATGTTAATAAAAATGCTGTGGTTCTGTTATAATATGCTGTGGTTCTGTTAATAAAAATTCTGTGGTTCTGTTATAATATGCTGTGGTTCTGTTATAAAATGCTGTGGTGCTGTTATTATATGCTGTGGTTTTGTTATAATATGATGTGGTTTTTTTATAATATGCTGTGGTTCTGTTATTATATGTGGTGATTCTGTTATAATATGCTGTGGTTCTTTTAATGAAAATGCTGTGGTTCTGTTATGATATGCTGTGGTTCTGTTAATAAAAATGCCGTGGTTCTGTTATAATGTGCTGTGGTTCTGTTAATGAAAATGCCGTGATTCTGTTATAATATGGTGTGGTTCTTTTAATGAAAATGCCGTGATTCTGTTATAATATGCTGTGGTTCTGTTAATAAAAATGCTGTGGTTCTGTTATTATATGTTGTGGTGCTGTTATTTGATGTTGCAGTACGGTTATAATATAACACATTATGCTGTGATTATGTTATTTTGTGTTGTGATTCTGCTATTATATGTTGTGTTACGGTTTTGTATGATGTTGTACGGTTTTTATATGGTGTTGTTCTGATATTAAATGCTGTTGTACTTATCTTCCTCTTATGACGTGGCGTTACTTTTCTCATCTTGCTTTTGAGATGTGGAATATCTTCTCTAATATTGCTTTTGTGATTTGACATTACTTCTCTCATCTTGCTCTTGTGATGTGACATTACTTCTCTCATCTTGCTTTTATGATGTGGCATTACTTCTCTCATCTTGCTTTTATGATGTGACATTACTTCTCTCATCTTCCTTTTATGATGTGACATTACTTCACTCATCTTCCTTTTATGATGTGACATTACTTCTCTCATCTTCCTTTTATGATGTGACATTACTTCTCTCATCTTCCTTTTATGATGTGACATTACTTTTCTCATCTTCCTCTTGTGATGTCACATTACTTCATTCACCATGCTCTTGTGATGTGACATTACTTCTCTCATCTTGCTTTTATGATGTGGCATTACTTCTCTCATCTTGCTTTTATGATTAGACATTACTTCTCTCATCTTCCTTTTATGATGTGACATTACTTCTCTCATCTTCTTTTTATGATGTGACATTACTTCTCTCATCTTCCTTTTATGATGTGACATTACTTTTCTCATCTTCCTCTTGTGATGTCACATTACTTCATTCACCATGCTCTTGTGATGTGACATTACTTCGCTGATCTTGTCCTTGTGATGTAACATGACTTCCTCATCTTACTCTTATGATGTGACATTACTTATCTTAACTTACTTTTGTGATGTGACATTACTTTTCTTATCTTTATCTTGCAATGTGATATTATTTCTCTTATCTTGGTTTTAAGATGTGACATAACTCATCTCGTCTTACTATTATGATTTTAATTTATTTCTCTAATCTTGCTCTCGTGGTGTGACAGTACTACTATCATCTTACTCTTATGATGCGACATTACTTCTTTTTTCCTGATCTTGTGATGTGCCATTACTTCTCTGATCCAGCTTTTGTGATGTGACATTACTGCTCTTTTTTCTATCTTGTGACTTGACATTATTACTCTCATCTTACTCTTATGATGTGACATTACTTCTTTGATCTTACTCTTATGATGAAACATTACTTCTCTGAGTTGCTCTTATGGTGTTACATTACTTCTCCCATCCTACACTTATGATGTGACATTACTCTCTTATTTTGCTCATATGGTGTGACATCACTACTCTCATCTTACTCTTATTATGCGACATTACTTCTCTGATCTTGCTCTTGTGATGTGACATTACTTCTTTCTTCCTGATCTTGTGAAGTCACATTACTTCTCTCATTTTACTCTTATGATGTGACATTACTTCTCTTATCTTGCTCGTATAGTGTGACATAACTACTCTCATCTTACTCTTATGATGTGACATTACTTCTCTGATCTTGCTCTTGTGATGTGACATTACTTCTTTTATCTAGCTTTTGTGATCTGGCATTACTTCTTTCATCCTGATCTTTTGAAGTGACATTACTTCTCTGATCTTGCTTTTGTGATGTGACATTACTTCTCTCATCTTGTTCTTATGATGCGACATTACTTGTCTCATCTTCCTCTTATGATGTGACATTACTTCTCTTATCTTGCTTGTATGGTGGGACACAACTAATCTCATCTTACTCCTATGATGAGACATTACTTTTCTGATCTTGCTCGTATGGTGTGACATTACTTCTCTTATCTTACTCTTATGATGTGACATTACTTCTCTTATCTTGCTCGTATGATGTGACATGTGCTCGTATGGTGTGACATAACTACTCTCGTCTTACTCTTATGACGTGACATAACTTCTTTTATCTTGCTCGTTTGGTGTGACATAACTACTCTAATCTTACTCCTATGATGAGACATTACTTCTCTGATCTTGCTCTTATGGTGTGACATAACTACTCTCATCTTACTCTTATGATGCGACATTACTTCTCTTATCTTGCTTTTATGATGAGACATTACGTCTCTGATTTTGCTCTTGTGACGTGACATTGCTTCTCTCATCATGCTTTTGTGATGTGATATTACTGCTCTTATTTTTATCTTGTTATGTGACATTACTACTTTCATCTTACTCTTATGATGTCTCTCATCTTACTCTTATGATGAGAAATTACTTTTCTTATCTTGCTCGTATGGTTTGACATAACTACTCTCATCTTACTCCTAGGATGAGACATAACTTCTCTGATCTTGCTCGTATGGTGTGACATTACTTCTCTTATCTTACTCTTATGATGTGACATTACTTCTCTTATCTTGCTCGTATGGTGTGACATAACTACTCTTATCTTACTCTTATGATGTGACATTACTTCTCTGATCTTGATCTAGTGATGTGACATTACTTCTTTCATCTAGCTTTTGTGATCTGGCATTACTCTTTCATCCTGATCTTTTGAAGTGATATTACTTCTCTGGTCTTGCTTTTGTGATGTGACATTACTTCTCTTTTTTTTATCTTGTGATGTAACATTACTTCTCTCATCTTGTTCTTATAATTTGACATTACTTCTCTCATCTTACTCTTACGATGTCTCTCATCTTCCTCTTATGATGTGACATTACTTTTTTCATCTAGCCTTTTTGATCTGGCATTACTTCTTTAATCCTGATCTTGTGAAGTGACATTACTTCTCTGGTCTTGCTTTTGTGATGTGACATTACTTCTTTTATTTTTATCTTATGATGTGACATTACCATGATTACTTCTCTCATCTTGTTCTTATGTTGTGACATTACTTCTCCCATCTTACTCTGACGATGTCTCGCATTTTCCTCTTATGATGTGACATTACTTCTCTTATCTTGCTCGTATGGTTTGACATAACTACTCTCATCTTACTCCTAGGATGAGACATTACTTCTCTGATCTTGCTCGTATGGTGTGACATTACTTCTTTTATCTTACTCTTATGATGTGACATTACTTCTCTTATCTTGCTCGTATGGTGTGACATAATTACTCTCATCTTACTCTTATGATGTGACATTACTTCTCTTATCTTGCTCGTATGGTGTGACATAACTACTGTTATCTTACTCATATGATGAGACATTACTTCTCTGATCTTGCTTGTATGGTGTGACATAAATACTCTCATCTTACTCTTATGATGCGACATTACTTCTCTTATCTTGCTTTTTATATGTGACATTACGTCTCTGATTTTGCTCTTGTGACGTGACATTGCTTCTCTCATCTTGCTTCTGTGATGTTACATTATTGTTCTTATCTTGCCGTTGTGATGTGACATTACTTCTCTTAATTCATTCTTGTGAAGTGACATTATTTCCCTTATCTTGCTCTTGCGTAAAATTAATTCTCTCATCATGCTCTTGTGATATGACAATACTTCTCTCAACATGCTCTTGTGGCGTGACATTACTTCTCTTATCTTGCTCTTGCTCTTGTGACGTGACATTACGTTACTTCTCTCATCTTGCTTTTATGATGTGACATTACTTCTCACACCATATTCTTGTGGCCTGACATTACTTCTATTGCTCTTGTTATGTGGCATTACTTATCTATCTCGTTCTCGTGACGTGGCATTACTTCTTTCATCTTGTTATTGAGAAGTTGAAGAATGCATCTTCCTGGTGTAGTCACTCACCTTATCAACTGCTGTAGCTATATTTACTACACTATAGAGAAATAAAAAGATGTGGTATGATTTCGACAGAGAAACAACTATCAACCGTAGATCAAATGCTATACAAGTAAGTAACTATATATAGGTCACTGAACGGACTTTAACTATGTGCAAAACCTTAACGTATAGTTAGCTATAAAAGGACGAAATGTAAAATCAGGTTAAAAGAAAAAAGCAACGATCTGATAAATTTACAAATCAGTAAACGAAAACGAAAAACAAACATGAATACAGCGACCAACGAAACTGATGTTCCCAGGTATATGTTATCTGTCTTGTTTTTATGAAATGTGTTAAATTGTTTGTTATTGAAAATAAGATGTCGATTTCTTCTATTTAAAAATAGCAGTAGGATGTATTGATTAATAATCATCGAACCTAGCCCCATAATTTACGAATTGGATTTATCCTCTATGGTAGATTATTATAAATAATAAATGCCATCACTTTCAAAGGAAATTACTAGTCAAATGGAAACAACTGGTCTGGGAGTTGATATCAAATGAACATCATAATCTTTTTTCATGAAAAAATAATAAATATCCTGTTTTGTAAATTGAATATTTCGAAATGTACAAAACACGACATTTCATTGGTAAAACGAAGCAAAACAAGTGATCAACAAACACGTCCATTCTAAAGTATTCGTCAGTTGTCATCATGCGATTCCAGGGGAACAATATAAACTAGTAGTTGTTGAGGGATTTTTCGTATTGACCAGGTAATTCTTATTAATTTTAGAAGGTTCTTTTAATATAACATTATTAGGTAACATTTTTAAATTACTATGTATGTATAATCTATTGAAATTATACAGTTTTATTTAATTGCATAACATTGAATTCAGCTGTTGTTAAGTTATTGATTCGATAAAGTTTAATTGGTTAAAAAAAAGTTGAATTTTGTTTACGGGAGATCTAAATATTTGTCAAATCAGTTATTTTCAATAAAGTATTAAGTAATAATATACATGTATATACTTTCTGAAACATATATAAAGTTTCGATTTTACTTAATGCATTTTTATTGCATTTGAAATTAATCTATGTTTCTATCTTACGAGTTTTAGTTCATTTCTTAATATTATGAGTATCTAGATACAGAGTGAAGAGATTTGCTGTAACATACTCAAATATTAATTAAAAACCAATTGTTCCTAGAACAATGGGAGGTCTTTCCATCCAAATTCACTTAAGATAAGAAATTCTTTTTTTTAATTTGTGTTTTTTTTTTAATTAAGCAAGACAATAAACAAATTCCAGTCAAACAGTCAAAAAGTCACTTCCGGTGTCAACTAATAGCCAACTTTACGCTTATTCCAAAAATATATGGTTTATATATATATATATATATATATATCTACAAGTCTAAATTGAAAACAACGTTCAAACCTATGATTGCGTTGGATAAAAACCGCAATTTTTATACGTGTACATGCAAAACAAATTTCTTGTTAGAGGGGTCTAAATACAGCACAAACAACATTTACCAAAAGACCAAAAAAGTGAAAAAGTATATTCTAACAAAACGCATTTGACTAACAGGTCGAACAACAAATGTTCTTAAACCCTGCTGACTGCCATTGGCGATTGCCAAATAAACGGATCACCGATGTAATAAATGGATCTTAATTATAAATTTAATACTAAACAGAAAACAATAAACTTGCGGAAAAGATGATATACCGCAAACAAAAGGTGCAAAGGTTTTTGTACACCATATCCGGATTTCGAAATTAATGTCTCTTCAGTGATGTTAGGAATCGAAACGGTATTTGGAAAGCCATACAATTTACCTCAATTTAGGATAGACTCTTGAATTTTGAGGAGTCAAAATAGGATGAACGGATCATATAAACCCGAAGGCAAATATAATACAAGCCCAAACGAAAAAATATAAACAAGTCTAAATTGAAAACAACGTTCAAACCTATGATTGCGTTGGATAAAAACCGCAATTTTTATACGTGTGCATTCAAAACAAATGTCTTGTCAAAGGGGTCTAAATACAGCACAAACAACATTTTCCAAAAGACCAAAAAAGTGAAAAAGTATATTCTAACAAAACGCATTTGACTAACAGGTCGAACAACAAATGTTCTTAAACCCTGCTGACTGCCATTGGCGATTGCCAAATAAACGGATCACCGATGTAATAAATGGATCTTAATTATAAATTTAATACTAAACAGAAAACAATAAACATGCGGAAAAGATGATATACCGCAAACAAAAGGTGCAAAGGTTTTTGTACACCATATCCGGATTTCGAAAATTAATGTCTCTTCAGTGATGTTAGGAATCGAAACGGTATTTGGAAAGCCATACAATTTACCTCAATTTAGGATATACTCTTGAATTTTGAGGAGTCAAAATAGGATGAACGGATCATATAAACCCGAAGGCAAATATAATACAAGCCCAAACGAAAAAATATAAACAAGTCTAAATTGAAAACAACGTTCAAACCTATGATTGCGTTGGATAAAAACCGCAATTTTTATACGTGTGCATGCAAAACAAATTTCTTGTTAGAGGGGTCTTAATACAGCACAAACAACATTTTCCAAAAGACCAAAAAAGTGAAAAAGTATATTCTAACAAAACGCATTTGACTAACAGGTCGAACAACAAATGTTCTTAAACCCTGCTGACTGCCATTGGCGATTACCAAATAAACGGATCACCGATGTAATAAATGGATCTTAATTATAAATTTAATACTAAACAGAAAACAATAAACTTGCGGAAAAGATGATATACCGCAAACAAAAGGTGCAAAGGTTTTTGTACATCCGGATTTCGACAATTAATGTCTCTTCAGTGATGTTAGGAATCGAAACGGTATTTGGAAAGCCATACAATTTACCTCAATTTAGGATAGACTCTTGAATTTTGAGGAGTCAAAATAGGATGAACGGATCATATAAACCCGAAGGCAAATATAATACAAGCCCAAACGAAAAAATATAAACAAGTCATAATTGAAAACAACGTTCAAACCTATGATTGCGTTGGATAAAAACCGCAATTTTTATACATGTGCATTCAAAACAAATTTCTTGTTAGAGGGGTCTAAATACAGCACAAACAACATTTTCCAAAAGACCAAAAAAGTGAAAAAGTATATTCTAACAAAACGCATTTGACCAACAGGTCGAACAACAAATGTTCTTAAACCCTGCTGACTGCCATTGGCGATTGCCAAATAAACAAATAAAAGTGACATTATTACTCTCATCTTACTCTTACGATGTGACATTACTTCTTTGATCTTACTCTTATGATGAAACATTACTTCTCTGAACTTGCTCTTATGGTGTTACATTACTTCTCCCATCTTACCCTTATGATGTGACATTGCTCTCTTATTTTGCTCATATGGTGTGACATCACTACTCTCATCTTACTCTTATTATGTGACATTACTTCTCTGATCTTGCACTTGTGATGTGACATTACTTCTTTCTTCCTGATCTTGTGAAGTCACATTACTTCTCTCATTTTACTCTTATGATGTGACATTACTTCTCTTATCTTGCTCGTATGGTGTGACATAACTACTCTCATCTTACTCTTATGATGTGACATTACTTCTCTGATCTTGCTCTTGTGATGTGACATTCCTCCTTTTATCTAGCTTTTGTGATCTGGCATTACTTCTTTCATCCTGATCTTTTGAAGTGACATTACTTCTCTGATCTTGCTTTTGTGATGTGACATTACTTCTCTTATTTTTATCTTGTGATGTAACATTACTTCTCTCATCTTGTTCTGATGACGCAACATTACTTGTCTCATCTTCCTCTTATGATGTGACATTACTTTTCTTATCTTGCTTGTATGGTGTTACACAACTGATCTCATCTTACTCCTATGATAAGACATTACTTCTCTGATCTTGCTCGTATGGTGTGACATTACTTCTCTTATCTTACTCTTATGATGTGACATTACTTCTCTTATCTTGCTCGTATGATGTGACATGTGCTCGTATGGTGTGACATAACTACTCTCATCTTACTCTTATGATGTGACATTACTTCTTTTATCTTGCTCGTTTGGTGTGACATAACTACTCTAATCTTACTCCTATGATGAGACATTACTTCTCTGATCTTGCTCTTATGGTGTGACATAACTACTCTCATCTTACTCTTATGATGCGACATTACTTCTCTTATCTTCCTTTTATGATGAGACATTACGTCTCTGATTTTGCTCTCGTGACGTGACATTGCTTCTCTCATCATGCTTTTGTGATGTGATATTACTGCTCTTATTTTTATCTTGTGGTGTGACATTACTACTATCATATTACTCTTATGATGCGACATTACTTCTTTCTTCCTGATCTTGTGAAGTGCCATTACTTCTCTGATCAAGCTTTTGTGATGTGACATTACTGCTCTTATTTCTATCTTGTGACGTGACATTACTACTCTCATCTTACTCTTATGATGTGACATAACTTCTTTGATCTTACTATTATGATATAACATTACTTCTCTGAACTTGCTCTTACGGTGTTACATTTCTTCTCCCATCTTACCCTTATGATGTGACATTACTCTCTTATTTTGCTCATACGGTGTGACATCACTACTCTCATCTTACTCTTATTATGTGACATTACTTCTCTGATCTTGCACTTGTGATGTGACATTACTTCTTTCTTCCTGATCTTGTGAAGTCACATTACTTCTCTCATTTTACTCTTATGATGTGACATTACTTCTCTTATCTTGCTCGTATGGTGTGACATAACTACTCTCATCTTACTCTTATGATGCGATATTACTTCTCTTATCTTGCTTTTATAATGAGACATTGCGTCTCTGATTTTGCTCTTGTGACGTGACATTGCTTCTCTCATCATGCTTTTGTGATGTGATATTATTGCTCTTATTTTTATCTTGTGGTGTGACATTACTACTATCATCTTATTAATGCGACATAACTTCTTTCTTCCTGATCTTGTGAAGTGCCATAACTTCTCTGATCCAGCTATTGTGATGTGACATTACTGCTCTTATTTCTATCTTGTGACGTGAAATTACTACTCTCATCTTACTCTTATGATGTGACATTACTTCTTTGATCTTACTCTTATGATGAAACATTACTTCTCTGAACTTGCTCTTATGGTGTTACATTATTTCTCCCATCTTACTCTTATGATGAGACATTACTCCTCTGATCTTGCTCGTATGTTGTGACATTACTTATCTTATCTTACTCTTATGATGTGACATTGCTTCTCTTATCTTGCTCGTATGATGTGACTTGTGCTCGTATGGTGTGACATAACTACTCTCATCTTACTCTTATGTTGTGACATTACTTCTTTTATCTTGCTCGTTTGGTGTGACATAACTACTCTAATCTTACTCCTATGATGAGACATTACTTCTCTGATCTAGCTCTTATGGTGTGACATAACTACTCTCATCTTACTCTTATGATGCGATATTACTTCTCTTATCTTGCTTTTATGATGAGACATTACGTCTCTGATTTTGCTCTTGTGACGTGACATTGCTTCTGTCATCATGCTTTTGTGATGTGATATTACTGCTCGTATTTTTATCTAGTGATGTGACATTACTACTTTCATCTTACTCTTATGATGTCTTTCATCTTACTCTTATGATGAGACATTACTTCTCTGAAATTGCTTTTATGGTGTGACATTACTTCTCTCATCTTACTCTTATGAGGTGAAATTACTTCTCTTATCTTGCTCGTATGGGTATGGTGTGACATAACTACTCTCATCTTACTCTTATGATGTGACATTACTTCTCTGACCTTGATCTAGTGATGTGACATTACTTTTTTCATCTAGTTTTTGTGATCTGGCATTACTCTTTCATCCTGATCTTTTGAAGTGATATTACTTCTCTGGTCTTGCTTTTGTGATGTGACATTACTTCTCTTTTTTTTATCTTGTGATGTAACATTACTTCTCTCATCTTGTTCTTATGATTTGACATTACTTCTCTCATCTTACTCTTACGATGTCTCTCATCTTCCTCTTATGATGTGACATTACTTTGTTCATCTAGCTTTTTTGATCTGGCATTACGTCTTTCATCCTGATCTTGTGAAGTGACATTACTTCTCTGAACTTGCTTTTGTGATGTGGCATTACTTCTCTTATTTTTTATCTTATGATGTGACATTACCATGATTACTTATCTCATCTTGTTCTTATGTTGTGACATTACTTCTCCCATCTTACTCTGACGATGTCTCGCATTTTCCTCTTATGATGTGACATTACTTCTCTTATCTTGCTCGTATGATGTGACATAACTACTCTCATCTTACTCCTAGGATGAGACATTACTTCTCTGATCTTGCTCGTATGGTGTGACATTACTTCTCTTATCTTACTCTTATGATGTGACATTACTTCTCTTATCGTGCTCGTATGGTGTGACATCACTACTCTCATCTTACTCTTATGATGTGACATTACTTCTCTGATCTTGCTTGTATGGTGTGACATAAATACTCTCATCTTACTCTTATGATGCGACATTACTTCTCTTATCTTGCTTTTAATATGTGACATTACGTCTCTGATTTTGCTCTTGTGACGTGACATTGCTTCTCTCATCTTGCTTCTGTGATGTGACATTATTGTTCTTATCTTGCCGTTGTGATGTGACATTACTTCTCTTAATTCATTCTTGTGAAGTGACATTATTTCCCTTATCTTGCTCTTGTGTAAAATTAATTCTCTCATCATGCTCTTGTGATATGACAATACTTCTCTCAACATGCTCTTGTGGCGTGACATTACTTCTCTTTCTCTTGTTATGTGACATTACTTCTCTTATCTTGCTCTTGCTCTTGTGACGTAACATTACTTCTCTCATCTTGCTTTTATGATGTGACATAACTTCTCACACCATATTCTTGTGGCCTGACATAACTTCTATTGCTCTTGTTATGTGGCATTACTTATCTATCTCGTTCTCGTGACGTGGCATTACTTCTTTCATCTTGTTATTGAGAAGTTGAAGAATGCATCTTCCTGGTGTAGTCACTCACCTTATCAACTGCTGTAGCTATATTTACTACACTATAGAGAAATAAAAAGATGTGGTATGATTTCGACAGAGAAACAACTATCAACCGGAGATCAAATGCTATATAAGTAAGTAACTATATATAGGTCACTGAACGGACTTTAACTATGTGCAAAACCTTAACGTATAGTTAGCTATAAAAGGACGAAATGTAAAATCAGGTTAAAAGAAATAAGCAACGATCTGATAAATTTACAAATCAGTAAACGAAAACGAAAAACAAACATGAATACAGCGACCAACGAAACTGATGTTCCCAGGTATATGATATCTGTCTTGTTTTTATGAAATGTGTTAAATTGTTTGTTATTGAAAATAAGATGTCGATTTCTTCTATTTAAAAATAGAAGTAGGATGTATTGATTAATAATTATCGAACCTAGCCCCATAATTTACGAATTGGATTTATCCTCTATGGTAAATTATTATAAATAATAAATGCCATCACTTTCAAAGGAATAATTACTAGTCAAATGGAAACAACTGGTCTGGGAGTTGATATCAAATGAACATCATAATCTTTTTTCAAGAAAAAAAAAATTAATATCCTGGTTTGTAAATTGAATATTTCGAAATGTACCAAACACGACATTTCATTGGTAAAACGAAGCAAAACAAGTGATCAACAAACACGTCCATTTTAAAGTATTCGTCAGTTGTCATCATGCGATTCCAGGGGAACAATATAAACTAGTAGTTGTTGAGGGATTTTTCGTATTGACCAGGTAATTCTTATTAATTTTAGAAGGTTCTTTTAATAGAAAAAAACATTATTAGGTAACATTTTTAAATTACTATGTATGTATAATCTATTGAAATTATACAGTTTTATTTAATTGCATAACATTGAATTCAGCTGTTGTTGAGTTATTGATTCGATAAAGTTTAATTGGTTAAAAAAAAGTTGAATTTTGTTTACGGGAGATCTAAATATTTGTCAAATCAGATATTTTCAATAAAGTATTAAGTAGAAATATACATGTATATACTTTCTGAAACATATATAAAATTTCGATTTTACTTAATGCATTTTTATTGCATTTGAAATTAATCTATGTTTCTATCTTACGAGTTTTAGTTCATTTCTTAATATTATGAGTATCTAGATACAGAGTGAAGAGATTTGCTGTAACATACTCAAATATTAATTAAAAACCAATTGTTCCGAGAACAATGGGAGGTCTTTCCATCCAAATTCACTTAAGATAAGAAATCTTTTTTTTTTAATTTGTGTTTTTTTTTTAATTAAGCAAGACAATAAACAAATTTCAGTCAAATTAAAGTCACTTCCGGTATCAACTAATAGCCAACTTTACGCTTATTCCAAAAATATATATATATATAAACAAGTCTAAATTGAAAACAACGTTCAAACCTATGATTGCGTTGGATAAAAACCGCAATTTTTATACGTGTGCATGCATAACAAATTTCTTGTTAGAGGGGTCTAAATACAGCAGAAACAACATTTTCCAGAAGACCAAAAAAGTGAAAAAGTGTATTCTAACAAAACGCATTTGACTAACAGGTCGAACAACAAATGTTCTTAAACCCTGCTGACTGCCATTGGCGATTGACAAATAAACGGAACACCGATGTAATAAATGGATCGTAATTATAAATTTAATACTAAACAGAAAACAATAAACTTGCGGAAAAGATGATATACCGCAAACAAAAGGTGCAAAGGTTTTTGTACACCATATCCGGATTTCGACAATTAATGTCTCTTAAGTGATGTTAGGAATCGAAACGGTATTTGGAAAGTCATACAATTTACCTCAATTTAGGATAGACTCTTGCATTTTGAGGAGTCAAAATAGGATGAACGGATCATATAAACCCGAAGGCAAATATAATACAAGCCCAAACGAAAAAATATAAACAATTCTAAATTGAAAACAACGTTCAAACCTATGATTGCGTTGGATAAAAACCGCAATATTTATACGTGTGCATGCAAAACAAATTTCTTGTTAGAGGGGTCTAAATACAGCACAAACAACATTTTCCAAAAGTCCAAAAAAGTGAAAAAGTATATTCTAACAAAACGCATTTGACTAACAGGTCGAACAACAAATGTTCTTAAACCCTGCTGACTGCCATTGGCGATTGACAAATAAACGGAACACCGATGTAATAAATGGATCTTAATTATAAATTTAATACTAAACAGAAAACAATAAACTTGCGGAAAAGATGATATACCGCAAAAAAAAAGGTGCAAAAGTTTTTGTACACCATATCCGGATTTCGACAATTAATGTCTCTTCAGTGATGTTAGGAATCGAAACGGTATTTGGAAAGCCATACAATTTACCTCAATTTAGGATAGACTCTTGAATTTTGAGGAGTCAAAATAGGATGAACGGATCATATAAACCCGAAGGCAAATATAATACAAGCCCAAACGAAAAAATATAAACAAGTCTAAATTGAAAACAACGTTCAAACCTATGATTGCGTTGGATAAAATCCGCAATTTTTATACGTGTGCATGCAAAACAAATTTCTTGTTAGAGGGGTCTAAATACAGCACACAACATTTTCCAAAAGTCCAAAAAAGTGAAAAAGTATATTCTAACAAAACGCATTTGACTAACAGGTCGAACAACAAATGTTCTTAAACCCTGCTGACTGCCATTGGCGATTGCCAAATAAACGGATCACCGATGTAATAAATGGATCTTAATTATAAATTTAATACTAACCAGAAAACAATAAACTTGCGGAAAAGATGATATACCGCAAAAAAAAAGGTGCAAAAGTTTTTGTACACCATTTCCGGATTTCGACAATTAATGTCTCTTAAGTGATGTTAGGAATCGAAACGGTATTTGGAAAGCCATACAATTTACCTCAATTTAGGATAGACTCTTGAATTTTGAGGAGTCAAAATAGGATGAACGGATCATATAAACCCGAAGGCAAATATAATACAAGCCCAAACGAAAAAATATAAACAAGTCTAAATTGAAATAACGTTCAAACCTATGATTGCGTTGGATAAAAACCGCAATTTTTATACGTGTGCATGCAAAACAAATTTGTTGTTAGAGGGGTCTAAATACAGCACAAACAACATTTTCCAAAAGACCAAAAAAGTGAAAAAGTATATTCTAGCAAAACGCATTTGACTAACAGGTCGAACAACAAATGTTCTTAAACCCTGCTGACTGCCATTGGCGATTGCCAAATAAACGGATCACCGATGTAATAAATGGATCGTAATTATAAATTTAATACTAAACAGAAAACAATAAACTTGCGGAAAAGATGATATACCGCAAACAAAAGGTGCAAAGGTTTTTGTACACCATATCCGGATTTCGACAATTAATGTCTCTTAAGTGATGTTAGGAATCGAAACGGTATTTGGAAAGCCATACAATTTACCTCAATTTAGGATAGACTCTTGAATTTTGAGGAGTCAAAATAGGATGAACGGATCATATAAACCCGAAGGCAAATATAATACAAGCCCAAACGAAAAAATATAAACAAGTCTAAATTGAAAACAACGTTCAAACCTATGATTGCGTTGGATAAATACCGCAATTTTTATACGTGTGCATGCAAAACAAATTTCTTGTTAGAGGGGTCTAAATACAGCACACAACATTTTCCAAAAGTCCAAAAAAGTGAAAAAGTATATTCTAACAAAACGCATTTGACTAACAGGTCGAACAACAAATGTTCTTAAACCCTGCTGACTGCCATTGGCGATTGCCAAATAAACGGATTACCGATGTAATAAATGGATCTTAATTATAAATTTAATACTAACCAGAAAACAATAAACTTGCGGAAAAGATGATATACCGCAAAAAAAAAGGTGCAAAAGTTTTTGTACACCATATCCGGATTTCGACAATTAATGTCTCTTCAGTGATGTTAGGAATCGAAACGGTATTTGGAAAGCCATACAATTTACCTCAATTTAGGATAGACTCTTGAATTTTGAGGACTCAAAATAGGATGAACGGATCATATAAACCCGAAGGCAAATATAATACAAGCCCAAACGAAAAAATATAAACAGGTCTTAATTGAAAACAACGTTCAAACCTATGATTGCGTTGGATAAAAACCGCAATTTTTATACGTGTGCATGTAAAACAAATTTCTTGTTAGAGGGGTCTAAATACAGCACAAACAACATTTTCCAAAAGACCAAAAAAGTGAAAAAGTATATATATATATACATGTATACACTTTTACTTGAAATAAGGGATATTAGTTTCTACGTCCGGTTTACAAAATTTCCCTTCCGGTATCATCTTGTAGGTTATTTTCCAAAAATATATGGTTCTATGTACTTTTAATTGAAACCAGTACAGCAAATGGTTTCTTCCGTTTTCCATAATGTCACCTCCGGCTGACCTTTTCAAGGTCATATGTCTACAAATCTAATGAAAAAGACCCCGTGGCTTTATAATGTATCAATATAAATTTATAGCAAGGTCAAAATCTAGAACGCCAAATTTATCTTTGATCTTGACCTAAATCTAAAGGTCACCAAGCAGGGACATTAAATCAAAAGGCCCTTAGTCACTACTATAGATGGTTATTGAGTTATATCACAAAACAGCTAGTTTTATACATTAGAGCGGAGAAAATTCCCATTAAATGTCAACGCACACTTTTAACAAAAATATATATGTTTCGAATTGTCGCAACTAACGGTTTAGTAAAAACATTTTGTCAATTTCCTATACGGTTTCTGAGGAGAAGCGATAATCCAAAATCAAAATCTAGGACATGACCTTGATCATTGACCATGATATCATTTTCTTTTTGTGGATCAAGGATCTCAATTCAAAAGATCTAAAGTCTTTATCACTTATGGTTTGCCAGTTACAAATACATTTCACTTATATCAAATACAAAAGGGAGAATAACTCTTATATGGGTTATCTGTATCGCCTCGGTCAATATTTAAAAAAAAATCCTGAATATATAATTATATAGGATTATAAAAATATAGAATTTTTCGATTTCTTTTTACGGCTGCAAAGAAGTAGAGATAATAAGTAAAACAGTATTCGGGAGATAACTCTGAAAGTGTTAAACAGTGTCAGTTTCAAAAGCGTATAAACTGTTTGATATCATAAACTAAACATTTAAGCGACATATTGAAAAACAAAAACACCTCGAAAGAAAAACAGAATAAGAATAATAATCAGAACAAAATCAAATTGTTGGTGGTTAGAATTCACAACCTCAGTGTTGACAGGCTAGTGGTACAGTAATTGAACGAATTAGACCATTAGGCCAACGAGGCAACGTCAAGATTATATATGTTGTGTTATTGTAATAAACAAACAATCATGATATATTCCAACTGAAACGTTAATGTTTTTTCCCATGATTTACTATATATTGTGAAATATCTTGTTTTGGATTTTTCTAAATGTAAATGTGAATGTGATTGAATGCAAATTTTAATAAGATTCCAGATTGATTAATATGTAGTTATTTAGGAATTCTTCGTTTTCACTTTAATTTGCAAGGCCAGCCATAGACTGAAAATTATGAAGGACAATATGAATATCCTGTGTCATACGTTCTGGATTCCTATACTTCATGTTCTGAATGGTAAACATGGTAAATATATTTATATTTCGATATTTATGTAAAAGGTAAAATAACAAAATACCGACTCCAAGGAAAGAAAGTCCCTTATCAAATGGCAAAATCAAAATCATGTAGAACAACAAAAATACAACAAAATAAAACAAAACAAAAAACAAACAAAGAACGGTGACCTATATAGTTGCTTAAATCGTCGTCGTCAGCACAGTTCTAACATATTATCTGTGTGAAAGAATGATGTATTACATATGCCTCTATTTAATTTTCAGTTTGTATCAACTAACATTGATTACTTTACAGCATCGACAATAGTAAAACATATTAACATAACAACTCCAGAAGGATATGAAAGAATTGATTTATCAGATTATTGTATTAAGCCTACGGACGAGTCATTCCAGTTCCAGGCTATGGCCTCCGACAATGTATGGATAAGCTTGATTACGGATATTGGAATCACCGGACCTGGATACCAGATAGGTATAGGGGCTAACGCTAATACACGTTGTGATATCCGACGAGGGATAGTAAGTGATGACAATTATGTGGAATGGGAGTATATAGGCATGTATATTTTATTTTCATAGGATCAGGTGTTATATTTAATCCTAAAATACTTATATTCAGAAATAACAGTACAAGATACGCATATTGTTTATGTTATGAAATATAACTAGGTGAATGTATAAGAGACAAAATTCATAAGATAATTCAAAATAAACAATAAACCGCCACTGTCCCAAGACATTTGATGGTTGTCATTGCTCAGTGTCTAGCTTATTTGTTTTTCATTTGTTGAATCAGGCCGTTGGTTTTCTCTTTTAAATCAATTCATTGCCTTTAATATCTTACTATATGCAATGGGTTTTGTTAATTGCTAAAGGACGGACGCTGACCCATAGTTATTGATATCCTCGTCCTTTGGTCTATGGTGGATAGTTTTCCCTTTGGTAACCATACCACATCTCCCTATTTTCATAAATATACTTAAAGAACCATATGTGTTTAATTTTTGTTATTCATCTTGTAAGTGGTCCGGGTATGTCATCTACAGTGATCACTAGTTTGTCACCACTGGTGTTGTGTGTTGGAATCCCAGTCGCACGAGAAGGTTCGTTTCGCTGACTTATTCCCTAAAGGCACATGTTCTCCAACAGCGGATGAATATAAGGGGTATCAGTAAATGTACACCATACTTAAATTGTGCCTTCGGAGAATAAGTCAGCGTGCACCTGCCGTATTTCGGTGGTTCTGTCTCATATTCTCTGAACGTCCGGTACGTATTGACCTAATGTTGCCAATGCAATTAGGTCATTACAGCGATGTCGTAGAGAGAGAGATATGTTCTTTAGACTAAATCCGCATGCCAATACTACTTTTGATTTTTAACTGCCAAATATTCCGGAAATCGATAGTCAGCAATAGAATGATTTGAATTGTTTTAAAAACAAATGTAATAAGATAACTGCTACCCTCGCACCAGAAATAGTAAAACAGGAGTCACAAATGAGTATAACATGACATATCCTTTTTTATAGGAGTTATAGATTAGGACAGGCTTATACACAAATTTTTAAAAGTCTGAAATTGGTAAAAGAAATTGAAATCCCCAGATTAAAAAGATGGAATTCCCAATATGAAATAGGTAAAGAAGCATACCGAAAAAAACGAAGTCGGCGTTCCCATTATTATCTTACATCTGTTCATTCAAATGGAAATGTATGTTTTCTATTTTTTTCACTATTTTCACATTTCCCGACCGATTGTGAAACAATTGTTCTCCTCACTAGTGACACAACTGTTCCCGGTAAAAGATTGTTCGAAATTTAATTATGACGTCAACTATTTTTCTTTTTTCTGAATTTCCTATTGTGTCGTCCTGAAAAAAGGCGACCATGCTTGATGACATCACATATAAAGAACACAACTTTCTGCAATTTTTTTAAAAGGAAGGATAAAAATCATTAGAGAAACAGATTCCACCACTATAACTCGTGTATTACGATATTTCTCCACTCTCAACAGTTAAATTTTAATTATTTAAAAAGCTCGGCAAGCCTCGCGCTTTAAATATTAAAATTTAAATGTCTAAAGTGGAGAAATATCGTAACACACTTGTTGCAGTGGGTGAATCTATATATCAAGTCATGTATACCTCTTTTAAAGAAAAATCTGTGAATTGGTAGTTGGTTTTTTGAGACAAATTCAAGAACGCTTTTCGTCGATTGTATTTGCTTTCTATACAAAATGTATATCTGTTTTGAAAAGAAATAATTCAATTAAATGCACGAAAATAAAAGATATAATGCATTGTTTTTAATTATCGGTTATAGTTCAACGTGCCAAAGTTGTATTCAAAATTTCAAAGTCATATGAAACGAGTTTCTAGTAATTACTATGTTAAGGAAATGATTTAACCAATAAAATACATTACTAAGTCCTATGTGCACGTCTTTTACATGTATTACGGATTTCATGATGTATAATCGATAAATCAAAATATTTCATGCTGTGACTGTTGATGGAAAACTTGGTTGCTAACTAACTTTTGGTTGTTCGGTGTCGAGGTTTACCAATCGTTATCTTTTGATAATTTCAGAATCGATTCATACTTAGACTGTCTTTTACACACGTTTGTTTACAATTTTTGTTTATCACAGTTTTTCGACAGTCACACAAATTGGCACTGTGGGGTTGCCGAATGTCTAACGAAAGGTGTCATTGTCAAGGTCACTGCATACTAAAGAATGTCGGAAAATTAGGAGTGCGAGAAGACAAAAATTTAATAGCAGTACAGTTTTGGAGATTTGAATAAAAGAAAAGAATTTCTTTTATAAACGAAAGTATCTGTACACGTTTTTAATTGTGTATACAACATATTCATATTTTTTGGGGTTAAATTTGAAGTATCATATGACTTTAACAAAATCTGTGACACATGCCATTTACCGTAACGTGACCTTAAGACATACCGATTTCTAATATAATCAAAGAGAACGATTTAGGATTTGAAAACATAACACGTACCAGAATTCAATTGCAGGGTAAAAACAATGTATGGAATGAACATTGTCGGAAATTACCAAATTGAATTGTACTCATTACGAAACCTCGCCTTTTGTTCTGTTTCTAAAGCTCGTACAGATATATTTTATATTTTCCCACAATGTACACACATTGTTTATATCGTTTAATCGACGATTTATAACAAGCTTACTCAACACAGAAAACTAAACACAAAAGATCGATGATTATTTGATTGTTGGTCTGAGATGCATTTTCAGCACTCTTGCCTATATCGTGGCGGTCAGTTTATATTGGTTGAGGAATCTGGAGAACCCTACGAAAACCATTGAAATTCGACAGATAAACAGTCAATAATAGTCAATTAATGTGTTTTAACTGTTAATGAAACATTTTAGGTGATTTATTACGTTCTTTTGATTAGAGTGAACGATTGTAAATGCTGACCAATTAACAAATACCAGTATACAGAATTACGGTTAAATAGACAACATATCTTTAATCGGTTTACCATACATTATTAATTGGTGTATACACGATTTAAGTGGACGTTATATATATATATATATATATATATATATATAATATATATAAGTACGTCTGAACCAGTGACAACTCTACAACAGATTAATCCATCGGATCACCAGCAGTGATGGTGATACATGGCTGTGTACATTCTGTATATACAACTCGTCTAAACATCAGCCCAACAATGTTAGATCTGTAAATTTGCTTTCGCTAATTTTTTGTTCTTCCCTCGCCGGGATAATATATATATATATATAATACAGTTTAAAAGAATTTAATTCCTACGTTAAAGAACATTTTGTTAAAAAAAAAAATACACCAACAAAATATGATATTTTTGATACCTGATCGTCTATTCGCCAATCCTAGCGTTAGTGTTATGGTTAGGAAAAGGGTTAGGGATAACGATTAAGGGTAAAGGGCTAGGGTTAGGGGAAGAGATTAGACATGACATGTTTCTTGGAACAAATGAATTTTTTTAAAACTTTTTATATAAAAAATAAACATTTAATGTCAATAGCAAAACAAATAATCAATGTTCGTTGCCAAGCGCAAGTACTCCTTTGACTCAATAAATAGTCATATTCGATTTGAAGACAACAACACTCGTAAATTACCGCATATTAATTTTTTAAATGGTCGACGTTTTTCGCGACAAATAGTCATATTATATACTTAAATGTGATCTTGGAATGTAAGAAAATATGTTGATATTTAGATAACCTGTTGGAAAGTTCTGAATATCGGCCATTCTGGATAAGTTGGAGAGACGGCATTATTGAGGTCGGTCGTGGATTGAACGTTCATAACACTATTAGTAGATTTATAGTCTGGCCTGATCCAGAGCCATTACATATTACTGGACTTATCCTAAATAGTAACAAAGAAGGCAGTTGTATTATTCATTATCCTACAGGTACATATAAAAGGTGTTGTTCGGTTCTGAAGTTTTCAACTATTTCTTAGTTTAGTTTAAACAAATATAATTTGCAAGGATAACAAAACGGATGAGACACAAGTTCAAACAACATTAGAGGCGTCCTACAAATATCAACACAAAAATATTTAGGAATGTCGAAAACATCATACGAGTGTTTGTTTTACAAATCAAAATATAAGAAAATCAGGTGAAAGATTCCAAAGGGATATTCAAACTCATAAGTCGAAAATGAACTGACAATAAAGAATAACGATACAAAGACAAACAACAGTATACAAAACACAACACAACGGTACTCCGAAAAGGTAAGCAGGTTCTGCTCCACGTGTGGCACCCGTCATGTTTCTCATTGAAGTACATACCCCTGTGAGAAGTACAATATGATCATAATTTTAATAAAAGAGTAGACTTGAGTGCAATGAATGGGTGGTTTTTTCTTAACAATTTGTCACACATCTGGCTGTTTATGTTGCTATGTAATAACACGTATTATCAAGCTAGCTCTATATCACTCGTGTAAACTCGGCCGACTCCGTTTTCGTTAAAGGTCTTGTGAGTGATGATGGACGCAAACAGTTATTCAAGTTCAGAAACCTAATACAAATGTTAAGTAGCTGATAAAACCCCAAATGATCTAAACGAATAGATTAATGCATTAAAGGAATGGACTATCATGCATGGGGGAGATACATTTCTGATTTAAAATGATTTTCAAATTTGTTATAATAGCAAATGTCATGCTGATACCGAAGTACCGAGCTACTTAGGTTGTGATACCACCGGGGACAAACAGTCCACAAGCAGAGTTTCCCTACCGGTAATGTTAATTTATTATTTAAGGTATTTTAGATTTAGATAATGATAATACTTTTGAAGTCTATACTGTGCATGCGACCGGCGAAATATCGTTTCTAGTAGTTGTACATTGATGTGCACTAAGAACTAACTCATAATATGCTGTTAGTGATTGTATGAACTGTTGGGAATTTAATCGAGTTGTTTTTGTATTGACACAACTTTACATTTTTTTCAGGAAACACCGTGAAATACACAAAAGCCTTCGGAAAACGAGGTGCACCTGTCCTGCTAAGTAATATTGTCGGGCACTATGTTGTTGAATGCGCTTTAAGATGCCACCTTGAACCTGAATGTATCAATTTCAACTTTAAAGAGCCCAGCAAGATGTGCGAATTGTTACAAGCTCGTGTATCTGAAGCAACAGACGATTCAGTTTATGATTTCTACTCCCAATGTTAGTTTAAATGTGTACCGTACATATATATGTAATTCTTTGTTTTATGTATGTATTTTGCTTCGATTCAACTCAGAAACTCGGTACCATTCGGAAGACAAAACATTTTCTTATACATAATTCTGTCACTATATTAAAGATTTATTGTATTTTTTTCGTCCCAATTATCCAAAACTGAAACTGTTAATAAACGTAAGCACAGGCTGACGGAAAATGCTATGGGACACATGCATGAATTTATGATTTGACACGAGTTATACGAATATTCCGTATATGCTTCTTTGAGAACTGTCCCTTGAACATTTTGAAGTTATTGAATTAATTCTAATTGTTATAATGTCAAAGGTCATATAATTGTATGATCCAGGACCTAAATCTAAAACGTTAATATCGCTTTTTACTTAAACATGTTGATACATACAAATACATATGGTTGGTACATTAAGCCGTTTAACATAAATATGGAATAACCATGCCAAGGCTCGAAATATAAATGTTATTTATACAAAATTAGAAACAGTTAGAATCGTAGGTTTTGCCGAGCATTTATAATTTTAACAAGATGTTGTAAACATTCCGCGAACCCGTATTTTTTATTGACGTCATAAATAAGGAATTATGAAGGTAATAAAAAAGGCTATATCTCAAATGAATATACCGCCAACTCAAATTGACTGCGCAAATAACACAGTTGTAGTATAAACTTTTTTCATGATCATTCATATTAAATCCATATACACTCAAAATATATACGTACATGCCAAAGCAAAGGAACAATTTTTCACCGCTGTAGAATTAAAAGAATTGCAACATAAGACGCGCATTTCTTTCAAGTATTGTGTTCTAGTTGTCTGGTACCAGGCTAGATAATATGACACTACATGACAATAGTCTACGACAACCGCTACTGGTGTACAAACAAATTACACTTCTGGTCACAAAACCACAAAAATGAATTAATCTAGACATCTAAAGAAATGATTAAAATCATCAATGTTTGAATAGGTTTCTTTGATGTTTTTGTTGGATATAAAGAAACTGCTTAAGTGATATGTATCCTAATGGGTCTACTAACGTCACTGTTATTAGTGGTGGTGGTTGTAGCATTGGTATTGGTAGTTTTAGTGGTCGCGGTAGTGGTATTGATAGTTTTAGTGGTCGCAATAGTGGTTGTAGAAGTGGTATTGATAAATTGGTGGTCGCAGTAGTAATCGCGGTGGTGGTCGCGGTAGTTGTATTGGTAGTTTTAGTGGTCGCGGTAGTGTTATTGGTAGTTTTAGTGGTCGCTGTAGTGGTTGTAGCAGTGGTGTTGGTAGTTTTAGTGATCGCGGTAGTGGTTGTAGTAGAGGTGTTGGTAGTAGTAGTGGTCGCGGTAGTGGTTGTAGCAGTAGTATTGATGGTTTTAGTAGTCTTAATAGTGGTTGTAGCAGTGGTATTGGTAGTTTTAGTGGTCGCGGTAGTGGTTGTAGCAGTGGTATTGGTAGTTTTAGTGGTTGCGGTAGTGGTTGTTGTAGAGGTGTTGGTAGTAGTAGTGGTCGCGGTAGTGGTTGTAGCAGTAGTATTGGTGGTTTTAGTAGTCTTAATAGTGGTTGTAGCAGTGGTATTGGTAGTTTTAGTGGTCGCGGTAGTGTTTGTAGCAGTGGTATTGGTAGTTTTAGTGGTTGCGGTAGTGGTTGTAGTAGAGGTGTTGGTAGTTTTAGTGGTCGTGGTAGTGGTTGTAGCAATGGTATTGGTAGTTTTTTGTGTTCGCGATAATGGATGTAGCAGTGGTATTGGTAGTTTTAGTGGTCGCGGTAATGGTTGTAGCAGTGGTATTGGTAGTTTTAGTGGTCGCGGTATTGGTTGTAGCAGTGGTATTGGTTGTTTTAGTGGTCGCAGTAATGGTTGTAGCAGTGGTATTGGTTGTTTTAGTGGTCGCAGTAGTGGTTGAAGCAGTGGTATTGGTAGTTTTAGTGGTCGCTGTAGTGGTTGTTGCAGTGGTGTTGGTAGTTTTAGTGGTCGCAGTAGTGGTTGTAGCAGTGGTGTTGGTAGTTTTAGTGGTCGCGGTAGTGGTTGTAGTAGAGGTGTTGGTAGTTTTAGTGGTCGCGGTAGTGGTTGTAGCAGAGGTGTTGGTAGTTTTAGTGGTCGCGGTAGTGGTTGTAGTAGAGGTGTTGGTCTTAGCGGTCGTGGTAGTTGTATCAATTGTGGTGATATCAGTTGAGGTGTTGGTTGTAGCAATAACAGTAGTGGGGTGGTAGTTGAAGAAGTGGTAGTGATGGTAGTAGTAGTGGGGGTGGTTGTTATGGTGATGGTAGTAGTAGGGGTGGTTGTTATGGTGATGGTAGTAGTAGTGGGGGTGGTTGTTATGGTGATGGTAGTAGTAGTGGGGGTGGTTGTTATGGTGATGGTAGTAGTAGGGGTGGTGTTGGATGTAGTGGCGCTAGTGGCAGAAGTGGTGGTAGTTGAAGTAGTGGTGAAAGTTTCTGTAGTGGTGATGGTGGTACTCATGAGGGTTGTAGTTGTAGTTGTGGTGGTTGTATTGGTGGTGTCACTTTGACATGACACAACTCTTTCATATTGCTCTTATGATATGACATTACTTCTCTTATGTTATATAAAAAAAAGAAGATGTGGTATGATTGCCAATGAGACTACTCTCCACAAGAGACCAAATGACACAGAAATAAACAACTATAGGTCACCGTACGGCCTTTAACAATGAGCAAGCCCATACCGCATAGTCAGATATAAAAGACCCCGAAATGACAAATGTAAAACAATTCAAACGAGAAAACTAACGGCATAATTAATGTACAAAATAATGAACGAAAAACAAATATGTTACACAGCAACAAACGACAACCACTGAATAACAGGCTCCTGAATTTGGCCAGGCACATATATAGTGTGGCGGGGTTAAACAAGTTTGAAGGCACTAACCCTCCCCCTTACCTGGGAAAATGGTGTAACAGTACAACATAAGAACAAACTATAAAAATCCGTTGAAAAAGACTTAACTCATCAGTTGGATACAAATATAAATACATCTGACAAAACCACAGTGGAAGTGGCAGAGTACTTATACATCTCCACAACAAAAAGACACTAAGTACAGATCTGAGAGTACTCTAGTTACTGACGGCTAGTTCAAAGCCAATAACAACTAATAAAAAAATCATGCATCTAAGAGTAAAATATCAATCAGTACACATCCAACATCCAATGGATTTAGTGTAGAGACGTCATTAACATTCAGAGAAAAACACGACCTTGTGCAATGCCAAGATACAGGTATTGAAAGATTGTAGAGCCATGAATGTGCATATGTACATAAAAATAATATTAAGTGTGATTTTAATTTATATTCAAAGATCTAATTACAGTGTTGAATTGGTAACCTTTTAGAATAAGTTTATTTAAAGGATCTATAAGTTTACCCTGATCGTTTCTAAATTTCCGGGCTCGGTAAACAACATCTCCGTAAAAATAAGGATGTGCTTTCCCGCTTGAAATAAGTTTTCTACAGGTACAATCAAACATCAAAACCAAATCTTTATATCTATGGAAGAATTCAGTAAACGTTTTAAGTAATTTGTGGTAACTTAATCCCTGACTTAATAATTTACCAGTAATACATAGCAATACATAGATTAAGTTCATTGAAATCCAAAACGTTACAACAGACATGGGCATTGAGAACGAGTTGTGATATAAAAACACCGTAAGATGTTGCCAAAGGAACATCACCGTCCAAAAAAGGAAAATTAACAATAGGGAATGAAAAATCGTCCCTAGTATGTAAATTTTAGTGTAGAGTTTTCCGTGTAAAACTGAAATATCTAAATCTAGGAAAGGACAGTTATTAAATATAATGGAATTCAACGCGACTGTCAAACAAGTGAGAGGCTTAGCTAGCTATAAAACCAGGTTTAATCCACCATTTTCTACATAAGGAAATGCCTGTACCAAGTCAGGAATATGACAGTTGTTTTCCATTCGTAAGATGTGTTTGAGCTTTTGATTTTGCCATTTTATAAAGGACTTTCCGTTTTGAATTTCCCTTGAAATTCTGTATTTTTGTTCTTTTACTTTTTACTGGTTTTTTGTGTAGTTTAGGTAACCAATACATAGTTGGGACCTTCAAATGTTCATAAGAGGCCTTAAGCTGTGATGTGGTTATGATATGATTGTTTACTATATGACTCTCTGTGAAGGGCACAGACTTGAATGTAGAAGAATTTAAAATTTCTTTCTTAAGAACGTCCGTGTAGTATTTACGACCACCACATTGTTGGCTTCTTTGTCGGCTGGTACAAACACAAACCGCTTTGAAAGTACTTAACGTTTGTTTCTTATTCTACAAATAGGCGTATTATGTACTCTTTTATTTATATCTGAATTATTTTCAAATGTGATATACGAATGTCTACAACATTCATACATTTATTTAGATAAGAATCAAGAGGATTTTTATCAGATTTTTCCCGTTTACACCAATTTTTACAATACGATGAAAGAGCGTCTTTTGTGACCTGACGACACTGTTTCCAATCTATTTTAGAAGGAGGCCGATATTTTGGTCTTTTTCTCAAAAAGTTTTTAACCTTTAACGATATTGAGGTCCCCCGTAATAACATGGTCATAGGGATCATATCGAAAATTCGACGATTCACAGTCTCAAGTTAGAGGAGTATTATTTTCTACATTGACGTCTGATGTTACTGATGTATAACTAAACATTAAACTTCTGCTGGCTTTTTTTTTGTATGTATACGAAATAATAGGTGGTTCTGTGTTATCAAAATAGGGAGGTATAAAGTTTGAATGGAAGAGTCATTAAATATACTCGATACGTTGATCAAATCAATACCTCTGTTAATATATCTAATTTTCAGAAAATGCCGTTTATGATCTTCAGTTTTATCGATACGCGGGAACAGCCTATGGTGGCAAAAAGCTGTAGTTATACGGTAATATTCATAGAGTGGGCTGAAGAACGAGATTGTGACACGCGCCTTGAAAATATCATGTAATTTACTCTTGTGAAGTGACATTACTCCTTTTATCTTACTCTTGGGATGTGACATTACTTCGCTGAAATCGCTCTTTTGACGTGGCATTACTTCTCTCATAATGCATTTATGGTGTGACTTACTTCTCTCAGCGTGCGACTGTGATGTGATTAGCGTGGCATTTTGTAGGACAGCTTGCTTTGTTTATTTATTTCCGATGATTCAAGTGGTACTCTACTTCTTTTATTACTTCGTTCTATTGATACATGTCAAATTTTGTTGTAACGTGGTGTTAGTGGCAATTTTAGATGGGAAATCAGCTTTGTGTTTGCTGATTCTCAAAATGTTGAAGAATTCATCACCCTTGTGTAGTCACTCAACTAGGGAACTGTTGTAGTTATATCATATACACAATAAAAACATAACAAGATGTGGTATGAATTCTAATGAGACAATTATTCAACAGAGACCAAATAACGTAGATTGATTGAATGCTTGGTGTTTGACATCACTTTCAGAACTATTATTATTTCGGTAAGTTTGTATTATTGGAGGAAGCCGGAGTGCCCGGAGAGAACAACCGACCTTTGGTAGGAAAACTCGCAATCCTAGTCAATTAAGATTGGAGATTCGAACTCACAACCTCAGTGTTGACTGGCTAGTATTCCAGCAGTCCGACTACTTTGACCACTCGGCAATCGAGGCCCAGTCAAAAGACTAAGAAGTAAGCAGCTATAGGTCACCATACCGCCTTAAACAATGTACAAAACCATACGTACCGTATATAGTCAGCTATCAAAAGACCACAAGTAAAACAATTTAAATTAAAAAAAAAAACAACGATCTGATTGATGTTCAAAACAATAAACGGAAACGAAAAACAAATATGAATGCAGCGACCAACCACAACCACTGAACTATAGGCCTCTGCATAGAAATAGTTGGCATTTTTTTGTTTGAAGTAGATGTTCTTCCTTATCGGTATTCTCACTGTCTGTATCATTCTGTTCAGTTCTTCATGTAATTGCATAGCACGGCCTTGTGACGTCAATTACGTTGACCTGGCCTATTAAATAACTTTGATCAGAACATATCATCGACGTCAAAATGAATGAACAGACGTTGATAAGTTTGACCCGAACTTATCACGTCATCTGCTGGTTTGCTCTTGAAACAAAGAAAAATACTTGCTTCTATCATGCAAATACACAAATACAATCCGATAATTCGATGATCAGGTTGTCTGCATATTTATATTGAAAATATCAGCTGCTCGACACAATATGAAGCCTCACTAAACAAAAAACTTCTTATTGTGACTCGCAGCTGATATTTTACAATATCAATATTCAGACAACCTGATAATCGGTACATATATGTCTGGCTACTAGAGATTTACATTAACTGTCGGACTCGGAGTCCGAGTACGAGTAAGACTGCAAACCATACAGGTAAGCTATAGGGATGATCTCAAAATAATTTGAACGCTAATTTATTTTACCGTGCTCCATTTTTGCGTGGTGATCGGACAAAACCATTTATAAAACTAATTTACGTTTTGTTTTCTTTTTACGAAGGGCAGAACAAGCGCTTTTTCGCTTACGCTTGCTAATAGATATGTTTAGAATTTTACACTTTCACAACAACCATTTTTGCTCCTGTTATCTGATAATTTTTATTGTTTACATAAAAAAACATTCCTTTTCAAGTTAAATGGTTCATCAAAACTGACGAATTATTTAAAGGGAATTGAATAATACATGTTATACGACTGTTCATTTTCTTTTTTTAATTGGTTAGTTTTTTATTGGGGATAAGCGCTATTTGTTTCCACTGTGTATAGTCTTGGAGGATAGGATAAACATTTTCAATTGAAAGATTGCTAATTGTATCAAACCTTTTTGGGTTAGGGTTAGAAATATTTGTTTGATGCATACTCGTGTTCGCATCGATTTTAATGAGGAAAACAGATTTCATAAGCTATGTGAATCATTTTGAATATCCAATCAGCATGCATTTAATTGATTAACCTTCTAAACCATTCCAATCATCATCCCTATCAAGTAAGCTTGCAACTGTTTGTCTGGTTTTAGAAGTGAACAAAAATAAGTCTTACAGAGAACCATACGATATATAGACAATTCCACAAAATCATTAACATTTTAGATATTCAGTTCGCAGTAGCCTTTTTGAATTGTTTATTGACAAATCAATTGAAAGAGTGTTCTATGTGCATTTCTTCAAACACTTTCAAAAGGAAAAAAATAAAATTGACCAGCAAACATACAATATATCTAAATAAAATAGAAAGGACAGAAAGAATTAAAACGAAGGGAGTGAGTAGCGATTGGGAGGAACATGGAAAGTACATGTAGTGGATGTGCTTATAGGAAAACATACTTATTTGATAATATACAGCCAAAGAAAATGTTATTTTATTTTTGGAACTGTCATTAAGCTTTCTGTATGATTGTTTGACTTTTTGCAATTCGGTTTTCCAGAAAACAAGAACCACTTAACACAATACACAATGTACAAAAAAAAAACTCATGTTTTAAAGGAGCATCAGGATTAGGTTAAATGCATATAATGTATATGTTAAGAAATTGCTTTGTTTTTCCTTTTTGATAAATATAATAAATAAATAAGACGTGTTGTTTTTATAATTTTGGTTTACTTAATATATGCAAAACGACAACATTGAACCAAAAACAGTACTTTCAAATGAATATAAATCAACGCCGAGGCTTTTAAACAATTTGGGAACCTGTTTTGTAATAAAAATAACTCTGTTTGTAGCATTATCAGTGGAAATTTTTTCCACTTTCGCTGTAGCATCGTCTGCATTGAAATCTACATTGTCGGGCCCATCATCCTTTCCTAAAGTCATGGGAACTCTTGAGAGGCATCCTCGTTACAAACTAAATAGTCATATTTGAAGTTATAGTAGTTTTGTCAATTGCCGAAAACAAGTTTTCAATTAATACTATAAAGATTAAAGTACAATGTTTACAATATTCTAATTATTTTGAGATCATCCCTGTTATTTAACCAGTCTTACTCTGACTCGTATTCGGACTCGAGTCGGAGTCATACACTTATTGTAAATCTCTATTAGGACGATTGTCAAACTGTTTGTAACTAAAAATCAGATGTCGATTTGATCTATACAAGTAGGATGTGTTAATTAATTTTGGCAAATTGTTTTATCATCGTACAGGGACTTGATTAGCGGATGTTTTTATTTTTCAATCATTGTAAGTTCATTTGCTGTTCATATTCCGATGTCTATTTGTATTACATTACTAACGTTGGCAGCATGATTTGTAACTTTACTAGCAATGTGCAGTTTATAATCCTTATCCATTTACTGAAATACGAAAAACAAATAAAATTACAGTGATTAAAACATACATATTCTCTTACGGATGTATCATCACACCTGGCCCCATAATGCCATTACTTTACATGGAAAAATTAATGTCAAACGGAAAGATCTGGTAAGGAATTTGGTATCAAATGAATAGCATACTCTTTTTAAAAAAATAAAATATTTAATAATCTATTTTGCTTTTGGATATTTCAAAAATCTAACACGACATTTCATTGGTTAAACGAAGAAAACACGGGATCTTTAAAAACGACCTTTTTCAAGCTAGTGTTTTAGACTATTGGTCAGTTGTTCTCATGAGAGTCCAGGTGAACAATATAAACTAGTAGTTATTGAGGTATAATATGTATTTACAAGGTAATTCTTATTAATTTTAAAAAGTTTTCTAATTAAAAAACATTGTAAGGGAATATTTTTAATAATTATGCATGTATTATCTATACAATTATACAGTTTTATTTAACTGTATAAAGTTCAATTCAGACGGTATTAAGTGATTCAATTGACGAATCTTAATTGGTTAGTTAAAAGTTAAACTTTGATAACGTGAAATTTATACATTTGTTGTATAATTTATTTTGGCAGCAATTTAAGTCATTTCGTACCTTGACCATTTCGTATCTCTGCCATTTCGTACCCAAAATTACAGTTTCTTACCAAACATTTACCATTTCGTACCAATAATCAAAACCATTTCGTACCATATCGGCCAAATGAATTAACCATTTCGTACCTCATAAACTGAATACATATTTACTATTTCGTATCATGTATATGTGTAAATCATTGAAACTTTGTCCCAACATCGGTTTTGGAGATTTTGTAAAACAAAAATGTATAATTCAAAAAAAGAAAGATCCTTCATACTGCCCCATTTTAAGTTTATATACTGTTTTATAGTTAATGCGTTCTGTTCCTTTCACAAAATTATACAAAAAATGTTATTATTTATAATTTAAATAGGTTTATTATCTGCTGAGATAAGTTTAATCAAAAATAAATCATAAATACAATGCTTCCAGCAGTAAAAAAATTCTAAAGACCTATGATTGGTTAAATCAAGCAATATATTAACATTTTTTTCTACGAAGGGTTTATCCTTAACTAATTTTTTCAACTAAAAATAAGAGGTTAATTAAACAACAAAGGAATAATTATCTGCAACTGTTTTTATGGTTATTAACAGTTGTTTTGTCGTGAAATGCAGTGAAATGGGACATTAAAGAAGAAATGGCATCCACATTCTGTATATGTCTGTCCCAAGATAGGAGCCTGTAGTTTAGTGGTTGTCGTTGATTCAAGTCTGTCATATTTGCTTTTCGTAAACTGTTTTGTTATAAATTAGGCCGTTAGTTTTCTCAATTGAATTGTTTCATATTTTTCATGTCGGGGCCTTTTATAGCCGACCATACAGAATGGGTTTTTATCATTTTTGCAGGCCGTACGGTTACCTATAATTTGCTTACATCCACTTCATTTGAACTTTGGTTGATAGCTGTCTCATTGGCAATCATACCACATTTCCTTATTTTTATATACATATAAATACTGCATGAGGTACGAAATGGCATACATATAAATATCCCATGTGGTACGAAATGGTTTTTGTAATGGTATGCAAATGGTTAAGGTACGAATTAACTATAATTCATTTATTTCTATAAAGTATAACGTAGTAGTATACATGTATATACTTTCTGTACAAATATAACATCTAGTTTTTACTTAATGCATTTTTACTGCGTTTGAAATTAACATAATTTCCAATTTTATGAGTCTTAGTTTATTTCTTGTTATTATGAGTATCTAGATAAAGAATGGAGAGATTTACTGTAACATACTCAAATACTAAATAAACTGAGTTAGGTAAAATCAACCGTAATTTGACGCTTACTGTACATACACATCGTACCAGAAAAAATACACAAATGCATAATTGTTGGTGGTTCGAACTTCCAACATCAGTGTTGACAGGCTAGTGGTACAGTAATGTAACAACTTAGTCCACTCGGTCAACGAGGTCACGTCAAGAATATAAATGCTACATTAATTGTGATAAACAAACAATCATTATTTATTCCAACTGAAACATTAATGGTTTTGTTTCATGATGTACTATACATTTTGAAATAAATTGGTTTGTATATATTTCAACATGTTCAATGAAAATATTATTGTGATAAAATGTCAGGTACCATTAGATTCCATATTGAATTAAATATAGCTACTTAAGAATGCTTCGTTTTTACTAGGTCAGCCATAGACTGAAAATCAAGAGCAACAATATGAATATCCTGTGTCATATATTCTGGATTCCAATACTTCATGTTCTAAACGGTAAATATATTTATATGAATATCCTGTGTCATATATTCTGGATTCCTATACTTCATGTTCTAAATGGTTGATATATTTATATGAATATCCTGTGTCATATATTCTGGATTCTTATACTTCATGTTCTAAATGGTAAATATATTTATATGGATATCCTGTATCATATATTCTGGATTCCTATACTTCATGCTCAAATGGTAAATATATTTATATGAATACCCTGTGTCATATATTCTGGATTCCAACACTTCATGTTCTAAACGGTAAATATATTTATATGAATATCCTGTGTCATATATTCTGGATTCCAACACTTCATGTTCTAAACGGTAAATATATTTATATGAATATCTTGTGTCATATATTCTGGATTCCAACACTTCATGTCATAAACGGTAAATATATTTATATGGATATCCTGTGTCATATATTCTGGATTCCTATGCTTCATGTTCTAAATGGTTAATATATTTATATGAATATCCTGTGTCGTATATTCTGGATTCCTATACTTCATGTTCTAAATGGTAAATATATTTATATGAATATCCTGTATCATATATTCTGGATTCCTATACTTCATGCTCAAATGGTAAATATATTTATATGAATACCCTGTGTCATATATTCTGGATTCCAACACTTCATGTTCTAAACGGTAAATATATTTATATGAATATCCTGTGTCATATATTCTGGATTCCAACACTTGATGTTCTAAACGGTAAATATATTTATATGAATATCTTGTGTCATATATTCTGGATTCCAACACTTCATGTTCTAAACGGTAAATATATTTATATGAATATCTTGTGTCATATATTCTGGATTCCAACACTTCATGTTCTAAACGGTAAATATATTTATATGAATATCCCGTGTCATATATTCTGGATTCCAACACTTCATGTTCTAAACGGTAAATATATTTATATGAATATCCCGTGTCATATATTCTGGATTCCAACACTTCATGTTCTAAACGGTAAATATATTTATATGAATATCCTGTGTCATATATTCTGGATTCCAACACTTCATGTTCTAAACGGTAAATATATTTATATGAATATCCTGTGTCATATATTCTGGATTCCAACACTTCATGTTCTAAACGGTAAATATATTTGTATGAATATCTTGTGTCATATATTCTGGATTCCAACACTTCATGTTCTAAACGGTAAATATATTTATATGAATATCCCGTGTCATATATTCTGGATTCCAACACTTCATGTTCCAAATAAAATATATTTATATGAATATCCTGTGTCATATATTCTGGATTCCAACACTTCATGTTCTAAACGGTAAATATATTTATATGAATATCCCGTGTCATATATTCTGGATTCCAACACTTCATGTTCCAAATAAAATATATTTATATGAATATCCTGTGTCATATATTCTGGATTCCAACACTTCATGTTCTAAATGGTAAATATATTTATATGAATATCCTGTGTCATATGTTTTCTGGATTCCTATACGTCATGCTCAAATGGTAAATATATTTATATTGAAATATTCAATAACATGTTTTAGTCCACAGATTGGATCAATGTTGTACTTAGTCATCCATAAATGATCATTTGTTTATTTGCAGCCGATATTTACGTCCAACTGCAAGCTGATTGCGATTTAAAATAATGGTAATAGTTATAAAAAGAGAAACAAAATGTACCAAAAATAAACAACAACAAACATACAAAAAAAAAAAAAAATAAACAAACGAAAAACAAAAGTAAAAAGAATAATTTAACCCCCTCCCCCCCCCCCCCCCAAAAAAAAAAAACAAAAAAAATGTATAACAAGATCCACGCCCCCAAGAAAAAAAACGAACAAAGTACGCGTACGGTGATCCCTGAATATGAAGTCGTTAACATTCATTTCATTTGGACTATGGTGAATAGTTGGAAAATACCACATAGAGCTAATACAAAAGTATAACCATTTTGTATAATACAAAAAAAGTCATGAGGCACTATATTATAAAATTGATTAAGAAATTCATGAAAGCCATAGATTTGTTGGAAACTTTCACATGACCTGGGGCTTTATATTCAAATTTGATCCCGAGCGTAACCGAGGGATTTTATTTACGATTATAACGACCCAGGCCATGTAAAAATGATAACAGATCTATGCATGGCGTGCATTATTATTTCGATTCTAATAAGACAAATACGGTTATTTTAAAGATTTAATCGAAGATAAGTGTTCCTAGTGCTTGTCTGTTCTGTTGTTCCCTTATAATATAAAGCTTTATACTTCTAATAAAACAATTTCATCATAAAGCTTTCTCCTAGTATCGTATTTGAAATTGCATTAACCAACTTAATCTTAAATACCATTATTAGTAGAGTAATAACATATTTTTTTAACTAATGGTATTCTTTCATATATGCTTTTTTTTTAATTTGTATTAAATATCATTCATTCCTTTACAGCATCAACGATAGTCAAACATATAAACGTAACTACTCCAGAAGGAGATGCAACTGTTGAATTATCAGATTATTGTATTACGCCGTCAAACGATTACTCCTTCAAGTTTGAGGCTATGGCTTCCGACTATATATCGGTAGGCATGATTACGGATGTTGGAATCACCGGACCGGTATACCTGATAGTCATAGGGCTAGAGCTCATCAACGTTGTAGGATTCGACGTGGGATAGAAAGAAGTAAAGGCAATTTAGTGGAATCGGACGTTATAGGCATGTATATCTTATTTACATAGGATCCGGTGATGTATTAAATCCTTAGATAATGTTCGGAAAAATCAGTACAAGATACACATATTGTTTATGTCATGTAATATAACTAGGTAAATGTACAGGATACCGAAATCCATAGGATAATTCAAAATAAACAATAAACCGCCATTGTCCTAAATTAGCAGCCTGTACTCCTGTGGTCGTCATTGGTTTATGTCTGGCTTATTTGTTTTTCATTTGTTGAATCCGGTCGTTGGTTTTCTCTTTTAAATAAATTCGTTGCCTTTAATATCTTACTATATGCAATGTATTTTGTTAATTGCTAAAGGACGTACGCTGACCAATATTTACTGGCATTCTCGTTCTTTGGTCAATGGTGTATAGTTTTCTCTTTGGTAACCATACCACATCTTTATATTTAAAGAACCATAGGTGTTTAATTGTTGTTATTTTTCTTGTAAGTGGTCAAGTGGTTTAAGTATGCCAACTACAGTAATTACTAGCTTGTCAACACTGGTGTTTTGAGTTAGAACCCCGGTAGCACGAGACATCAGTAAAAATGTACACCGCAATGAATGTGTGCCTTTAGTAAATAAGTCGTCGCTCTCGGCAATGTGCGTTCGACTGTAAGCATCTCAATTTACCAGAACAATGTACGATTGCCTGATTTCTTGTCAATGTTCGGTGGTTCTCTCACACCTTCTCTGGACGTCCTGTAAGAATCGACACAATGTTGCCAGTGCATTTTGGTCATTACAGCGATGTCATCGATAAATGTTTTTCAGACTAAATGCGCTTGCCATTTCTACTTTCAATTTTCAACAGCAGATTTCTTGTCAATGTTCGGTGGTTCTCTCACACCTTCTCTGGACGTCCTGTAAGAATCGACACAATGTTGCCAGTGCATTTTGGTCATTACAGCGATGTCATCGATAAATGTTTTTCAGACTAAATGCGCTTGCCATTTCTACTTTCAATTTTCAACAGCCAAATATTCCAGACATTGATAGTCAGCAATAGAATAATATGAATCGTTTTAAAAAGAAATGTACCCTCGCAGCAGGGGTAGTAAAATAGAAGTCACATATGAGCATGACATATCCTTTTTGATAGGAACTAGAGACTTGGACAGGGTTACACAAACAAAATTTAAAAGTCTGAAATTGAAATCCTTATTAAAAAAAAAATGAAATCCCTAATAATAAATAAGTTAGAAAACATATCAAAAAACGACGTCGGAGTTTTTTTTTTTTTTTTTTTTTTTTTTTTTATTTGTTCATTGAAATGAAAATATATGTATCAACAATACATGCATACCAATTTTGAAGAAAAATCTATGAATTCGTAATTGGAGATGAGATGATTTTGAGACAAATTTAAGAACGATTTTCCTCGATTGTATGTGCTTTGTATACAAAATATACATCTATTTTAAAAGCATTAATTCACGAAAATTCAAGAAAATAAAAGATATAATGCACTGTTTTCGATTTTTAGTTATAATTTAAAGTAAAATAACAAAAATACCGAGCTCCAAGGAAAATTCAAAATGGAACAAATGGAAACAACTGTCATAATCCTGAATTGATATAGACATTTCCCTATGTAGAAAATGGTGGATTAACCTGTTTTTTTAGCTATCTAAACAACTGACATATATAACAGTCGCATACAATTCCATTATATTGACAATGATGCGTAGGCAAAACAAACAGACATGATAGGTAAAAATGTCAAAATTGGGGTACATCAGTCAACAGTATGTAATAATCTCAATCACTATAAAAACAAGCAACTATGTCAACAAAGAAAAACAAAATGGCATGTAGACACTCTATAGACGAAGCACATAAGTAAAAATGAAAGACAAGAATACAAAAAAGACTATAGCACAATAACACCATGCCGGAATGTATAAATACTGATCAACGCCAAAAGGATATAACCAAAAATGGACTAAATAGTAAAGGTTAAAAATATACAAAGACAAATAATAGAGCACTTTTACACTCAGTTTAGAGGATAACAAACGTCCGTACCTAAAATCTATACTTCGAGACCATCATGAATAATTTATTAAGTTGATACGGAATATTTATCAACAAGGTCTTGGTATCTTTCGATGTACTTTTTTAGAAAAAGGACGAGACGTTCGTTGACATAACCCTGGCTCATCAGCTTTCTGCTCAGTCACTGGCGACGTTTTATAAAGTCTGAGTAGCAGCTGCAAGCTCCCTGAATATCGAACGAGTTAGGAAATGTATATCCCATATGCAGGTGAAGTGAGAAGGTGGGGGAAATTTATAATTTCAAAATTCGAATCGTCTCGTTTGTCATAGATTCTGGTACTGAGATGACTGCTTATGTCGAACTGGAGGTATAATTTTTAAAATGAGGCGAAGGATGCCGTACCTTTAGTTTCTCTAATTTCTTAGTCTGGAGAGTGTATTAATTGAACCCAATGACAAAATTTGGATTGTTTAAATTGCATAATCGATTCATACTTAAACTGTCTTTTATACAGGTTTGTTTGTAATTTTTGTCATCACAATTTTTTGCGACGCATTTGCGCTGTGGGATTGACAAATGTGTAACAAAAGATATCATTGTTAAGGTCACTGCATACTAATAACTGTCGGAGAGCGAGAAGCCGAATATTCAATAGCAGTACATTTTTGAAGATTTGAATGAAGTTAAAAATCACCTATAAATGAAAGTATATGTACACGTTTCTTTATTATGTATAAAACATATTCATATTTTATTGTTAAATTTGAAGTATCATATGACTCTAACAAAATCTGTGGGAGACGGATTTATATAAGTTATTCTTGTTTCCGAATCCCAGAATTTATATTGTATAATTGTATTATGTGCACTTTTGAAAAAAATAAAATATTGTTTAAACTAGAATATGTGACATATGCCACTTACCGTAACTTGACCTTAAGACATGTCGATTTCCAATATAATCAAAGAGAAAGATTAAGGATTTGAAAAAAAAAACTCGTTAAATTACCAGAATTAAATTGCTGGGTAAAACAAGATATGGAATGTACATTGTCGGAAATGATCAAATTGATTTGTACTCATTACGAAACCTCGCCTTTCGTTCTGTTTCTAAAGTTCGTACAGATACATTCTATATTTTCCGACAATGTGTACATTTTTGTAAGTCGTTTTATCGACGATTTATCACATGCTCAGTCAACACAAAAGATTGAAGACTCACAGTCCTTCAAGTTACTTTGATCGACGATTTATCACAAGCTCTCTCAACACAAAAAATGGAAGACTCACAATCATAAACGATACTTTGACCGGTGATTTATCATAAACTCTCTCAGCACAAAAGATTGAAGACTCACAGTCGCTGATGTTATTTTCATCGATGATTAATTGATTGTTGGTGTAATATGCAACTTTCAGCACTTTTAGCTATATCGTCGTGGTCAGTTTATATTGGTTGAGGAAGCCGGAGAACCACGTGAAAACCATTCAAATTTGGCAGATAACCGGTAAATCATAGTCAATAAATTTTTACTGTTAATGAAACAAAATCAGGTGACTTATTACGTTCTTTTGATTAGAGTGAACAATTGTAAATGCTGACTTAATAATAAATACCAGTATACAGAACGACAGATCTAATAGACAACAAATCTTTAATCGGTTTACAATACATTACTAATTGGTGTATATACGATTTAAGTGGATGTTATATATATTAAATAAATTTTAAAAGAATTCAATTCAACGTAAAAGACTATTGTGTTACAAAAATTTAAATACGATATTTTTGATACCTCATATTCTATTCGCCTAACCTGTTAATGTTATTAGTTAGTGGTTAGAGTTATCGGTTACGGGCTAAGGTTCGGAGAAAAGATTTGGCATGACATTTTTCTTGGAACAAACGAATTCTTCAAAACATTTTACATAAACAAATATATATTTTACCAGTTTATGTCGATAACAATAACAAATCAATGATCGGTGCCAAGCTCAAATACTCTTTGACTCCATAAATAACCCCATTCGATATGAAAGACAACAACAGCCGTACATTACCGCATAGTAATTGTTTTAATGGTCGACGACTTGACCAATAGTCATATTATATACTAGTAATTAAATGTGATCTAGGAATGTATGAAACTTTTTTTCATATTTAGATAACCTGTTGAAAAGTTTTGAATATCGGCAATTCTGGATAAGTTGGAAAGACGGCATTATTGAGTTCGGTCGCGGACTAAGCGTTCGTAATACTTCAAGCTGATTTATGGTCTGGCCTGATCCAGAGCCGTTGCATATTACTGGATTTCTTTTGAGTAGTGAACAAGAAGGCAGTTTCGTTGTCCATTATCCTACAGGTACACATAACAGGTGTTGTTCGGTTCTGAAGTTTTCTACCCTTTCTTTATTTATTTTAAACATATATAATTGGCAAGGATAACAAACAAAAAAAGATTAGACACAAGTAACAACAACGTCCTCTCCAAATACAAATATAAACACAACAACATTTAGGAATGATAAAAACATCATGTTTGTTATACAAACCAAAATATAAAGAAATCAAGCGAAAGATTTCAAAAGGATATTCAGCTCCACATGTGGCACCCGTCATGTTGCTCATGGAAGTACAAACCTGGTGAAAAATACAATATGATCTGAAATGGTAGACTTGAGTGGAGTGAATGAATGTGTTATTCTTAACACTTTGTAACCCATCTGACTGTTTATGTTGCTATGAAATAACACGTATTGTCTAGCTAGCTCTTTATCACTCGTGTAAACTCGACCAATTCCGTTTTCATCTAACGCGAGTAGCGGATTCATTCAAAACCCAAATGAACTAAACGTTTAGATTTATTCTTTAAAGCAATAGAGCTACAATGTATCATGCATAGGTGGTGGGCTATATGTCTGATTTAAAATGATTTTCAAAAATGTTATAACAGCACATTTCGATCAAACTATTTGCATATGTTCATGCTTATACCGAATTACTAAGTTACTGAGGCTGTGATACCAACGGGAACAAACGGTCTACAAGCAGAACTTCCCAACTGGTAATATCAATTTTTTATTTAAGGTATATTTAATATAAATTATACTTTTGAGGTCTATACTGTACAGTTGACCAGTAAAATACCGGATGTTTTGATGTGTTTGCAAACAATGTGCTACGATACAATATTCTAGTAGCTGTTCGATGTGTACTTAGCACTAGCTCATAATATGGTGTTAGTGATTATATGAACTGCTGTGAATTTAATCGAGTTTTTTTATCGACACAACTTTACCTTGTTTTCAGGAAAAACCGTGAAATACACAAAAGCCTCCGGAAAACGAGGTGCACCTGTCCTGCTAAGTCATTTTGTCGGACACCATGTTGTTGAATGCGCTGTTAGATGCCGCCTTGAACCTGCATGCATCAATTTCAACTTTAAAGAGTCCAGCAAGATGTGCGAATTGTTACAAGCTCGACCATCTGAAGCAACAGACGATTCATTTTATGATTTCTACTCCCAATGTTGATTCAAATGTGTATCGTACATATATATGTAATTCGTTGTTTTATGTTTGTATTTAGCTTCGATGCATTTTAGAAACTCGGTACAATTCAGAAGACAAAGCATTTTCTCATACATAATTGAATCACTACATAAAATTTTACTGTATTTGTTCGTCTCAATCATCCAAAACAGAAATTGTTAGTATAAAACCAAAGGCAGACGAAAAATGATATGGGACACATGCATGAATTTAAGATTTGACACGAGTGATTGAAATATTCCCTTCATGACTCTTTGAGAACTGTCCCCTGAAAAAATTGAAATTATTGAATTAATTGAAATTATTACAATGTCAAAGGTCATATAGTTGTATGATCTTATCCTAACTTCAAAACGTTACAATCGCTTTTTACTTTAACATATTACTTTCATATCCGTAAATATTGGTATTTAAAACATCCTGGGGCGACGTCGAAGCATATACAAGATACTGAACGGTGTTAAAATACTTATATCTACTGATATGAACAGAGATAACAAATTTATCTACAGTCCGAATCGGGTAATTTTCATGGAAATTCGGGCACAAAGTGAAGTGTGAAAGCAACGTTTTTTTTCAAAATCTAAACAAGTATGATTGAAATTCCCAAGGGTAATGGGTAGCAACGTCCGGGTATATGGGTTGCAAACACCCGGAGCTACGAGTTTTTTAACGACATTCAATAGGCAATCAACATCCGAGAAATATACTAAGCTGGGGATAAAATTACATATAGTAGGTACATTCGGACGTTTAGCTATATGGAATAAACATACCTAGGCTCGAACTTTAATTTCTAGAAACCTTAGAACAAGGTTGAATCCAAGGTATTGCCGAGCATTTTTATAATGTTTCTAGCTGACTACAAATCAAATCTATATTTCGAGACATTGCATGGTTGTTCTCTGTACATTATAAATCTTTTGAGTTTGAATGTCCCTTTGGTATCCTTCGTCTTTCTTTTTCCCCTCTCTTTCAACTATTTCAAATGAAATATTTTGAGTAAAAACTATAAATGCAAAATTTGAAGAGGAAGGTGGAAACATTCCGTGAACCTGTATTCTTTATTGACGTTATAAATATGGCATTGTGGAGGTAATAAACAAGGCGATACACGTTCAGTGAGTGTATATTTCAAATGTATATACCGTCAACTCGATTTGACTAAGCAATATTTTAAAGCAAAAAAAAAAAAAGCAAAAGGGACCGGACATAAGTAATTAAAACAACATTAGAGATGTCATATTCCAATATGTTTGTTCTACAAAACAAAATATAGGGGAAAAAAAGGAGAAAGATACCAGTCATATTCAAACTCCTAAGTCGAAAACAAACTGACAATGTCATGGCAAAAAAACGAAAAACGATAAAAATACAAACAACAATATACAAAACACAACATAGAAAACTAAAGACTGAGCAACACCAACCTCCTTAAAAAAAACCTGGTGTTGAACTCAGTTTTCCCCGGAAGGGTACGCAGATTCTGCTCCAAATATGGCAGTCGTCGTGTTGCTCATGTTAGTACAAACCTAGTGAAAAGTACAATATGATATGAAAAGTAGATTGAAGTACAGTGATTGAGTTGGTTTTCGTTGATATTTTATAACCCTTCTCACTGTTTATGTTGCTATGCAATAACCTATTAGTCTAGTTTACCCGATATTACTCGTCTAAACTTTGCCGATTTCGTTTCTCCATCTAACGAAAGTAGAGGATTCATCTGAGGTTTGCAAACTGAGCCCTATATATATATTCTCAATTTGTTTTTAACAATAAACATGTTAAATACATTACATTTCAACCTAGTTGTAATTTGTGCTGCAAAATGTACGTATAACGTATTTCTCATATAACGTATTTCTCATATAACGTATTTCTCATATAACGTATTTCTCATACAGAATATTAATAAAATAGACGGCATATTTACCATTTTACTGCAGCAGATGCGCATTATGGTCTTTTCAGTGATGTTGTAAACCAGAAGTTTTTCAATTTCAAAACCGAAAACAAATTTTTAAGAGACGATCAAACCCAAAATAGACTGAAAGTTGAGGCAGGCCGATGGTTTCCTCTTTTAAATCAATCGATTGCCTTTAATATAATACTATATGCAATGGATTTTGTTAATTCCTAAAAGACGGACGCTGGCCAATAGTTATTGACATTCTCGTCGTTTGGTCTATGGTAGATATTTTTCTCTTTGGTAACCATACCACATCTCCCTAATTTCATCAAAATATTTAAAGAACCATAGGTTTTTAATTGTTGTTATTTTTTTTAAAAGTGGTTTAAGTATGTTAACTACAGTAATTACTAGCTTGTCAACACTGTTGTTTTGAGTTAGAACCCCCGTGGCACGAGACATTTTATCACACAAACGTATTCCCTGCAGGCACATGCTTCCCAGCAACGGATGAATATGAAGGATACCAGTAAATGAATCCCGCACTGAACTTTTGCCTTTAGAAAATAAGTCAGCATGCAAACTGTTTCGTCGCCTTCAGCAAGGTGCGTTCTACTCTAATCTCAATTTACTAGAATAATGTAGGATTGCCTGATTCTCTGCCAAAGTGTGTTGGTTCTCTCACACATTCTCTGAACGTCCGGTTATAATCGACACAATATTGCCAATGCATTTTGGTCATTACACCATTGGCATAGATAAATACTTTTCAGAATAAATGCGCTTGCCAATTCTACTTTCAAATTTTAACTGCCAAACATTCCAGACATTGATAGTCAGCAATAGAATAATATGAATCGTTTTAAAAAGAAGTGAAACAAGACAACTTTTTTCCTCGCACCAGAAATAGTATTTTATTAAATAAGTTGAAAAAACATACCAAAAAAAACATTAAAAAAAAAACGACGTCGGCGTTTTCAATTTTTTTTATATTTGTTCATTAAAATGAAAATATATGTATCAAAAATACATGAATACCAATTTTGAAGAAAAAATCTATGAATTGGTTATTTGAGATAAGATTTTTTTAGACAAATTAAAGAACAGTATTCGTCGATTGTATGTGCTTTCTTTACAAAATATACATCTATTTTCAAAACATTAATTCACTACAATTCAAGAAAAATAAAACATATAATGCATTGTTTTCGATTTTCAGTTATTCAAAGGAAAATTTAAAACGGAAAGTCCCTTAAAAAATGGAAAAATCAAAAGCTCAAACACATCAAACGAAGGGAAAACAACTGTTATATTCCTGAATTGGTACAAGCATTTCCTTATGTAGAAAATGGTGGATTAGCCTGGTTTTTAGCTATTTAAACCGCCGACATGTATGACAGTCGCATACAATTCCATTATATTGACAATGATGTGTAAGCAAAAGAAACAGACATGATAGGTAAACAGGTCAAAATTTGGGTACATCAGTCAACAGTGTGTTATCATCTTAATCACTATAGAAACAAACAACTATGTCAACAAAGAAAAACAAAATGGCATGTATACACTCTGTAGACAAAGCACATAAGCAAAATAAAAAAAAAACAAAAATACAAAAAATTACCATAGCACGATAACACAATGGCGGGAGTTATAAATACTGATCCACGCCAAGAGGATATAAACAAAAATAGACTAAACAGTAAAGGTTACAAATATTCAAAGACAAATGAAAAGAACACTTTCACAGGTGATTAAGATGATAACAAACGTCAGTACTTAGAATATATACTTCGAGACAATCATGAATAGTTTGTAAAGTTGATACGGAATATCTATCAACAAGGTCTTGGTACCTTTCGATGAACTTTTTTAGAAAAAGGACGAGACGTTCGTTGACATAACCTTGGCTCATCACCTTTCTGCTCAGAGACTGGTGACGTTTTGTAAAGTCTGAGTAGCAGCTGCAAATCCCTGAATACCGAATGAGTTAGGAAATGCATATCCCATATGCAGGTGAAGTTGGTATATTTTTTGCTAAGGTGGGGGAAATTTATAATTCCAAAATCAAAATCGTCTCGTTTGTTATAGATTATGTTACGGAGATGTCCGCTTATGTGAAATGCGAGGTATAGGTTTAAAAATGAGGAAGCCGTGTCTGTTGTTTCTCTAATTTATTGTTCTGAGGGATATATTAATGGAACCCAATGACAAAAGTATGGATTGTTTAAATTTCAGAATCGATTCATACTTAAACTGTCTTTTATACAGGTTTGTTTATAATTTTGTCATCACAGTTTTTCGCCACGCATTTAAGTTGTGGGGTTGCCAAATGTATAACGAAAGGTTTCATTGTTAGGGTCACTGCATACTAGAAAATTTCGGAGAATAAGGCGAACGAGAAAAAAAAACATTCAATAGCAGTACATTTTTTTGAAGATTTGAATGAAATAAGAAATTCTCTTATAAATGAAAGTATATGTACACGTTTCTTTATTATGTATAAAACATATTCAAATTTTTTTTTGTTAAATTTGAAGTATCATATGACTTTAACAAAATCTTTGACATATGCCATTTACCGTAACTTGACCTTAAGACATGTCTATTTCCAATATAATCAAAGAGAACGGTTTAGGATTCGTTAAAAGATAACTCGTTAAAGTGCCAGAAATCAATTGCAGGGTAATACAATATATGAAATGTATATTGTCGGAAATTATCAAATTGATTTATACTCATTACGAAACCTCGCCTTTCGTCCTGTTTCTAAAGCTCGTACAGATACATTTTATATTTTCCGACAATATATACACTTTTGTAAATCGTTTTATCGAATATCTGTGTGTGATTTTTAAGAAAGTAGACAAATTTTGTTCATATTTTGTAATTGTGTGTACTGAAAGACATCATTGAGGCATGAAAAGGGAAATTAAATCACAAAAAATAACAGATTTTATTCATTTCAATGACATGTTGACCGTCTTTTCCTCTGTGACAAGTTTGCCATATTTCTGAGCTGTGTAGCAGAGCAGAGAAAAAACACATACTGTTAGTATATAATCAAAAGCTGACGGAAATGCTATGGGACACAAGCGTAAATTTATGATTTGAAACGAGTTATTGGAATATTCTTTTTATGCCTCTTTGGGAACTGTTCCCTAAAAATATGGAAATTATTGAATTAATTGAATTGATTATAATGTCAAAGATCATATAGTTGTATGATCTTGACTTAACTTTAAAACGTTACAATGGCATTTTGCTTTAATAGGTTACTTTCAATATTGGTATGGTAACACTCTGAAGTTCCCCAGTACACCGAAGTCGAAGCGTGTACAAGAATACTGAAGGGTGTTAAAATACCATATATATCTACGGATATGAACGAAAATAACAAATTTATCCACAGTCCGAATCGGGAATATATATAACATATTTCTCATACAGGATATTGATAAGGGTATATTTACCATTTAACTGCAGCAGATGCGCATTATTGTCTATTCAGTGATGTTGAAAGCCAAAAGTATTTCAAATTCAAAACCGAATACAAATGTTGAAGAGCTGATTAACCCCCAAATATAAAAACGAGGTGCACCTGTCCTGCATGCTAAGTAATATTGTCGGACATTACGTTGTTAGATACGTTGTTAGATGTCACCTAGAACCCGAGTGTACCAATTTCAACTTTCAAGGGTCAAGCAAGATGTTCGAATCGTTACAAACTCGACTATCTTAAGCAACAGTGTACCGTACATATATATATATATATATATATATGTGTGTAATTCTTGTTTTATGTTTGTATTTTGCTTCGATTCAACTCAGAAACTCGGTGCCATTCGGAAGACAAAGCATTTTCTTATACATAATTCTATCACTATATTAAGGTTTACTGTAAATTTTGAAGCTTGACATATTTTTTACCGGGTGTAGGGTTCTACTTTTGGTATTACCCTACAGGTAGTCAAATATAAGAGGTGTGTTATCCTGAGACAGAGAAATTAGAATAAATCCAAGTTGGTGCTCAATGTCGCAAGCGTTATGACACGAGTTTGAGTGTACCTTTTGGTATTCTTCGTCTCTCTTTTTCCCCTCTCTTACAAAGTCCAAATGAAATATTTTGAATAAAAACGATAAATGAAAACATTGTGGAGGAAGATGGAAACATTCCGTGAACCTGTATTCTTGACTGACGTCATAAATATGGCATTGTTGATGAGGTCATAAACAAGGCGATATGCTCTAGTTTATTTCAAATTTATATACCGCCAACGTGACTTGACTGTGCAATATTTTAACGCTAAAATAGCAAAAGGGACCACGGACACAATTAATTATAAAACGTTGGAGATGTCACATCCAAACATATGTGTTCTACAAAACAAAATATAGGGAAAATAGAGTCGAAATATACCAAAGTCATATTCAAACTCCTAAGTCGAAAACAAACTGACAATGTCAAGGGAAAAACGAAAAACGATAATAATACAAACAACAATATACAAAACACAACATAGAAAACTAAAGGCTGAGCAACACGAACCCCCAATAAAAAAACCACAGTGGTGATCTCAGTTGCCCCGGAAGGGTACGCAGATCCTGCTCCTAATTTGGCAATTGTCTTGTTATATACCTGGTGAAAAGTACAACATGATATGAATTATAAGATAATAGTAGATTGAGGTGGAGTGAATTGGTTGTTTTTCGGTAATATTTTATAACCCTTCTTACTGTTCATGTTGATATGCAATAATATATTAGTCCATTTAGATCGATATTACTCGTCTACACTTGACCGATTCCGTTTCAAATTTTTGCAAATTGAGCCCTATACATTTTTCAATTTCTTGAACTAGAACTTTCTCTGTTTATCACACGACAGCAGACAGTGATCTGACAGGACAAAAAAAAACTTTCTGTCTGTTTATCATACGGCAGCAAACAGTGATCTAACAGGACAAAAAACTAGAAATTTCTCTCAGTTTATTACACGGCAGCAAACAGTGATCTGACAGGACAAAAAGCTAAACTTTCTCTCTGTTTATCACACGAAAGCAAACAGTGATCTGACAGGACAAAAAAATAGAACGGTAATTATGTTAATCACGCGGCAGCAACAGTGATTAGAAAAGACAAAAAACTAGAATTTTCTCTCTGTTTATTACACGGCAGCAAACAGTGATCTGACAGGACAAAAAACGAGAATTCTCTCTCTGTTTATCGCACGGCAGCAAACAGTGATCTGACAGGACAAAAAAATACAACTTTCTCTCTGCTTATCACACCACAGCAAACAGTGATCTGATCGACAGGACAAGAAACCTGAACTTTCTCTCTGATGATCACACGGCAGCAAGCAGTGATCTGACATGATAAAAAAACTAGAACTTTTTTTCTGTTTATCACACAGCGGCAAACAGTGATCTGACAAGAAAAAACTAGAACGTTTTCTCTGTTTATCAGATGTACAATCAAAAGCGGCGCGCAAACGTTATGAATTTTTGGGTGCAAATGTAGTGATAATGTGCGCAAATGTAATGTATCGACCCAAGGGATGTTCACACCATGAACTGCTTATAATAAATGACACATTAACAATGCGACTGGTCGATAATATAAGACAAATATGCGTGTCGTGTGTAGATTGTCGTACCTCCTCTAAAGAATAACTGTGGAAAAAAAGAATTGGGTAATATATAATATTGATAACAGAAAATGAGAAATAAACAATATACATGATATACAGAATAAAGAAATCATGTAATTGCAGCAAAAAAATAATAGTAAAATTATCTGAAAGTTCATGATAATTTTACAGAATAGGTACTATTTTTAAAGAAAAAGAAAAAATGCCCTAAAAATTTTACGAGTACAGAAATTAAGGACCTGGGCTGATATTCATAAAACTACTTAAGTTTAGATATGTTCCGAACGGACGAATTTTTTTACATGTCCTACGATAAATTACAATCAAAAGCTGCGCGCAAACGTTATGAATTAGTACTTCGATTAGATATCTTAATAACCTCAAGTGGTTTTATGCATATCAGCCTTGCCAACCAGATCCTCGTCCATCGTTTTCCCACAGGCGTCATTTATATAAATTTTATTTCAAGATAATAATGACTAATAAAATATATTTTGAAACATAATAACAGCACGACCTTAAAGAACATATAATGTTAATGTGCATATTCCCAGACTGGAACATTTTTTAAATGGTTATCGGTGTTTAGTCATATGTGGGTTTTTTAATTGTTTACTTTTTATACATTGTGACTTGGATGGAGAGTTGTCTCATTGGCACTCATACCACATCTTCTGATCTAAATTTGTTCCGGACTAAAAAAAAAACACACAGAAAACTAAAGAATGAGCAACACAAATCCCGCCAAAAACCGTTGGAATCGCGGGTGTCTCGGAAGCCCGTTGCCGGTTGTAACATACTCTCCTCCACGAGTGCCACACTTCGTGCTGATCATGACAAGAAAACATTCGAAAGTCGCATTTGGTAATCAGCGGTCATAATCGAGGAAACGATCGAGGAGTGGATCTTGGCTTCGACAATTGGTCAATAAACCTTATTTTTTCTCAATTTGATAACTAAATCTAGGATTATATTTTCCATGTTAAGCCTAATCTATTTGTCGAGAGCATATCTTCTTCATATGTTTGTACTTTAATTTTCAGATGGTCCGTGTGGGTCTAGAGAATAATGGGCAAATGTGCAGAATAAATGGCAAAAAAACACCCAAAGAATACAGAAAAATAGCACAAACAAATTAAGAATAGAGAATGATGGGGTATTGAAATATAAAGAATTCAGAATAATGGGCAATAAATATAAAGATTAGAGACAAATGAAATAAAAATTAAAGAACACAGATATTTTCCAAATTTGTAGGATACAATATTGTTTTATCTCTACATGCTTTTTATTTCTTTTTTGTAATATTTTGTCTTCATGCAATGACATGATGATATGTATTCAAATAGGCGACATATGACCTCCAGTTTATTTCTTATGACTGGTGTATTGGTCAATATAAGTCTTAGATCAGTGTTATTTCACATCTGGTCGGTTTGTCTCCGATTTGTTCTGGGCATGTACATGCCGCTGCAGCTAGAGTACGTTATATTTTATGTTGAGGCTATTTCAAAGTTTTCTTTCAAGACGGTTTTTATGTTAAAATTACGTATTTGACCTACTATACCTAGCTGTAGTTTGTAGCTAGTAGATTATATAGTAACATGTACAACTTTTATATAAATCAAATAATTGCCCACTATTGTTTTTTTTTTTTACTTGCTAAATTAAATCATTACATTCTTTAGTTGAGGTATATCATTTTAGTGTCTATAAACTATGTCTAGTGCTGTATCTGTGTCTCTGTAATATTTTGTATCTGTCAAATTCATGCCTTTTTTATCTTGAATAAATATATATATATATATATATATATATATAGGTACGTAGCAGGCCTGATTATTATCAAATGAGGAAAGGTACTTAGGCAGACCTTAATTTCAGGGGAAGTTACTCAGAGATGGCATTGACAATTTTCAAGTACGTTCTAAGTGTTATTATGAAAATTTCGGTGCTGTAAAACACTTAACAGTGAGACAACTATAATGGTTATAGATTGTAACAATATATGCGTGTGAACCATCTGTTCTACCGAAACAATATCAAATGAAACCTTATGTAATAATACGTTACATCAGCATGATCAGTCACAGGCACTTGTTTCTATCGATGGATAGTCGACCTTCCCATGGAAAGAAACAAGTGTCTGATCATTCATGGTAAGTCCAAATAATTATGCCGTCTTGAAAAACTATTTTTATTTTTTGCTGTGACGCCAGTTTCAAGACTTCATAATTATATGGACTAGTCAGGGGTTTGACTTGAAAACCAGTGATTTCATTATCAACCATTTGTCAACATGTATCAACTCTTTTAGTGATTTCTTCTTCTTCTTCCAGTTAAAAAAGAACAAAAGATGTTGTCGACTGTTTAACAGGTTGAGGAGGATCCTCATAAATAACTTGATTAGTTACGAAATATCTCATTTATGGGTATTATCATGATTATACACCAAAATGGGTATCAATTTTCAGTGATAAAAATATAAACTTTGGATTTACAAATATTTTCTGTCATGTCGCAAACATTGAATTCTAGTTACTTCATCACCTGGTTAAATTGGCACCTGGTCAAAGGTCAAATCATCACCTGGTAATGATAAAGTCAATTGGGCACCTAGTCAAATCGGGATCTGGTTAATTCGGCACCCATGATTTACATAATGTTTTGCAAGTAAATTTAAACTATTGAAGACTCCAGTTTTTTTTATATTTTTAAAAATAATTTCACTTGACATACATGCTTGAGGTGTCAACGTATTCAAATGTATTTGTCACGCATATCATGCATATCAGATGTTCAAATGGAAACTTTGTTATTAACAGTGCCTTAATATCTGTTCCTATTGGAAGTTATTGTATAACATTTATAACTTCTATTTCATGACAACTGCACATTGTTTTTATACAAGTAGACAGGAAATTCAGAAAAAAAAACCAATTTAAATTACAATGAGTAAGTTTGTTTTTATCCTCATCTGTGGATTAATCAACAGCTTGGGTTACAGCTTCTCTGTTTAATTTAAGTTTTTTATATTATTGAAAACAGCAAAAACTACCTGAAATATTTAAAACAACAAATGGGTTATTCTTTTTGATTAATATAAGTTCATAAGTTTTTAAAATGATAACAATCAAAATACTATTAATAAAATATTGAGAAAACGTCAAACAGCAAATCAACTGATTTTTTATGGTGTATTTTAACTGCTTAAAATTACATGAATTACATGTGCTGATTTTTTAAAGATATGCAAAATGTATCTTTTTAATTAACCTAAAAAATTGTTAGTTTTGCAAAAAAATATATATGAATAAAACCGAAAAACTATTCTCTCCATACCTCACTTAAAAGGGTAAAAATATTTGGTACCAAATTGACTAGCCAAATGCTGAAATGGCTTTAATCATGTTAATTAGGTGCCGGTTTGTCTAGATGCCTATTTGACCAGGTGCCGATTTGACTTTTTCTATGGGTGCCAATTTGACCAGGTGTCGATTTAACTTGTACCCCAAACATTAAGGTAAAGGATAACATTTAGCCTGAAGACACCATAACTGAAATATCATCAGGATAAAAGTTTACAGCCTTCAAAAAGTAGGATTTTTGGAGGCCATTATCTTTGTAACCAATTCTCATTTGGACCGTGGTCTTAAAGGAAAAATGTTGCCATTTATATGAATATTTGGGCCCTGACAGCTATCATGAAGAAATACAAAAATTTATTTTTTATCACTGTAAATTGATACCTGATTTGGGGTACAATAGCCATAAATAGGGATAGTACCCATTTATAAGGATCTTTCCCAACCTGTTTAAAGTTCTGTTTGAAAATTTTAGTAAATCACCTATTTAAGAGATTTTGTTGTTTCCTTTGATGATGATGATGGATGGTTGCTTATCGTCGAGCTGCATATTAATATATGTATAATTAGGGCAGGGACATGTTAATGTAAAATTAATATTAACTGTGCTTTGTACTAGACTGACAGGGCTCACGCTACCAGGCGACTAGGGCGAAGAAGTCGCTTTCCCATCCGTCACTTCCCTTTTCCCGACCCCCAAAAGAGAAAACAAGTCGCCCTGTTGTTTACGATACTCGCTTTCAGTCGCTTTCGTCTTTGGCAATATTCAATTTTTACCAAGTTGACGAAACAGCAATTTTCATTTAAAGTAAAGAAATTCAAGGCATAAACGATTTATTTTCTTCAAAAAAGAGGTTAAAGCATTGATTTATAAGCTGGTGGCATGTTATTTCATAAACACAATTTGTTATCACTTCCGGTACTTGTTACACAAGAACGTACATCAAATCATTCTAACTTTTGGCAAAATAAGTTATTACTTCATTAAAACTTGATGAAATTTGCCTGAAGTAAACTTGTTATCCATGTATTGCATTAAAAACGTCATATTCCTTTCCAAATAGCGTGTCAAACATTGTTTATTTTTGTAAATTTTTCTTCGTCCGACATTTAAATTATTGGGCATATTATTGTACAACTACGGATCGGAGTTGGAATTTCATCGGAAACGGACCCACTATGACTGACAAATGACTGAAATCCAGATTCTTGCGATAATGACTACGGACACATGAATGGCACTGCTGACAGACAAAAATTGGTCCCAAAAGAAAAAATTACGCATTCCACAGGCATTAACATACTTTTGGTTAGATCTTCTTGATTAATGTATATATTTCCATGTATATATGCATTGTTTCAATTTATAAGTTAAAGTTGCTCAACTCTGGGACTATTACACTAATAAAATCATATTATGTCCAAGCTTAATTGTTAAATTTATATATCTTTTTAATGAGAAATCATTAATTTCATGAACATGATAACAGAGTAGTTTTTTTAATTGAATTTTAATTTTTTTCATTGCCAGATATTTAATTGTTTTTCTGACAAGAGAACTCATTTGATTGTGCAACTAGATATGATAAAATTAAACAACTTTAAATTTGAAAAGTTACTTTAATCATGTTAATTGTATACCCAGGTACAAATTGAACAATATAAAAAAGATAAGATACATATGGCCCTTAATGTATTATTGTAAAATCCAAACATTGTAGCCCCGCAAGCGAACAAGCACTTCTCTTTAAAATCTATCCACTTCTCCCTCTCAATTTCAAAAAGAGAAGTCACTTCTCCCTATGATTCTGAAGTAGTGTGAGCCCTGGACTGACATGCTGAACTGGATTTTAAATGTGCTAGTTCACAAGATAACAATCCAAGCAGTCTGCAGGAAGACATATCACCTTACCATGCTTACCTGGACATATTATTCTGACTCTGGGCCTACCAGTGTTTGCTTTTACTCCTTCATGCCACGTGCTTAGTGGAGAAGCAGCAAATACCAATTTTAAAGTATTTGGTTTGACCTTGATGGGGTTTGAAACCCACAACCTCCCTCACTCGAGGCGAACACACTACCATGACACAATGCATGAGGCCACCTTGTTTAACTTCGATCTTCAAATATGCTAATTTCATTATTTTTCCATTAAATGACAATTTTTTTTGTACACGCACATTGTAACTAGCCTACAGAGATCAATTCTCCATTTCTCTTGTATGTTAATTTTAGCAGTGCACTTGAACAGTAAGTTAGTGTGCTAAAGCTTTAAATAGTACCCTTGGGAATATTTCTGTAATCAAATATTCATTAACTACTCATACAAACAGACAAAGGTCAAGATTTTAAAGTAACATGATTGGTTTTCTTTATACTTGGAACCGGTTGGGAAAGATCCTCATAAATGGGTTTTATTCCCATTTATGGGTATTGTACCCCAAAAAGGGTTTTAATTTTCAGTGATTGGTAAGATCCTTGCTGTTATGGCACAGACATTAAGGTAGATGACAACATTTTTCCCATAGCCACCATAACAGAAATATCATCCAGCAGTCAGGGGACTTACTTAAATAAGTGATTTTTAAATCACTGATTCAAGTAACATTTTGTCCACAAATGTTGGAAGTAAGAGTTGTCTTTCTTTAATAATCACCTATTTTTAAAAGTAGTACAAATAAATCACTAGACTAAGTGATTTAATTTATTGTAGCTTTAAATATACAATACTAATGATCCAGGGACTAATTATATTGCTAAAATTATCAGAACCAACATCTGTGTTGACATGGTTGATAGGATGACCAGTCATGTTCGGTGATGACCTTGTACTGTATCTTGGATAATGACATGAAAATCACTTGTTTAAGTATCATACCTCTATTTTCTTCCAAAAAAACACTTCTTTAAGTATCATTATTTTAACTACCCCCACTAATTTCAACACCCCAGAACAGTGAAATTTTGATCGCAAACAGTAAAATTTATTACATAATCTGTAAGATGAAACCTTGAATTTTACAGGAAAATTACTCCCACTGCTGGGAAAAATCTGTTAAGAAAGTATCAGTTCATTATGTTAAGCCTTCATTATAGCAATATAGAATTTACAGCTAAATGATTGCATCAAAGGCATAAACCTTGCTATTTAAAAGAAGAAAAAGGATCATTTTTTTCCAATTTTACTAATAATAATAATAAGATATAATCTAAACCTATATGTTTAAGATTTTGGTAAAACTACATAATCACAATTTGTGAAAAAATTTGGAATTTGCTACTTAAATAAGTAATTTGTAAATCATTTATTTCAGTAATTTCCCTGACTGTCCAGGGAAAAGTTGATAGCCTTCAAAAAGTAGGTTTTTCATAGACCATTATCTTTGTAATTAGTTCTCATTTGAAATATGGTTTCAAAAGGAAAAATGTTGACATTTATACAAATATTTGTGCCATGATAGCCATTATGATGAAATACAGTATAACTGGTTTTTTCGCGGGTGTAAAATTTCACGATTTAGGGGCAACTTAGAATACGGTTTTTATTTTGGCGTATTCATGGGATTCTCAATTCCCAATTGAATATTTTGTTGGATACTGAAATGGTTGAAGTAAAAAAAAGTCAATCAAAAAAGTGTCTATTGCAATGATTAAATAATCATGATAATTTTTCATTCTGATTGTTATTTATTGATTATATTCTGATACAGTTAATCAATAGAATACCGCAACTTAGATATTTGTCACAGGTGTATAAGCTACTTGTAATTGTTACATTTGATTAGTTATGAAATTGATCGTAAACGTTACGGTTGAGGCAGATTCCAAATAAGAAAGTTGAAAAATTCCCAAAATTATGTTTAACAAAATCAACACCAATGGAGTTCTGTTTCGGAATACATGTTATACTTATATAAGTAAACATTTATGACAAAAAATAGATCTATTCACATTATATTTTTTAAATAAAGAACACCTTAAAAAAATGTTGCTATCATAACAAAATTGACAGACATTTTGACGGAAAATTCTTATGTTAGCAACACAAACAATCCTGATATCTTCAGTATTTTCAAGGTTTGGATGTATATCTTGCTTAAATATGAAAGGCAAATTGGAATAAAATATTTCTTAACATCTGCACCAATAAAAAAGGAATTGTAATAACTTTAAAAAAGGATTATCTTGGAGTTGCTAACATAAGATTTGACGGACATGAACAATGCTGCTAACATAAGATTTGACAGAAATGAAGTTGTTGCTAACATAATATTTGACGGACTTTTTTGTTGCTAACATAATATTTGACGGACTTTTTGTTGCTAACATAATATTTGACAGACTTTTTTGTTGCTAACATAAGATTTGACGGACATTATTGTTGCTAACATAAGATTTGACAGACTAAATAGTGTTGCTAACATAAGATATTGACGGACTTGTTGCTAACATAAGATTGTGCTAACATAAATGAATTTGACGGACAATATATCAATGTATATATTTGAGATTTTTAACTAACATTGGAGATCTTATCCTAGTTGAAAGTCATATTAAGAACTCCTGCAAAATACTGCCGCCTGACATTTAACAAGATTTCAACCCAGGACAGACAACTATAATTTGTAGCACATCCAAATGTTGCTAACATAAGATGACAAGTTTGACAGAACTTATGTTAGCAACAGATTTGATAAAACTATTGATTAAATAAAGTAAATTGAAAGATCCAAAATATGTATGTTTAATGTACATTATGAAATACAATTTTAACAGGCCTATATAAGTACCTACAATGATGTGGCAAGATTTTATGAACATGTTGCTATCATAACATTTATTGACAGACGAGCATCTAATAAGCAAGGTATTTGAAATTGAAAAAAATATATATCACAGATGTTTTTAACAAAAGAAAAGCAAAAGATTTGGAAACAGGGATGTTTGAATAATCAGACTACACTAATAAAAACCATTATACCAGTGTCAACTTAAAGCATTGTAAAACATAAACCTTGTGTCAAAAAATGGGAAGTAATTTCCGTCAAACATTTCACATTTTTCAACTTGTTTTGATCATTTCTACTTTTAATGGAAACAATCATATCCAATAATTGGTTTTCTTGCTTTATTTAACATTACTATTCAATAAAACATTCACATATTATCATTCAAATAACAGTTAGTAGTATTTTTTCTTAATTTGTTCTTTTTAACGGAAATTTTCTTTTCTTTATGGAATCTGCCTTGATTAGTTACGAAATTGACCGTACCTTTGATGTAATGTACTTATAAATTAGGTTATAAAAGTATCAACTCTTATATAATATGACACTAATTAATAAAGGTCAAATACCTGACAGAGTACCTTACACTCTTTTATTATTTGACACTAATTAATGAGGGTATAGAGTTTAATTACAACTCAAGACTCATTTTATAAAATACATGTATGTACAATGCCATTTGATATTTATGTTTTTGAAACTAACAATTAACGTTATAGACCTGCCCATAGGAAAAATATAGATTGTTGACAAAATGCTTAACCTACTTGGAAGTACCGAACGTATGCCTAAATTTCCACAGAATTTATTTTCCCTATTTTTATTTAACATGTTTAGTTGCCAAAATTGCAGAAAATAACCCACTATATATGGCAGTCTGGGGTCCTACTTGTACAAGTTATTTTTATTTTCTTGAAGAAGTAAATAATAATATATATACTTATACCATGTATACATGTTATATAAGTAAATTTGTTATATTAATATTTTCTTATAAAGTTTGAATAATCTCCCCTGAATTTCCTCCAAAAATTTACTTGTATAAGTAATTTTTTTTACAATCCCTAAAATTCTCAAGTTTTGGAATGTAAAATCATGCCTTAAACAATTTTTCTCTGGTTAGTTCAATCATAATTTTTTATTAGAGTTCAATGTTTCATCTCATTAATTCTACTAAGAAACTAATTGCGCAAAGATCTTAAGCAATTGCGAAAGGCCTTCAAAAATTGACCCTTGGAGGCTTGTAAATGAGCAATTTTTTGAAGATAACCGACAAACAAGTTGCTTTTTTTTTAAAAAAAGTCAATACGTGAACCTTAGAACATTTTTTATGCTAATTATTATTTCAACTGAATTGTAAATTATATCTCAGTATTTTCATTACCATGTGTGGGGAGAATAATATTTTCTTTTTATTGTACATTTGTAAATCAGGACAATTATGGCATGTTGAGAGTGGTGTTAAATATAAAGTAGGGAGATAAGGAATGTTTTTATTTCAATAGTTCATATCTGGATGGTGTGTAAAATGCAGAAATAAGATGCTACAACAAAATTTATATTTTGTAATATATTTTAGTGGTATGTTGACGATTCTGAAAGAAAAATTAAATGTTTGGGCTTGATGTTTTTGATGTCGTATAACAGAAAAAATGATTATGCATATGCAATGCAGCAGTGGTGAAATACTAATACAGAGTCAGAAATAAAATAATGAATGTCTTTTATAGAGACTGAGTGATGATAGATACAGTCAGAAATAAGATAATGAATTTCTATCATTTGTCTATTGATAGTAATTAAGGCTCTAATTTTTTATCAAACTTAAATATAAATAAGGAAACAAAAGCAATAATTATAATAAATGACCGCGATGAAATCAGGTAGTTAGTTTTCAAGTATGAGTTGTTTTACATTGTCATTTTGAGGCCTTTTATAGCTTACTATGCTGTATGGGTTTTGCTTTTCTCATAGTTGAAGGCCGTACGGTGACAAATAGCTGTTCATTTCTACGTCACTTGGTATCTAGTAGAGAGTTGTCTTATTGGCAAACATACTACATCTTCCTTTTTTATTTATAGAAACCATACTTATTCTTATATAAAAATACAAGTTAGGTTCTGGAAATTACGATGAAATTCAAAGGCACCTTTTACGTGTGTTAAATGCAGAATTTACAAGTCACATCGAAATGGTTCATAAATGAATATACGTTTGAGTCCTTAAAATAATTCTAACGATATGAAACGATTTACAGACTCTGAGTGATAGTTATTCTTTGGAGTTGAGGCGATAACTCACTATTTATTTAAAACTTATGGTCAATGAACATGATGAAATTAAACAAATTGAGGATTGATATATTCCTCGATGTTTGGCATTACAACATGTACAAACTATTATAAATTACTACCGGTATGTGGTTTGCGAGGATATATTAGCAATTGTCCAAAAACATATAAAATAACAGGAAGATGAGTATTACCTATTCATGATTCTTTTATAAAATTAACTTTTTAAGCATGGGTCTCCCAACAACTATCTCATATGTGAACTTAAGTATAGGGGAAATTTTGTTCGCTATGTTAAAGAAATCTTGCCTGTGAAGACCATAACACCGTCATCTCTATATTGACAGTGTAATTTGATGTTTTCTTTCCATTTGAACTTATCTACGATATTTATTAATATAACAGACAGATGCAGATATGTGCATGATGGTGAAAATATACCACCTATATATGGAGATAACTTGTTTGTATAACTTTCCATTAAACTCAAATTTATTGTTTTTTAGAATTAATTAAACAAATGCAGTTTAATCTTTTTCATTGAGAATCTTTAAAGGATATTCTTTTGTGTCAATTAATTCTTCTGCATTGATAACTGTTTCTTTTAAATTATCAATGATCATATTTGTGTATATTTACGTTTCATCATAGGCAATAAGAATGCATTCCCTTTTTACCTCGTGTGTTTTATTAATGAAATCTTTTGTATCTTGAACTTAAAAGTTATGCCTCTTCGAAATTGATTTTATATTAGATCATTTAATCTCTCAATGCGTCTCGTGGTAGAGTTACACTTATTGATGATCAGTTGTAAGGAACATTAATTAATGTCTCCTACTAGTTGACCGGCATTACTCAATGTCTCATTAATTATTTCTAGATTAATTTAATGAATTTTTGAAAGACTGAGGTACATGTGTCCATGTTTTGAATCATTATTATTCTTTAAGAATTATACATGTTATACGTATTGGAATCTATTTCTATTTTTCTACATAGATTTTATCAACTATATCTTTTATTACATATAGCATATAAGTGAGTTACCTATCTGTGTAAAGTTCTTTATTGCCAAGTTTTAGATATCTTAAATGCTCCGTATGGAGGTGCTCTTAATTGCAGGAAGCTAATACAGATAAGGAGAATAAATGTTCCGAATGAACAATAATTAAGGTTCCGAATATTCCTCCATAGACTATATTTCTAACTAATTAATATGCGTGAACCCTCAGGGGTTCACGCAATGAGATTTTCACTGTCCATGAAATTGCACTTAAATGATAAGTAACATAGAAAAGACATCTGCAAAGGACAGACAATTGAAAATGCTATTAGACCAAAGAAGTCCTGAGAAATTCAAGAAAAGAAGATAGTATGACTTTTTTACTTGCATAAGTAAAAAAATCTGAATGTCTAAGGGACATAACTAAGCCATTAAAATAATTTACCTATACAAGTAAATAAAATACACTTGTATAAGTATCTTACAAATTTACTTGTATAAGTATATTAATATTTACTTCTTCAAGTAAATAAAAATAGCTTGTACAAGTAGTACCCCTGACTGTACAGTACAAAAAAAAAAATAATTTGATTTTTGTAAATTGATACCCAATTTTTGGAAAAATACCCTTAAAAGGAGATAGTAGAAATAAGATGATGTGGTATGAGTGCCAATGAGACACCTCTCCATCCAAGTCACAATGTGTAAAAGTAAACAATTATATGTCAAAGTACAGCCTTCAACACAGAGCCCATTTCAAGGGCCATTTGTGAGGATCTTTCCAAACCTGTTAGAATAATCAACTTCAAGGTTATGGCCTGATCTACAAATTATTCCAGTTTATGCATATTTCAAATAAACTGTAAAAACTGACAAGCTCATGGAGTAAAAGATCATTTCTGCATGTACATGTATATATATAGTTTGTTTTTTTTTCAAATGAAATCCTGGTCTTCCATGTCTTCTAACCAATACAAAAATCAAGCTTGTGTGAAAAATATCAAGAACATTTTATAAAAACTTACTAAAGTTTTATTTTTACTGCTCAAATTACTTGTTTCATTGATTTTAAAAGTCTGTGTCTGATTTTGTAAAAAATTTCAATTTTTCAATTCAAAAATCACTTATAAAGTTTTTTTTTTTTTTTAAATCACTTGTATAAGAAGTACCCCTGACTATACATGGGCCTTTTATAGCCGACTATACTGGTGGAGGACAAGTTACTGTCACCTTGCATTTCATGCAATAACATGAATAATGGACACATTGTGTAAATACAGCATGCTGCTATTTTCTTCATAAAAATATAGATTATGCAAGTGCATGTATACATACATGTATAAGATTTTGATTGATTTTGGAACATTCAAATAAGAATTAAAAAGATGAGTTTCGATCTGTTTTGTAGGGTTCTTATACATTGTATCAACTCAATTTTGAAATAGTCACAGACTTTACATAGATATTTTTATGCCCTCGCTGTAGGCGACAGGGGCATTAAGTGTTACTTTTGACCCTCTGTCTTTCCTTCTTTCCGTCCATCTGTCCATTCTGTTTTTGGTTGTTTGAAGATTGAGCGGGGGCATTCTTGTCCTCATAGACACATCCTTCTTTTATTTCAGCCTGAAATAAGTTTAAGTCAGATGTATTGATATTTATTCATATATATTATGGAATTGTTCATATGATCTGGATTCAAATGACAGCTTGCAATAAAACCATGCATTGCTCAGTAGGCTGAAGCACCAACCACTGTTGCCTCAAAGTTTAAAAAATATATAACCACATGGTTCCAAAATATATATCAGTAAAAAGTTAATATAGACACATATTAGAAAGAAATGGAACTACACAATGTACCTACATACCTAATAAAATTGAGAATGGAAACAGGGAATGTTTCAAAGAGACAACAACCCGACCAAAGAGCAGAAAACAGCCAAAGGCCACCTATGGGTCTTCAACACAGCAATGAAAAATCCTGCTCCCAGAGGTTGGCCTCAGCTGGCCCCTAAATAATAATGTATACTAGTTCAGTGAAAATGGACATCACACTAAACTCCAAAACATACAAATGAACCAAAATTAAAAGAACATAAAAGACTAACAAAGGCCAGAGGTTCCTTACTTTGGACACACGCAAAAATGTAGCTTGGTTAAAAACATGTTTTTGTGAGATCTCCCCCTTCCCCATCCCTCTACTCTAATTTTTAAACAGACACATATATATTTTTTTTTGTCCTGGGCACCATTGTTTTGATCGGGTTGATTGATGCAAAGAACATTAGAACATGTAAATTGAATATATTTTTTTTTATAAAATAATTATTTTTTTTTACAGAGCAGTAACAAAGCTTGCCATTGGTGGGGCTGCTGTCTATGTTACAGTGGACCAGGGAGTATGGAAAAATTCTCAACAGGCCAGCAAGGCTGCAGAAAAAGTCAGAAATAATGTTTTATCTGCAACAAATGAATACAGCAAACAGGTAAATGGATTCAATTGCCAAAAGACCTACCATAGCAGATAATTTTTTTGCTATAAATGGTTCTCCATGAAATTGTACCACAAGGTTTCATATACCATAAAAGGAAGGTTTGGATTGATTTGGGGGGTTATGGCCTTAACCATGTTATCCGTTTAGGAAAAAGGGGCCAAAAACAGAACTTTTCTAATACTTTGTATAAATTGCTTATTTGTTGACCAATTTCAAAAGGGTTTCATTCAAAGTCTTGAATTTTTAGGGTTGTTTGATATGCTGAATCTAACCGTGTTTTGGTATTTTGGGTCCAGTTTTCAAATTGGTCCACATTAAGGTCCAAAGGGTCCAATGTTTAACTTAGTTTGATTTTAACAAAAATTGTTTCAATGGTTTCTTTGATATGCTGAATCTAAACATGTAATTAGATTTTGAATTGGGCCCAGTTTTCAAGTTGGTCCAAATCAGAGTCCAAAATTAAACTTTGTTTGATTTCAACAAAAAATGAGTATATGGGATTCTTTGGTATGCTGCATCTAACCATGCATTTAGATGTATGATTTTTGGGCCCCGTATTCAGATTGGTCAACATCAGTCAGGGGTACTACTTAAACAAGTGATTTCAGAATCACTCCCTCGAGTGATTTTGGCTGTGAAATATTAAAAATTTTCACCCAGACTTTTTAAAATCACTGAAACAAGTAATTTTAGAAGTTAAAATGTAATCACTTTAATAAGTGTTTATATCATTTTTCTTGATATTTTTCCCACAAGCTTGATTTTTTTATTGGTAAAAAGACAACAATTCCATTGAAAAAACAACTATGTATATGCAGAAATTGTCTTTTGCTTGATAAGCCTGACACTTTTACAGTTTTTTTTAAAATATGCAAAAACTGGAATAGTTTGTAGATCAGGTCATAACCTTGAAGTAGATCATTCTAACTCTAAAGAAAACCAATCAGGTTACCTAATATTGTTGATCTTTGTCTGATAGTAAGAGTAGTTAATGAATTTTTGATTACAGAAAAATTCCCAAGGGTACTTTTAAAAGCTTTAGCGCACTAACTTACTGCCCAAGCCCACTGGTGAAATTAATATACAAAGAAAAAGGGATAATTGATTTATGTAGGAAAATTATAGAAAAGATTGTGAAAATATGGAAAATCAATGAAATTAGCATTTGAAGATCAAAGAAAACACTAAAATCACTTAAATAGGTGATAACTGAATTTATCAAATCACTGAAATAAGTGATGATGAAATCACTTGTTTAAGTAGCACCCCTGACTGAACATTGAGGTCCCAAGGGTACAAAATTAAACTTCGTTTAATTTCATCAAAATAGACCACTTTCGAGTTCGTTGCATTTCCGTCAAAAACTTTGGTTGTAGTGAACATCATTTGTGTATTTAGGGGCATCGTCACTTCCTACCCATGTTGAACGAACGGTTGAAAAAATATGATGCTATACTTTACAAATTCTACTGCAAATTAAATTCTTATAATTGATAATCAGCACTGCTGTCATTATGAAATTATGATTAAGTACCTACGGACCAAACATTATTTCTAGTTTATCCTGCATAATGATGATCAGGAAGACGTTTGATACACTTTAATAGTGCAGAGGTACTGGCTGGCTCCTCTATCTGGTAAATGACGTCATAAAGGCGTGAATAATTGATGAACTTTTCCGATGAAAGACATTACTCAAAAGTGATCTATTAAATTCTTGGGGGTTTTTTGTATGCTGAATCTAAGCATGTATTTTATGTATTCAGATTTTGGATATTGGACCATATTAATAGGTAAAGTTCTTAGACCACATTCATTCAGTGTCAGAAACTGATGCTATGTCAAATATTTGTCACAATCCAAATTCAGAACTGTATCAAGCTTGAATGTAGTGTCCATACTTGCTCCAATGGTTCAGGGTTCGACCTCTGCAGTCGTATCAGGCTGTGCCCTGGGGTAGCATTTTATGAACTTGACAGTTTATAAATGCTACCCTGGGCTATGGGATAAACCAGACAAATAACACTGGCAAATATCTTCAGTTATAACTTATAGCAATACCACAATTTAGGTTCAATTCCAACAAAACTCCCTTTTAAGTTTATTCCATCAATAACCTCTTTTAGGTTTATATCCAGTACATTATCCAGTCGTAATAATTTTTTTGATGAGATATCATTATGCCCTGGCTATGACAGTGGTGGGACTTTCATCATCATGATCATGTTAATAAATAAAATTGTTTTCTGGTCTGTCCATCCATATGTTTGTCCTTAATCATGTGTTATTTTTGTCTCTCAGATTGATTGTGAGATGAACTTTTTATATTACCGAAATTACAATTTTGACCATTATTTCATGCTTCAATAAACATGGAGATAGAAAAACTTGAGAACAGGGCATCATTCTGTCCAAATAAAACATATTCTTGTTTCAGTTAGTCAAATGTAGATATAATTTATTAATTCTTCAGTATCACTGATAAGACGTTGTCCTGTTGTAATGGGAATTTGGTGCATAACAATGGTATTTTTATACATGATTTCATTTGTTTAACAGATTGTGACAACTGTCAAGAAAGGGATAAACGAAGATTTACCAAAGTCTTGGAATTCAGGTATAACATCAAATAGCAATTTGTAACTTTTAAGTAGTTGGCCTAGGAGTCTCAAAACTATATAATGGCCAGGCCATGTAATTGATTGATTGATTATTGGCATTTTCAGCACTCTTGGCTATATCATGGCAGCCAGTTTTATTTGGTTGAGGAAAATTGAAGCCAGGGTCCCCAGAGAGAACCAATGACTTTCCGCAGGACTGTCATAGTCAGTTAAGATTAAGGTATAATGGACCTTGCCACAAGCCAGTCCCTGTGGGGTGGCCATTCAGAGATCAGATCAATCTTTCTTTAATAATCATCTATTTAAGTAGTACAAATAAATCACTAGACTAAGTGATTTAATTTTATTGTTACTTTAAATATATAATACTAATGATCCAGGGACTAATAATGTTGCTAAAATTATCAGAACCAACATCTGTGTTTATAGGATGACTGGTCATGTCAGGTGATGACCTTGTACTGAATCTGGGATAATGACATGAAAATCACTTGTTTAAGTATCATACCTCTATTTTCTTCTAAAAATCACTTCTTTAAGTATTATTTTTTTAATTACCCCCACTAATTTCATGATAATGATCATCAAAAATGCCACTAAAAAAGAATTACAAATAAGGATGGATGGATGGCTGTTTAAAATACAGTGGCAAATTAAATGCATATTCAGAACGAAAACTTAATTGGTTATGTCAGAGTTTTAAAGTGCTAGTTCACAAGGTAACAGTCTGAAGGAAGATGTGTCAGCCTACCCTGACACATTATTCTGACTCTGAGCCGACCAGTCTTTATAAAGATAAAAAGATGTGGTATAATTGCCAAAGAGACAATTCTCCATCAGAGACCAAATGACATAGAAGATTACATATATAGGTCATCATAGTTTACTTTTACTATTAAATGCCATGTGTTCAGTAGTGAAGCAGAAAATACCAATTTTTAAGTCTTTGGTTTGACCCAGCTGGGGTTGGAACCCACGACTTTCTGTACTCTAGGAAAACACACTAAAATGAGACCACAGATGAGATGAATTACAAATAAGCAAACATAACTGATTGTAATAATAGTAAAATCAAAATTGCATATTTTTACCAGGTGAGCGATTCAAGCATTTGGGAGCCTCTTGAACATATGACAAATTTGTTAAACTATTTTCATTAGAACATTTGGCAACATCTGAGATATTAACCAGGTGTTTATGTACCAAGCCCAAACAGTTTTGAAAGCCAAAATTTTATCTGACAGGCATATAGATGTTTAAATTTTTCATTAAGACCAGAACAGTTGAAGTGTTTAAAAGCCAACTTTGCCTCAGGGAGTTGCCAATGCCCTGGCTATAATAGTAAGTGGACATAATCTTGTCTTCCCGATCTCCAGTGTCCACGTGATCTCATATTTCAAGTTAAATTTTTTGGGTAAGGTAGTTTATTAAGAAATTGTGGTAACATTATCTTGAAACTTATTTGACATGTAGATGTTCACTATCATGATTATGATATGAACTTTTAAAAATATTTGTACTATTACATTTTTGATCCCTTAATTTTAAATTTCACTGAACAAAGAAATGATAGATAGATAGATATTTTTATTTTTAAGTACAGCTTGGTACATGTAAAATTGAGAATGGTACATGAAACACAATATATTACAATTTAAAACATATGTATATAGCATGATATAGTCAATAACCATGTAATCTATATTAATACCAAACAGCCTTTAGAGGCTTATGATGCATTGTTGTTTATGTACAAAATATTATATAAACAAATTTTAAAATCATATTAATCCTTATTTTAAATGTTATATCTGATGCTTAAATCTTCTAGATATAGTTGCAATATATCAGTTGTGTTTAATATTGTGAAACAAATGTGAAAGTATTTTAAATAATTGTTGGTTTGATAATGTTAAATTTTGACCTGCTATAGTTGTTGGGGATATTGCAGGAAATGCTTTCTTTAAACTTCCAGAGCAGTTGTAGACCACTTTGTATATGTATATGTGGGAGATTCCTGTAAATAGTTTCTGTATGCTAAATTTGCTTATTCAGAGCTGTAGATGTACATGGAAAAGCAGGAGTTAATGAGTTGTCTCTCTTTGTTTGTATCAGTATTTTAATTGAAATGTTGTACAGAAAAACCAGTACGTTAACAGGTTAAAGTTTGTGGTTATGGTTGTTTTCCATGTAGTTAGGGACATATGAACTTGAAAATTGGTTCACAGAACATGGAAATGTGATTATGCAAGTAGTGTCCTATGGATATCAGTTACATGATTTAATGAACAGCACAAAATAATAAGAAAAAAGTATTCAGTTGTTCATGATTTAATGATCTAGTACATGTGTACTTATTTTGTTCCATTTTTTTCACAGGTGTACAGCTTACATTCAGTACTCTTGCAGAAACTCCAGAATATAGCAAAAAAGCTTTGGTATCAACAAAAGATTTAGTGAAAAAACAGTTGGGACCATAACAGAAATTAAGTGTTTGAATGAGACCAATGTTGACTACTTAGCCACACTGTGAAAGTCTCATTTGATAAATTACATTTATTAGGAAGATTTGCTGTCAGTATTTTAATAAATCTATTTTGTTTGTCCTAGTTTTGTACTGCATGTAAGTGATCAAGGTGTAGCAGATGTTTGACATTGATATTACGTCAATATATAATGTACATATTACTATACAAAAACCTCTATCCTGTTCCTTTAATCAGAAGAAAGGTCTTTTTATCCTGCAAGCAGTTTTTTTGTACATTACAAATGCATGTATATAGATAATAATGCAACATTTGTATGGCTTACAACTATTGCCTCTTGATTTCCTTCTTCTAATGTCAGGTAAGAGTAATATTTATATTAGGCCCAAAATTATTAAGTACTGATTCCTGCCTCCTTACCTACCTTAGATTTTGATGTTATGATTCCTACCTCCCTACCTACCTTATATTTTGATGCTATGATTCCTGCCTCCCTCCCTACCTTATATTTTGGTGTTATGATTCCTACCTCCCTACCTACCTTATATTTTGATGCTATGATTCCTGGCTCCCTACCTACCCTTTTTTTTGATACTATAATTCCTGACTCCCAACCTACCTTATATTTTGATACTATGAATCCTGCCTCCCTACCTACCCAATAGTTTGATGCTATGATTCCTTCCTCCCTACCTACCTTATATGTTGATGCTATGAATCCTGCCTTATTTTTTATGCTAACCCTATTACATTTATAGACATTTTTTGGTTGAGCAATGTTAAAATCCAGAACATTTCCCTTTATCATGTTTATACTGTCAGTTTTTATGCCCCCGCCGTAGCGGAGGGGGCATTAAGTTTTACCCTTGTCTGTCTGTCTGTACGTACGTCCATACGTTCCAAAATTGGTTTCCGTTCTCTAACTTGAGTTTGCTCCAACCAAATACTATGAAACGTATACACAATGCTTATTACTACAAAACACAGATCAAGTTTGAATTTTAGTGCCGTCACTTTAACCGTTCTAGAGTTATGTCCCTTTATAAATGGAAAAATTGCAAAATTTTTAGTTTTCTTTCTTTAACAAGTTTGTCTCAACCAAATATTATGGAACTTATACACAATGCTTATTACCACAAAATGCAGATCAAGTTTGAATTTTGGTGGCGTCACTTAATCTGTTCTAGAGTTATGCCCCTTTATAAATGGAAAAATTGCAAAATTTTTTAGTTTCCGCTCTCTAACTTAAGTTTGCTTCAACCAAATATTATGAAACTTATACACAATGCTTATTACCACAAAATAAAGATCAAGTTTGAATTTTGGTGGGGTCACCTTAACCATTTGCAAAATTTTAGTTTCCGTTCTGTAACCTAAGTTTGCCCCAACCAAACATTATGAAATCTTTACACAATACTTATTACCACAAAACTCAGATCAAGTACAAATTTGGGTAGCGTCACATTTATTGTTCCTGAGTTATGTCCCTTTATAATGTTGTATGCAAAGGGGGGGGGGGGGGGGGGGGCATCATCTGTGTCCCCATATCTGTGTCCATGGGGACACATTCTCCATTTTTTGTAAAATAATTAAAGAAAATATGTTACCAACCTAAGTAACCTATTATTGTCTGTCAGAATGCAGGAAATGTATATATATATTTATTTTTTTGGCGTAACTGTTAAGCCCAGTGATGAGTTTTGCTTCCTCTTCTGACTCTATATCTGTGAACTACACAACGGTAAACTGATGGAAATTTTCAAACATAATTTACTTGTGAATGAAAATAATGCTGTACGTTTTGAAGGTTTGAGGCACTTTCCTGCATTTACCTTCATCAGAAATGCTCTACCAAATATCTGAAAGCAGCAGATGTAAGAATATGTAGAAAGATTAGGAGCTATATGACTAAAATGTAAAATAACAAAAATACCGAACTCCAAGGAAAACTCAAAATGAAAAATCAAGAGCTCAAACACATCAAATTGGCTTAATATCTATAGCTGAACTAGTCTTAAGTGTAATTAGATCTTTGAATATAGTTTACATTGGCACTAATATCGATTTTGTCATCAGCAAATTTAAACATAACTAAATTTGTATTTTTTTCAAACGGGATGTATAAAGACACACCCACGTTCATTTTGATCTATAAAGAGGTTAAACTAACTATCCTACTGTCTGTCGATACATTTATTTTTGGCATTGCACTAGTCATGTCTTCTTTGACTGTCCATGACGTTAAAATACTAAATCCCTGGGATGTGTTTTAGTTGATTTTAGTCTCTGATGCATGATTTTTTATTATTAATTGTTTTGGCTTTTAACTAGCTGTCAGTAACTGCGAGTACTCTCAAATCGTACTTTCTTGTTTATTTGACCTGTTGATACTAATTGTATTGCTTTTTTGTTATTTAATGTTATTCAGGGTTATATCTGGTCTATATACCAGCTTTGATAAGTGTTTGGTATTACTATAAATTTTCACTTCGTACTATGAACATCTAAATTATTTATTTTGTAAAAATATTTCCTTTCTCTATTGGTACTGTACACGTATACCTAACAACAAAATTATTTTCATTTACCCGTGTTTAAAGTTATTGCAAATGGCTGATATTTTTGTTCGAGCATATTGTTTTTCTTTAATTGTTTAACATTTCTTACCGATATAACATGTTACTTTTATTATTCTTCCCTTAGTTTATTTATTTTGTATTTACATTGTATCATAGGTCAAATTTATTTGTTCAGTGTATGTTCAATGGTGTTAATATGTCCTTTGATTGAGTTAAGCTATTTCAGTTGATATTTTATAGTGTGTCTTTCTATGTTGTGATGTTACACTATTGTTTCAGGAAAAGGACGAAGGTTTGGTACCATTAAAACGTTTAAACCCGCTGCATTTGTTTGCACCTGTCCTAAGTCAGGAATCTGATGTTCAGTAGTTGTCGTTTGTTGTTGTGGTTCATAAGTGTTTCTCGTTTCTCGTTTTTTATATAGATTAGACCGTTGGTTTTTCCCGTTTGAATGGTTTTACACTAGTAATTTTTGGGGCCCTTTATAGCTTACTGTTCGGTGTGAGCCACGGCTCCGTGTTGAAGACCGTACTGTGACCTATAATGGTTTACTTTTATAAATTTTGACTTGGATGGAGATTTGTCTCATTGGCACTCATACCACATCTTCTTATATCTAATTAAGGTCAACTTTGCTTGGGAATATTGAATTGTAGATTAAAAGCAAATACACGTACATTGCTAGAAACATATGTAATTTATTTAAACTCATTACAAAAGTAAAAAAGTCAATTGAACCAACAGCTTCTGGTGTTATAGGCTGGTATAGGAATCAGGATTGATACGGAAGTATGCTGCAATTGGCTTAAAATCCTATAAATACAAACTATTTGAAGACAACAACATTATGGTGATGGTTAGGACATTGTATTGTAGTTGACATTTTTCACCACTTAAGAGTGGCGTCTTCATGACAATATAGAGATGGAGAAACAAACACTGAATTTCCTTAAATGAGATAAAAGGGCCAAAAGCTTTTGTCATCACTTGGCGTCCGTGGTCTGTCGTCTTTCACTTGTACAAAGATCTCCTCTGAAACTATTGTGCTAGATTCAACCAAACCTGACCTGAATTATGATCAGTTATCTAGTTTAAATAATGTGTCCGATGACCCTACCTTGAAGTTCCTAGAAACATGACTAAAACAAAAGATAGGGGGAAAATGCAAATGGTGTCTATTATCTTGAAAACCACTATTTACAGAGAAAATCTGACAGCGGCAGAAATGTTCCGAATGATAAGATCCACCTATTGACCGTTCACATCAAAACTGTAAGAAGACTTCCTATAGGAGTTGGTGCCCTTTAAATACGAATTTTAATGCAAGTTTATTTCAGGTGCACCTGACAAAAAGGCCAAGTAAGCTTTTCTCATTACTTGTCGTCCGTTAACTGTTACAAAAATCTTCCCCTCTTAAACCACTGGTGCAAATGTAACCAAACTTGGCCACAATCATTATTGGGGTATTTAGTCTAAAAATTTGTCCGACGACCCCGCTTGACAACCAAGGTGGCCGACGGCTAAAAATAGAATACAGGGGTAAAATACAATGTTGCGTATTATTTTGAAAACCGATATAAATGGAGAAATTCTGACGAGAGCAAAAATGTTCAGAATGTTGAGCTCTACTTATTGTTCATTAACGCCAAAACTGTAAGACGACCTATAGGAGTAATTGCCCTCAAATGACGAAGTTATTGCACTTAACTGACGAATTCTACCTTTTAAATGAAGATTTTTACCAATATTTTGCATTGTTTGCCTTTTATCTTTAAAACTGTAAAACATGTTAAAGTATAGATAAAAAACATATAATGCAGTAACCCTCTATCAAGGAAATGCAAGCTAGGAGATATATAAATATAAAGTTTTTACTCAATATACAGCTGTTGCTGGAATAAATGATCATGATCATGATCATGATTTCAAACGCTTATCAAAATAACAGACACCAGCGTTCTTTAAAAGACCAACCATTCGACTAAACAAAGTTCATCAGTATGGAAACACTAGATCCAACAAAATGGACAAAACCTTCAAAACAGTATTCTATCTGGTTTTGAAATTCGAGTCCATTTTCATAAGATGTTCAATTTAACATTGCTGTTCAAACTATTTGTAGACTTCATATTTACAATATTTATCTCTAAATTGATATAAGTAATCGCATGTGTTGTACTGTTACACCACTGTCCCAGGTGAGGGGGGGGGGGGTTGCGCGCCAGAAAAGATTTTTAACCCCGCCACATCTGTATGTGCCTGTCAGAAATCAGGAGCCTGTAATTCACTGTTTGTCGTTTAGTTCTGTATGTCATATTTGTTTTTTCGTTCATTGTTTTGTGCATAAATCAGACCAACAGTTTTCTCATTTGTATTGTTTTACATTTGATATTTCAGGTCTTTTTATTGCTTAATACGCGATATTGGTTTTACTCATTGTTGAAGACCGTCCGGTGACTTACAGTTGTTAACTTTTATGTCATTCGGTCTCTGGTTGATAGTTTACTGAAAAGGTATATTTGTTCTTTTATTGGTTTTTTGTCAGTTGACAAACCAAAATTGAATGCTAATCTACTTTATATAAAAAAAGACATTCTGTTCTATATGAGAGGAATCATTTCGCCTAAATCGTCACTTTCTGGTACTCCTGAACTACAAGCCTGATTTCATAGCCATGAGCACATATTTAGGAGTCAATGGAAGACTCGCTAGTTCACTGTATTGTTCTTTAGATACAACAAATATATCTGAACTTGAAAGTATCTAATTCTGTACCCGTTTCATAGATTGTCATACGAATCTTTTAATAATAGCCACGGTATACTATTAGAATAACAAATGGATATTTATTTATTTTGTTACGTCAACAACTGAGGGTATGTTGGATAGGGGCAAAACGTTTGCTTCGCAACATACCACCCCTAACGATGGTAACATAGTTTCTGCAAGTGCCGATATTGTGACTCACCATTCACTATACGTCATCTGTTAACACCGCTTAGATATGAACGCACTTGTCTACGTATTTATACATCAAACGGATGCCCCACCACAGCAAAGGTTTGCATTGCTGCGTGAAATTCAGGGTAACCATATGCATATACCCAAGTCAATCCAAAAGGTCACGAAGATACTTATATACCGCAGATTTAAGTAATAACTAAGATAAAACGTTGAGAGTAATATGAACCATCTAAACACGTTTTATGACGCGTATGAAGATATCTATACTGTAAGAACAAGTATTGATACGATCCTAATTTGACCAAGTTTTACAAATCTACTCAGTCTGTTTTTATTGAGCTAATGATTCTGCAAATGCCCCCTTTGTATCTACTTTCTTTTTCTTTTTGGCTATGCGAAAGAAACCAAAAGGACATTCAAACTCACAAGTCGAAAATAGACTGACAACGCCATGATAAAAATAGAAAAAGACCAACAGACAAACAACAATGCATAAAACACATTATAGAAAACTAATGACTGAGCAACACAATCCCTCCCCCCCCCCCCCCCTAAAAAAAAACAAAAAACTGGGTGTGATCAGATGGAGCTATGTGCAAATATATAAACTGTACTAAAATCACTAAGGGTGACTGGGAAATAGAAATCTGATCATTTTGGTCTTCTTCTGACTGGCATTAAAACGCTTGTCAAAGTGGGTTCGTTTAGCTGTTCGAGTAAAACACGCAGCCTTGCCAGGACAGAATACGGACCTTAAATTATATATTTCTTTAAAAAGAATGCTACGATATATCCACGTAAAATAGCCTAGCAACAACTCTTTGAGGTTTCAATGGTGGCCTGTTGCGAGGTTAAATTTCTGTTCCTCCAGACCATTTGATTTTATATCTGGTTTTGTGTGGGTGGAGTGATGCTTCCCAAAATGTAGATGCTTCGTAGGGTTTTGGGGAATGTTGACTAGCCTAGCAACAACTTTTTGAGGTATCATGAGCGTCCTGTAGCGAGGCCAAATTTCTGTCCCTCCAGACTATTTGATCTTATCTCTTGTTTAGTGTGGGTGGAGTGGTACTTCCCAAAATGTAGGTGCTTCGTACCGTGTTAAGGAAATGTTGTAGTCTTTTCGTGTGAGGCTTTATTGGCAAGATAGTTTTTAATTTCCCAATTGATATTTTCTTATAAGAATATTAACAATGTTCCTTCCGACCTATACACATCTACACGTGTAAATAAAAACTCAGCTTTTCATCAATTTATAATTGTTCCTAATTTCTTAACTACTGTCAGTTTTACCCCGTCAAATAAAAGAAAGTTGTCAAACATTTATGAAGAATAGATGCTCATACAATAGATCAAATAAGAGTGCATTAATGAATTCAAAATAATTACAATTTCATTTTCAACCAATGATGTTGCCGCCTGCATTCATCTCTTCTTCCTCACATATGAATAAATCATGGTCGTCACAATCTACATCATGCCATCGATAATGATCTTTTGCATAAAGAAAAACGCAGTGCTCATCGTTGCCTTGGTGATCTGGCTGATTATCACCCCAATTTGTAAAGTTAGGTTTTGTAGCACTTTGCACCCATTCCCATTCATCCAGAGCCGCCTCGTCAGTTAGGTCAATGAAATAATTATAATCGTTGTCTGTGAAAAATAAATATAAATGACTATTAATTTCTTTAAGTAAAATAAAAGGTGTTATATTTACTGAATCAGTTATGATATTTATCTGTAAACCTGATCTTACAGATATCAACCAAGAATATTAAACAATGTAAACAAGATGATTGATGAACAGTGACCAAACCGCTTCTTTTATCGAAAACCATGTTACATCTTAATGTTGAGCGCATGTTTTATTTTTGGTTAGCAATACGTCATATTAATATCTAGTCGAACTTAGTAAAAACATCTTTGATTATTTTTTTGGTTGCTATCTAACCGGGAAAAGAAACAATATATGTATCTACTCGAATTTTACAGGCTTGGGTGGATAATTATTATGCCATAACCGTACACTAACTTCATGTATTTATATTTAAAATTGGTTCAAGAATATGAACTTCTTTTAGTTTTAGAACAATATTTTTTTTACTGATATACCTTAGGAATTGAGTCATGAAATAGATTAAGTTGAACGACCAGAAGAAAACTCAGTAACTTAAACAATACCTAGCTCAAATATTAGGCTTTTCCAAAAGCAAAAACCCAGTTGTTATATAGAAATAGGCAAACATTTGTGTCTAGCTGTAGACCAGTGCATGGGCAGAATAAACAAATTACCATTTGCATGCCCTAATCGTGATTTGTCCTGTAAAAATTTGTTTGTTGCAGCATCTTGTATTTCCGCTAAATGTCCACCAGAACACGGAATCGAAACTGAAATAAAAAGTGTATAACTAATGTGGGTTTGTCGTTGAAACTTATTTGCACTTGTAAATTATTTTAATCCTAACTGAGCATTTTAAATTAACACTACACTAACAGTGTGAACCTAAAATCGTTTATTCTTGTTAAGAGTCTAAGTAACTTCCTAAATGTTGTCGTTTGTTAGTTCAAAATTGTTCAGATATACAGGGAATCTGGAAGGGGTTTACAAAACAGAGAATAATGGGCAAAATGTGCAGAATAAATGTCTCAAAAAATAAAGAATAGATATGATGATGATGAATGACTGCTTAGCATCCAGCGGCAAATTAATATGCATATTCATGAAGAGAACATGTTAATGTAATATGAATATTAACCCTGCTGTGTACTAGATCAACACACTGAGTCGGATTTTTAACATCCTAGTTTACAAGGTAAATGTAACAGTCTGCAGGACGACATGTAACCTTACCCGGACACATTATTCTGACTCCGAGCCGACCAGACTTAAAGTGCGATCTTACTCTTAAATGCCGCATGCTTAGCTGAGAAGCAGCAAATACCAATTTTAAAGTCTTTGGTTTAACCCGGCCAATCTGGAACGCAGTAGAAAGGTGACAAATTTCAAATCCAAACCATCTAAAACATATGTAAAACGTAGATTACCTCATTGAAATGGTTTTACAGTCTATTATGGTAGTTTATATACTAGATATTTGTATAAAGACATTGCCTAACATTCCTATTATGTTTTTACTTATGTTTGTTTCCAAAAAATAGCCCTTTCAAGTTGGTCATAAGGGATTTCTGTTGTGAATAGAAAGAGAACCGCCATTTCTTTTAACATGATTGTTATTATTGAACCGTAAGAACGTAAACACATTTTTAATATTGTTCTTGATAAATCATACGTCCGTCTTTATCATTCGGAACCAGTGCGTTACCTCTGCATTTGTCCAACTTTCCTTTTCTGTAGCAAACATATAACATCTATCCCGGAAGTGTACCCAACCATGTCGGCATCCTTCATCCAGTAAAACTGAATAAGAGGGGATGTTTATTTAAAGGTAAAGTTTCAAAAGAAAATTTTATAGACAATGGCTAGGAGAGTCCAAATCAAATAAGAATGTCGAAATTTACAATATATATTAGAATAATTAAAAATTAAAGCAGATTGTTTGTTCTTTGTTATACGTTCAATCCATTGGCCCAAAATGATTGCAAAGCTGTAAATAAAGGCAAGAGTAGTATACCGGTGTTCAAAAGTCATCAATCGCTTGAAAGAAAACAAATCCGGGTTACAAACTAAAACCGAGGGAAACACATCAACTATAAGAGGAAAACAAAGGAACAACAGGAACACTTAATTGCAACAAAAACAAACGCCAACATCCATAGTTTGAATATTAATATTAGGAGAGATAATTTAAATTGATGTTTGAATAGACATTGAATTAATGTTTAATATTACAGTGGCTTGATTAACAAGTATTGTCCACGCATTCTTCTCACGTTAAATATCTACACTCAAATCCAAGCAACTAGTAACCAGGGATAAATGCATACCGAAAAGCTAAAAGTCAAAAGTGACATCAAAAACCTAGGATCAACATAGCTTGAAACAGTGGGAGTCTTTTAATAACCAAATCATATATCAGCTAAAAATGTCCTAAGAAACGCCAAACTGAACAAACGAACTGTATTATTATTTTAAACTACGATCTGCAAATATCTCCGTAAACGAATTTTTACTCTAGCGAATCCAATAATATCATTACCCACTCATTAGATTTTTGTACAACTTGAAACAAATTTTGGTTGATGTTTTACTCACGTGCAGATGAAAATGAGAGAGCACAAAGCCTTATAAATCTAAATAATTGAGACATGTCCAAATGATCCAAAGATAACCGCAATATGAATAGGTTCAATATATTGTAGTACAAACAACACAGAAGTAGATCACCTATACAGAAACACCTGACATAAGAGATAGTTATTAAACTTTTGAGATAGAAAATCCTTGAACTTGTGCCACTGGGTTTGTCTTATTATAACACATAATGGCTAAAGATGTATTGTAGATTAAATTATGTGGTCTCAATGTTTAAAAACGCATCCAATATGTACTATACTTGATTTACAATATTATATTGTTTTAATCCCACTATATGCCGACATACAAGGATTATCGATCATTTTTAAGCAAATACCAAGTATGTCTCCAAGTCTTTCTACAAGTTCAAAAGATGCAATTAAATATTCATACGGGGTTCTAGTTCAATGACGATTTATTCGTTTTAACAAATCAAATGTAAATATTAGTTTTTATAACATATTGAACTTTTACTGTCAATTTCGTATAACACAAAATGTTGACTGGATTATACAAATATGGTTTCCTGGACTTGTCCCGTCCGACAACAAGACGTATGCAGAGGTGGCGTCAGTTTATCTGTGCGAGATGATTGACTATTCAGTTAAGTTCATTACAAATAGGGACGTTTAATCGGAAAGCTTGTGCAAAGAGGTTACCAGGCTTTCTGACGCTAAAGAAACATTGCATTAAATTAAGGATGTTCGCTTCTCTGTTCAAAAAAATAACAATCTTTTGAAAATTCTGTTATAAATTGATAGTATATTATTAAGGGCATTTATAAAGTAGAAAACAATGATAAGCTCCGTGTATTTGGATTTAAGATATAACCTATCAAAATTTTAGCGGGAAATGATTCTCTCTAGATTTTTCGTACATTTAACATTGGCATCTTTTTTCTTTTGGAAATCTATGAAAAATAACAAGGATTTCTTACGATTTTTTCAAAATGGCTTATTAAACTATATGTAATAAAATTATGAAAAGAATATTAAGGATAAAGGCCACATTTTTGTTTTCATCTGTCTTCTTTCTATATGACGACATCAGACATACAATATATCCTTATTTTTACATAACTGAAATTAAAAAAAAAAAGATTAAGGACATTTACTAAACTATTTGAAAAGAATGAAGAAACAAATCATGAAGAACCTTTTTAATTGTTGATATCGAAATGATATCGTCGACATCGTTGATATAGACAGCTTAAACAGATAAACCAGGGGAAAGTATAAATTGTTTAAAAACATTTAAAAAAAAGGATCAAAATATACTCCTCCATCTAAAATAAATTGGAAACAGTGTCGTCAGGTCACAAAAGACGTTCTTTCCTCGTATTGTAAAAAATGGTGTAAACGGGAAAAATCTGTTAAAAAATCTCTTGATTCTTCTATACTACTAAAGGAAGAGACCGATTTCATTAAGTCGCAACTCCACTGAAACCATACAAAGTCGAAAATATTTGTGACATGACGTTTAAATGTAGTGTTTTGTACTTCCTAAATTTGTCTTTGAAACAATCTTTTTCCACAGAAAACGCCAATTTTTGAGAAACAATTTCCATATTCGGAGACCGTTATCGATCCGTCTTATACGCTTTCACGTATGCTTAATTAATTAGTTCAAGGCCGACGGGTTCAAACAGAATGATTTTGAAATCAGAGAAATCCGTGAATCTTATAATCAGCATGACTTTTTCAGATGACAATACCAATACTAAAAAATAAGGCTTACACATAATTAGATACTTTAATTCAGTTACGAACCAGCGATGTCGCGGGTGTGTTCTAGTATTTAAATAAATGTGTAAATGTTGTGGATATTCGAATATCACATTTTGAAAATAATTCAAAAATGATTAAAAGAGTACATAATATGCCTATTTCTAGAAAAGGAAAAAAACTTCAAGAACTTTCAAAGGGGTTTGTGTTTGTACCAGTCGACAAAGCAGCCAACAATGTAGTGGTGGTATGACGTAAATACTACACGAACGTTCTTAAGAATGAAATTTACAAGTCCGTGCGTTCAACAGAGAGTCATATAGTAAACAAACATATCATAACCACATCACACTCAGCTTAAGGCCTCTTCTGAACATTTGAAGGCCCCTACTATGTATTAGTTACCTAAACTACAAAAAAACCAGGAAACTATCGTTTCATCTCGGCCTCTAGTAAGTGTTCTACAAGTAATATCTCAGTGCTTTTAACTAGTTCCTTAACTACTATCAAAGAACTTATCATTAACTTTTGTAATAAAATGAAAATATTGGAATTAAATATTTTTGGAGTGTAAAACATTCTTTGGATTTTTAGATAAATTTAGTGCTTTTGATGGTCCTTTTGATTATGTTGACTGTTTTGACTTTTCAACTCTTGACCACAATAATAACATTGCAATTTATTGAATGAGGTATATGTACAGAATTATAGTCATTTCCTACCCCAACCATTTCGTACCATGAATATTTCGTACCTCATGGAATATTTGTATGCGTGCTATTTCGTACCGTATGGAATATTAATATGTACGTCAATTAGTACCTCATGGAAGATTTATGTGTGTGTGTGTGTGTGTCATGTCTCGGTAAATAGCCGTAGCAAGTTCTTTGATTGGTCACACAAGGTGGCAAATTCCTTGAACAACATTTTTATTCGTGGCTTCCTCCTTGAGTGAATATCAGCTTGACATGTGTCCTTTTCACTGCATGATCTGGCAAAAACTATTAATCAACTTATCATAGATACCAGGATTTAGATGGTGTAATCCAGACGTGCGTTTCGTTTGCAAAAGGCTCATCAGTGACGCTGAAATAAAAAAGTTAAAAAGGCCGAAAAAGGAATGAAGTTTAAGAGCATCGAGGCCCCAAATTTCGGAAAGATTTTCCCGAAATATATATCAAGGTTTCCGTGTACTACCTATTCAAACCAAGTATAGGTCTTTAGAAAGTTTCTACTGCTGGAAGCGTTTTGTTATGTTATATCTAAACTACTAAAACTAGGAGGTCCAATTTGTTACCCGGCATGACGTAAAGACGACGAATGAAAGCATTCAACTTTACATTTAACTAATTTAGGATAATGGTGTTGTTAAAAAGTTACACCATACAAGACTCTTTTGTTTTCCACCTAATCAAAATGCAATATTTTCAATAATTAACAAGTTCCGGGTCGAATCCGATACCAATACCAATAGTATATGTCTCATATAGTTTCCAATTGTAGTTATTTGTTACCTTCTGTAATTCCCTCCTCTATTAGGAGAAGCTGGAATTCTTCCAGTAGTTGTTTATATCCATGTTACACTGCGTATACTATCTAACAAGTCCCTTTCCTTCACCTCAATACTACTAATAATTTCGGTTGATTAGTTAATAATTCAACTTAAACTAAGTTTATTGTAGTAAGAAAACCTGAACGGGTTCAAATAGAAAGATTTTTAAAGCAAACAAAAACTATGTACCTTACAATCAGCAGGACTTTATCAGATTAAAATACGAATACTAAACATCCAGGTAAAAATCAAGCATAGGTACTTTATTCAATCACGGACCTGCGGGTGTGTTTGAGTTTTGTTTAATATTAAGATCATCTCAACATGTTTTACAAAATCATTTTTTTATATATCTTGTTGGAAGGACCAGAATGCATTAAATTAAAACATTAAAAACTTATAATGAGGCATTATCTTTTTTGAATAATAAATTTGTGTTATACAAAATCTCCATCACTGATGTTTGTACACATATATTGTTCGAAATAGTTATCATCTATTAAGTCTATGCATGAGATGGTATATGTTTTGTTTATATGGTACGAAATGGTTTTTTTCATGGGTACGAAAAGGTAAAATTTGGGTATGAAATGGTAATTTTGATTACGAAATGGCAGAGGAACGAAATGGTCAAGGTCCAAAAAGAATTGCCATCTATGTACATATTTGTAATAAGTGGACTCGCCGTGTGTGTGGGGATGTTTCACAATGTTCAGAACATTTATATTTTCTGAACAGAACAGTTTATACAGAAAAGCAAAAGATGTATTAAGCAGCACTATAAATGATTTTTTTTTCGGCTATAAAAATGTGCTTACACATCTTATCCTTCGTTTAATCACTTATCTATTATTATTAATATTATCTTTTCTCAATGTAATAATGATTTCGAAATTCTCACTTGTATTGTCATTACATTGTGGATTGACAAAATCCTTTAGGTCAATATATATGATGCATTCTCCTCTGTCCGTTTTCAATGAAACAAACAATATGTTAAAATAACAAGATTAAGTATTTAGCATTATTTTCAATTGATTTGTCCACGTGATACAGTAACCCTTAATTTTATGCATATCTTCTACATGTATACTATTAAATGAGAAGACCTTATTTTCTTCTCTTCCTTCCACAATAAATCAATCATCATGCCTCTATGTCCTATAAAAAAAAATGTACCATGCATAGTCGCATTTGTCATCCTCACTTATGATTATTTCGTTTGGGTTATTTTGGGAGAAAAACAAAAATAAAGGCGTTCAGATATTGTTTCTGTTATCGGACGGACTTTTAAGTCATAGACAAGACTTCCGTTTATGACTGTTGAAAATAACACAGAATTTTGATAAATTTACAAACAACCCTTAATTCCGAACTTGATTACATACAATATTTTGGGTACCTGAGCTACAGGAACCGGTATCAAACATTCTTCGGTCCCTGGAAGCGATAAAAATCCGATTACTTGGGACCCCTGGAACCGATATATAATCATGTTTTATTTAAGAAATAATTCATGCAAGCCCTAGATTTGTTGTAAATGTTCACATGGCCTGGGTTGTTATATTGGAATGTTATCCCGAGCGTAAGCAAGGAAGAAAAATTAACGAATATAACGACCCAGGCCATGCGAAAATGAAAACAAATCTATGGATATAGTAAAGTTTCCAACTGAAAAGTCTGACGCCATTTCAGTAAAATATGACGTTTTGTGCACAAATCGCATAGTGATGTCGTCGATTTGTAGTGGTTGTGGTTTATTGAGTTTTTTATTATGGCTCTACGAGCGTAACTTGATTACATACATGTTTTGGGTACCTGAGCTACATGAACCAGTATCAAAGATTCCTTCGGTCCATGGAAGCAATACAAATACAATTTCTTGGCACCTCTGGAACCGATACATAATCATGTTTTATTTAAGAAATAATTCATACAAGCCATAGATTTTGAAAAGTTTCACATGGCCTGGGTCGTTTTATTAGAATTTTAATGTTTTAGGTACCTGAGCTACAGGAACCGGTATCAAACATTCTTTCGGTCACTGGAAGCGATAAAAATACAACTTCTTGGGTCCCCTGGTACCGGTACATAATGATGTTTAATTTAAGAAATAATGCATGCAAGCCATAGATTTGTTGAAAATTTTCACATAGCCTGGGTCGTTATATTGGAATTTTATACCGAGCGTAAGCAAGTGATAAAATTAACGAATATAACATCTCAAGCCATGTGAAAATGAAAACAAATCTATGGAATGCATGAATTATTTTGATTGTAATATGGTAAAGTTTCCAACTGAAAACTCTGACGCCGTTTAAGTAAAACCTGGCATTTTTGTGCACAAATCGCATTGTGACGTCGTCGATTTATAGTGGTTTTGGTTTATTCAGTATTTTATTACGGCTCTATTCATATGACGTAATAAGCACCCCATATTAGAATTAATTTGCTTTCTTAAAAGTCAACAACTTATTAAGTCTTGTGCCCTTTCCAGATTTCAGTAAAATATGACAGTTTTGTGCATAAATCGCATTGTTTATTGAGTACCCTTTTATTATGGCTCTATTCATTATTCAATTCTTATTTGCAAATAACACATAATAATCTTATTTCATTAGTGGAATCCGTTTCGAATGACTGAAATTGAAAAGGTTAACATATCGATTATTATGTCTTCTGCAAAACGAAACAAAAATCATTGTGAAAAAGCAACTCGCCTCCTAAAAATTGTGCGTTCATGTTACTACAAATTTTTGACGGAACTTTGCGTTGACATTCTTTAGATTTACATCCAATATTTTGAACTGGTCGAAAATTTATATTGACATCAGTACATGTTTCAGATACTTTTGATACCTTTCCTGAAATTCTCCAGTCATAAAATCTTTTACAAAAATTCATCCTACAACAGTTTACATACTTTCAACAACGTTTTAATGCCCGCGATTCGCGGGTGTGTTTTAGTCAACAATTTAATCTTGTAAACATCTTTTTGACGGCATTGCTAATCAACAACAAAAATCAATACATATACATGTTTCATTTTTATTTTCAACCAATGATACTTCCGCCTGAATTTACTTCTTCTTCTTCACATATAAAATAATTATGATCGTCACAATCTGCGTCATGCCATCGATAATGATCACGCGCATAAAATAAAACGCAGTGTTCATCGTTTCCATTGTGATCTGGCTGGTTATTACCCCAATCTGTAAAGTTTGGTTTTGTAGCGCTTTCCACCCATTCCCACTCGTCCAATGCGGCTTCGTCAGTCAGTCCAATGAAATAATGATGTTTGTGATCTACAAATATAAATAATTGAAAGCACGTGAAGCAGTTTAGAATTATAGCACGAGAAAATACCACGTCTATATTTATCAGCTTCAGCGACATCATTTGGAAGATCTGACAATTCGGGGTGTGCGTGATATTATTATCATTCTTGGCAATAGATTTAGGAAAGATTAACACACTAAACTTGGACATTTAAAAAAAAATATTCTGAAAAATGTTAATCTTGTTTTTCTTTAATGCCCATCTGCATCATTTTTTAAATTCTTAACATGTAGAACGTCTTTCAATTAAGTTACAATATCATAGAGCAATTTTGTCTATTCTTTTTGTTGATTATTCTAAAGTCTTGTTTATAACATCGAGAATGTAAACGTGGAATGTGTCAAAGAGACAACAACCCGACCATACAGAATAGATTACAGCTTATTGCAACCAATGGGTCTTCAACACAGCGAGAAAATCCCGCACCCGGAGGCGGTAAACCTGTTTATAAAAAGGACAATTAGTTTCGATATTAAAACGTTACTATTTGGAACGATCTGATTAGCCAACCCGTCATATACCAAGACGTTGAGACAATAAAGTGTAATTAGCGATGTTAATTCGAGTCTGTAAACTAATATATTTCTACCAGATCCTAACTCTATATATTTAATAGGTTGCTTTATTGGGTGGCAAATATTTTACACGCACATCAAATGTAAGAGTCTGCTACATACAACTAATTCAAAATGGGTTTTTAGCAAAGTAAATTAATTTTGTTTTTAATATTTTGTATGAAGTATTTCTTACACAAATATTCTAACATAATATGTCTCTCGGAAAAACTAGGATCACTTGAATGATTTCGGAAAATAACTTAAGGTAACCAAGCTGTATCTAAATATTAAATGCTAAAACACGATTATATTAATTCTATGAAAGTACAAATACAAGTATACCATTTGAATTCCTCATTTGTGCTGTATCTTTCAAGAACTTGTTTGTATCAGCATCCTCGATTTCAGCTAGGTGTCCTCCAAAAACACGGCAACGAAACTGAAAAATGAGCGATGAAATACAACGTTACTGTCTTTACAGTAACAACAACCAAAAAAAAAAAAAAAAAAAAAAAAAAAAAAAAAACCACACAAAATAAAACCAGCAAAGATCTGGTAAAGAATAAAACAACCATGTTCAAAGTCAAAGGTAAAAATATAAAAAAAATATATATACAGAATGTACAAAACAAGTACAAGCTACAACAATGTATTATTGGACTATAAAGATCAATGGAAACGACAAGAAAGAGATTGGGAAGTTGTAGTCCTGATTAATTACCGTTTCAGATAAATTATTTCACCCTTTTTCCATTTTCAGAAACGTAAATTTACGAGTAGGTGTATGTTTAGCACTATACCACATGTAACTTTCTAGGATTTTGTAGGATTGGACTAATTTGAGAAATATTCACATTAGATTTAAATTCCATATAAGGTTATGTTTTCATAATGCCAAACAATATTTCCCATATGATGTTCTTAACCGTCAATTTACCACCTTTATTGCAATCTACAATGTGTGTGTGTTTTTTTTTTTTTGTTGCTTACCTCAGCATTTGTCCAAGTTTCTTTCTCTATGGCAAACATGTAACACCTATCTCGGAAGTGCAGCCACCCATGTCTACATGCATCGTCTAATAAAACTGAATAAAACAGAATGTACATTTTAAAGTAAATTTTAAGGGGAATATGATTACAAAATTTGTTGTTCAGTGGCAAATATTTCAATATTGCATTCCATGACAAAACAGTTTTTAAAATACACCAGATAAATAAATTTAAAAGGGTATGGACGTAGTGAATATTGGTTATCTTGGATTCCTAAAGGACAAAAAAGGTTATAAAGAAAGGGGTAAAAAAAAAAGAGGTTGCCTCCGTTTTTCAAAGGGCCCTCGATGTTAAGTAAACAGTTTTCAGTGAAGTGGTTTATAGAGTGGTGTTGCTCTTTTGGGCGTTTTTCTTGTTTGTCCATGTGAAATATTTGTATAGTTAAATCATAAAGATTATTGGCCATATTTATTTTTTATTTTGGTATCGTCTGCCTATTTTGATAAACCTTATAGCAGGCCACCTGTGGATCCCTCAGTTGTAACAACACATCTTCTACACTGAATGTGTATCTCCAGGCGGACGTGCATGTGTACTTATATTGATCCCTCACTAAATGATGGGTGTTTCCGCTGTTTGGGTCTTTCTATCCAACAACAGCAGTTGAGTTAAAATATTTTTATTCATTTGTACAGTACACCGAGGGCAAAATACTTTTTATTGATATTAGATAAGTAATAAGAATTACAGACTTTTGAAGTAAAATATTTATTCTTGATGTATCCTTGATCCCAATGTGCCTGTCGCATTCTCTTTAATCACGCTTTCTGTCTTAAACTTAATGTCATTTAAATTTAATCAACCTTACGGACATTATTCATTTTTTATATATCTCTGCATCTAACACAAATATTTATAAATTTAACTATAAACATAAAATTAATGTAATGTTGAAGTTTTTTTTAAAATTTACTCACGTGGAGACGAAAGTGAGAAACAACACAAAAATATTCCGATCTTAACTAATTGCAACATTTTCAAATATTGTAAAGATAAATAAATACGGACAAGTTCAATACATGTATATGGTATAAGTAATGATAAGACCATACATGACTGAATAATACCTGACCTAATCAGAAGATATGAAGGTATAGTATCTATTAACATGAGAGGTACTGGTTCTTTACTGGAGTAAATAATACCTGACCTAATGAGAAGTTATGACGGTAGGGTATCTATCAACATGAGAGGTACTTGTACTATACTGGGGTTAATACATTTGTAATACCTGACCTGATGAAAAATTATGAAGGTATAGTATCTTTCAACATGAGAGGTACTGGTTCGATACTGGGGTAAATAATACCTGACCTAATGAAAAGTTATGACGGTATGGTATCTATCAACATGAGCGGTACTTGTACTTTACTGGGGTAAATAATACCTGATCTGATGAGAAATTATGAAGGTATAGTATCTTTCAACATGAGAGGTACTGGTTCTATACTGGGGTAAATAATAACTGACCTAATGAGAAGTTATGACGGTATGGTATCTATCAACATGAGAGGTACTTGTACTATACTCGGGTTCAAAATACCTGACCTAATTAGAAGTTATGAAGGTATAATATTTCTCAAAATGAGAGGTACTTGTACTTCACTACGTTCAATGAAAGATTGAACAAATATCGATTCAATGACATTTTATAATAATTAAAAAGACAATTGCAATTTTCTGTAATATATTAACATCGATTAGAGCAATTAACCTGTCGACGTACTACTTTAAATGTATATTAAAATATTAAATGAGAATTAACTATTTAAAATGATCTTATTATTCTATGTTTTATCTTAAAAGGGTCATTTGCTGTCAAAATCAAAAACATCGATTTGACAAAAGAATCTCGTTTGATATTTATCAAACTAAAAAGTTTATGCAAATTACAAAATGTTCAAAAAGAAACAATTACCAATGCTTGAACTCATTATAATATATCAGCATGGCATGCCTATTCTAGACTAGACGCCATCTTATTATTCACAAAGATGACCTCTGATGACTGCCGCGAACCATTTAACCCGATATTAATATAGATAAAGATATGAATAAACAGACAAGCACGTGCAATCGTATGATGACTATTTTTATTAGCCGGATTGATTTCATCTAAAAGACTGAATATAGAACTAAACAGGATTTCCTGTTTTCTCCCTTACACTTCAAAATTGACATTCTTTTCTTTTTAATGAATGTACATGCTGACTTCATGCGCAACTTATCTGTACTAAAGGTCAAGTTTAAGAATGCATGCATATAAAATTTAAATTGGTGGAAGTATTTAATTGCAAACCAACAGTACATCAGCGAAGCGATATTCATTTTTTATTATGTTTATATTCACGTCATTTTGACTTTGGTGTATAATTCAGTCATGGCAATAATTGGTAGTAGGATCATATAATTCTTGACCATGGTATTGTTTTTTTTCTACTCAAGGTATTGGTTAAGTTTTAAGTGTCTTCTGCATTTTTTTTATCTTTTGGAATTTACTACAAGTCATCTTTGGACCTCTCATAAATTACAAAGTATCTGCAGCATTGAATTGATGAGGCTCTCCAGGCAAACACAGATGCCTCCACAGTTTGGGCCGATTTGTCGGGTGACAGTAGTTCAGTATAACATAGCTTTATACATCTGTACAGTACGTCAAAGGCACATTAAGTTATCGTTTGATTAGACATGTAATAAGAAATACAATGATAATAGAGGTAATATTTTCATTCTTTATTATTTTGTTTTTTGAAGAGTCCAAATCGTATGTTTTAATATTGGCGTGTGTTAAAAGCTGTAATCACCTGCTGATGAAAGCGAGAAACCAATAAAAAATATCGATCTGGAATAAATGCGACATTTTAAAGTTTGAAAAACTTATGAGTTTGAATGTCCTGTGGGTATCTTTCGCCTCTCTTTTCGAATGTTGTAACGATAAAAACGACAATTAAGTTCAGTAAATTGTATAAGGATTGATAAGATCTTACATAATTGCATTTAATCTGATGAACAATACCAGACTTAATATAAGTGTTAGAAAAGTAGATTTTTGGTGCCGGTTTTCATTTCTAAAACTACAACAGGCTATAGTGGGGCCAATCTCGAGAAGCATAGATAATCATTTCTTATTTATCTAAATGGTTGTGTTTTGCTACTGCTGAAATCATTTCTAAACAATAACATAATAACAGTAGAATCGGGTTTAAACAATAACCACATATAACAGCCTTTTTGTAATCTCAACGTTGTAAACCCAAAGTATGCCCTTTCATGGAAACTGAAATGGTTTGTTGGTGAGGGAAGGGTTGGGCGCTCGCAAACATGTTTCTTTAAGATTTAAGAGAAAATTATTAACGATAACTCAGCATGCATAAACATTGCAAATTAGAACACAAGTAATGTATAATTATTTTCTAGATAGCTTAAAACAAATACTTTACTCTAAGAATTCGATCAGAACTGCTTTTTTTCAATAGAGAAACGCCCACAATTTTGTTTAAAAATTTGTTAATAAGCACTGCGCATGCATGGACGTCATGTTTCAAAAGCAACGTTTTCAAAACCCGATTTTAATGACTGATTATTAAAATGATGACCTACTTATATAATCTGTTATCATATTTATATTGAATTGATATTTTATCCGTGTTTCATTGAAAACTTGTGAATAGAGTCCAATCTCTAGCGAATAATGGGGTGAAGATTAGAACACACAACAGTAAAGATCGTCACATAATTATTGTGAGGCTGGCGAATGGGGTCGTCTTTTTTTTTTCTTTTCTCTGATATAGGTGTGCTATGTATCTACGATGATGTTAAAACATTTATTACGGAATAAGTATACTTTCTTACCTTACCGGTTCACCTAGTCCATGCTTCCAATTTATAGCGGAATTCGTTTTGCTACTTTACCTTTTAGTTTGCTGTATATTTCTTGTTGTTATCATATTGTTGTCGTTGATGCTGTCTCCGTTTTTGTCTTTGGTCTTTGTCACTTGATTTTCGAATTTTGGATATCGCCTGAACCGTGATAGCCCTTGATTTTACTTTGAAAAAAACAGGTGCATAACCACTCCAACCTACTGAATTACAGCAATGGTGATTTGGTATGTGTTAGAAACTTTTAAGAATGATGGTTTGCTTATTTTGCTTGATTTTTTTTGAGTTATTATATCTCAGAATGTCCAAAATAATCATAGAAAGATCACGATCTGTAAAACAAAGAAAGATTATTTTTCTTCAACATAAACAATACACTTCAATTTGACTTCAGAAAACTCAGGTTTATCGTCGGCTGATCATCTCGTGAAAGACAGTCATGTTGGTTATAAGTTAGGTGAGCAGCCACCAGTGTCACATCGTTTCCTGTTATTTGTCATTCTTATTTTATAGTGGGGTTTTAATTTTAATGTTGCTGAAATGTTCTTCAGTTTGATTCTATAAGTCTTTGATTTACTTTAAAAGATGCATCAAAACGAGAAATATTAGTACTTTTCGTATAATAATAAATGTATCTAAAATGTAAAGTTGGAAAATAAAACTATCCACGTCTATAAGATCTTCGCCAGCCAATTTTGCCAATCTTGACAAAAGAGAAAATAAGGGACTGGTTCGTAAAACTTGGCTAAAAAAGTATGTCTGTATGGAAATAAAGGGACATATGGTAAGAGAACACAAGGTAATATAACACTAAAAACTACAAAACACCTTCACGCTGTCCCAATTGATCTTCTATATTGCAGGGAGCTCTCAACTATTAATCAAGCTCCGGACTAAACAACTCAATAACAAATAGACCGAAACGTTCAAACCCAAAGTAGCATAAATAGACACAAAAAACACCGTACTAGAATGTGCATTGTATTGCATTCATTATAAATATAAACAGGCGGGTGCTTGGCGTTTGTTCGTCCGCTCTACATTTAATATGTAGATTCTCCTTACCATTGATCGATAATTCAACACTATTTTCTCACTTTATTTAATGTTTCCTTTAGAACTAATTCCTTGTTTCACATGATTTCTTGGGCATGCGAAGTGAGATACACTCTGAAATATCATATTTAATTAGCTATTTCTGTATTCCATCATCCAGAACTGTTAGGGAATTACGGTTTGGGTTTTGCATGAAATCGTTTTCACCAACTTCACATCCTAGAGTAAAACCCGATATAATTTTCGGGGGGATTGAGACGGAGATTTTGAATGAATATCATACAATTTAACAACTTATAAAAAGCAATGCACGTATAAATTTCTCTCCTTGTCTTAATGACAATTTTCACCATAAATGCTAATTCAATACTAGTATATAAATGTTGAAACATGTTTTTGTGTATGCGAGGCTAGAATGCGGTTTAGCATATTTTGACTGAGGTTTTATATTTATCTCAAATATCAAGTACATTTTTAAAATTTCTTCTGACTAACGAATGACAACTTTAGTATCTGCCACAATAAAGACGGATATTAAAACTAAACACGGTCTTGGATTTTTTTTACTACGCATGAATCCGAGCCCGTTTTATTGTATGAAATAAGTTTGTCAAAAAAATCATTTATTCAAAATCATAAAATGCAAAAAATACATTTTGCAATTGAATCATTTGGCATAGGAGTTCATAATAAATATGAAATTATACTTCGTAATTCATACAAAATTAAACCAAATAAAATAATATCAATTGAATAAATGACAAAGACGTAAGAGTGAGGACAAAAATCTGACCCACTTATATATATATTTATATACAAATCTACTTATAAAGATAAGATCAAGATAGGTATGCAATTGGTTATTTAAGTTTAACACAAATTGTTTTATTAGCATTGGAATATAACAAGTTTTAGTATGATGACACATATGACACACACACGTGAACAAGTTTCACAAGACATAAGAGATTTCATAAATTTACAGTCTAAATAGGTTCCTCTTCATATCAGTCTAAGTAATAAATAATACATAATTATTCTTCCCTGCTGTATCAAATTATTGTATTCAGCTTTTATGTAAGTAATTAAAACCGAGTATTTGTTAATCTTATCTTATTGATGAATTTGAATAAAACATCGATATGAACTAGCCTGTGTTATCAATAAATATATATTTTTACACCGGTTTGGACATTCAATTATAATTTAATTTAAATCTGCATCATTAAAGAGGACGTTTTGATGAAAATCCCTTTTAAAACAACCCGTTTAGTTAAACTTAATTTAAACAAATAATTCGATTGTTGCAGTGAAAATATGAATGACAATATCATGACACAATATATATTAGGATACACGTATTGATGCTATACAAATTCACAAGATACAATTGTGCATCATAATCTATTTACAAATATACATATACTCAATATCAAAAGCTAATTTATTTACAAGTGTTATATATTTCACTCACGAAAACGGTCATGAATTTGATCCTAGAAACATCAATCAACAGGGATTACCAAGTAAACAATCCAACGTTGACATTACGTTGTGACAACGTAATACTATCGTTGTGACAACGTAGTTAAATTACGTTGGTACAACGTAATTTTGTGGACTCCAAGGCACGTGCTGACAACAAACCAAACAACGATGGCACAACGTTATTTATTACCATCATAAGACGTTGTAACAACGTCACAACACAACTGTAAATGTCCCTTGTCCTCATTTGATTGATAGGAGTAATATGATTCCATTGAAGAAGTAAACAGGGTCTATAGTTTATTTTTTTGACCTGTTTTAAGTTGTAAATTTGTCTATGTAGGAAAGATGGACACAATGTCGATATGTAGTCTATTTCCAAACTGCCAGCTGTGTATAATATAGTCACAAAAGGTTTTTTTTTACCTTTTTGCCAGGTTTAAATGTCAAATGTATAAATATCTCGTTTTCCCAAAAGCTTTGCATTATATTTTACAATAACCTGTAGTTTTGTCCAATTCATGTTTTACGCAGTTGTTTAAGGTTAAAGTCTTAGTTTTTAACTTTTGCAACACTGAAGTACAAGATTACACATTACCATTTAACAAAAGCAACTTTTCTTTAAAAAAATTAACACATAATACTATTGGAAAAAGGAGATTTTGTATGATGGCCAATGAGACAACCCTCTATCCTAAAATCAAATATTGATGATGTTAGCAATTATAGGTAACTGTACAGCCTTCAACATGACATCTTGGTACATGCTGCGACTTCTGAATGTTTAGGGTTTTAGTGTTCTAGAATATAGATTTCACTATGATGGTGGAAATTCTAGAATGTAGATTTCACTTTGACGAAGGAAAACATTTTTTAATGAATTATTCAAAAATACAACAAACTACCACATATACCTTAATATTTACTTTAGATTCATTCAGCTGGATTCACTACACAATAACAAGCTAGGAAAAAAGTTTGGAAAAAGGCCCAAAAGCTGACTGTCTAATTTACAAATATATATTCTACACAACTTATACACACTTCTAAAAATATCCAAAATGACGAAAATACCTGAAATTCAATCAAACTAACTATTGCTTTTTCCATTGACCAACTAGAGATAGATCTATCCAAAAGTTAAGACTTCTTTTTTCTTGGCTACATGAACCAATAAAAAAATAATATGTTTCTGCATTTTTTAAATTTTTATTCCAAATTTTAGTCTTGTGTTGGTTGTATACATGTCATTCCAAATTTTGGTTTTCTGCCCTCTGATCAGCTGGTCTTGTGTTGGTTTCAGGTCTCTGAAAAAAAAAATAATCATAAATTATAATATACAAAAAAAAAAGTTTATCCCAACTTATGAATTACAACAGTTCTTAAAAAATATCCTGTATGTAAACATAATCACTATTTTTCTATTGCTTGTCTACAATAAATCTTGCAGATTCATAATTATGTTGTGCTGTTACTGAGATGTTTGTATCTTTGCCAATTATACACATTTTGATAATGTATGTTAGAAATTTTAACATAATTTCAACGGTATATAATAATTTATAACTTTTGGTTAACCTTTGTTTTTTTTTTAAAAATAAATTTGTTGTTAAATTGAACATGTGTTAATGAAATTATGGCTGTTCCAGAAAATACTATGTCCCCCAACCAGTAGTTATTCGACAAAAATAATGACTTTGGTTTTCTCAAAATTGTCATTTATCATGCAATTAATTTAAGATATTCATAGGATTTTACCTTAATAAATTTAGAATTTACATCAATACAGCAAGACCTTATATCATATGCCAATGAATGCAATCTATAAAATCAACAAATTATAATTTGATAAATAAAATTAATAAAAGAAGAATGTGTCCATGAGCCACAAATGATGTTATTAAAGGACATAACTAAAGAACAGTAAAACAGATGCTCTCCAAATTCAAACTCTGCGTTTTATGATAATAAGCATTGTGTATAAATTTCATAATATGTCGTTCAGGCAAACTAAAGTTAGAGAACAGAAACCAATTTTGAGTTCAATGTATGTACGTACAGTACAAGAGTAAAACTATATCACTCAGTGAAGGAGGGCATAAAAAGAGCTGATCAACTGATGTTTACCTTTTTATATCTTGGTCCATCTTTTTGAGCTAGCTGGTGCATGCTTACTGTTACTGCAATGCATTCCTCAACCTCAGACACATTGGATCTGTGGATTTTTATACAAGACTCTGGAAAAAAATTATAAATACATTCAATTATCTTCTATATTCTTACGTCTGTTTACATGCGTGTCAATCCAACAAATCTTTGGGAAAACTAGGTAGGTGACTAATTTACATGCATTCAAAAATTCATAAGTTTTATGATTGATTACGACATTGTTTCTGATCACACATTTAGTGAGAGTTGAATATAGCTCGTCATTGATAAACATGTAGATTTCATACCATAAATTGAACAGCAAAAAAGACGTCCCTATATACAGGTTTTTTTAACACCAGTAAACTGGGTTTTACCCTGAAAACAGGAAAATTTTACCCAACTTTTCCCGACTGGATCTTAGTCTAAATAATTATGACGTCTTGGAAAGCTATTTTAATTTTTTTTTCTGTGACGCCTATCTTCGACAGTCTTTATTGGCACAATTGACATGTCTATTCCCATGTCAGACCCAGTGACACATTGATTGTTGGTTGCTTAACGTCCAGTGGCAAATATTTCATGCATGTTCAGGATGACCCCCAGTGATACATGTAGTATTATCATTAATTGGCCAAGTTTGTAATATGCCAAGTTTGTAATGTGCCAAGTTTGTAATGTGCCGAGTTTGTAATGTGCCCAGATGTCTAGCTTCGCATTTGTGATATTGATCAGACTTTTATGCTTGCAACATTATCAAAAAATAACAGTGCAAAAGACACTTGCAGCCTTAATATATAGGGATAGTAGCTCTTGTCATGGATAGAAAACAAGTGCCTGTGGCTGTGCACCCCCCCCCCCTTTTTTTTTACTTTCTACAGCTAATTGCATATATCTTAAAAAACAACACTAGCTAATCGAGCAATTTGAAAAATGGATTCAAATAACACAAATTTTGGCTAAAATATCTTGTATCAGTGCAATATATTGACAGTAAAAGAAGAAGTATCATATTTCAACACGGTCACGGACAACAGACTTGAAAGAGGCGCACAACACGGCAACAGATGTTTTATTTTCTTCAATCATACTGGTTTTAATCATGGAGAACCTTTTTGGCGTAATGTGCAATTATTATATTACCTTTTTCTTTGTTCTCGAATCTGGATCGAGCTAAATTTCACTGCAAGTTTTATCACTGTTTTTAAAAACCAAGCGGTGAAAGTGCGCATGCTCAGACTTTTCATAGTATGCAGTGGTAAAACCCGAGTACTGCTGAACGTTCCACTATTATAACCGATCGTAAAAAACCGATTATGAAATTAAAATAATAAATGATGACAAAACTTTAATGATATATTAAACAATAAATATTCATATAAAATATATATATATTAGAACATTAAAATTGGATTTTCTTGGACATTTTGGTGCAAATTATGTCTGTGCGGGAAAAAAGGGGGATATTTTGAAAATCGAAAAAATCGTGAATATATTCTAGTGAATGTGAATGATATATCCAGTAAGACTCATAACCACAAAATTCGTTCCATAAAACCAGATTTAAATGTGTCACTGGTATTCACAGGGTTTGTTCACTACGTTATTATAATGTTGATACGACGTAACAAAATGTTACGTCGGATTATGACAGTTATAAGTACGTTGTCACAACGTAATAAAATGTTACGTCCTGACAGGGTACTAAATTTACGTAAATTCGACGTAATTTTATAACGTCGTCTGTACGTCTGCATCCAACGTTGGGTTTTTACGTTCCCACAACGTTGGTACGACGTAAACTGAAGACATGACGTTCAGACGACCATTAACCGACGTCGGGAGTACGTCGTGTGTTTGCTGGGTAATTTGGGGTAATTTTCACAGTTTTCTAAAATTTCTGTAATCAGATGTGGATTCCTACCAGATCTTTCTAAAGCATGGAGTAGCTCTCTGATTGTTGAGTCATCCTCTTTGTTCCTCCAGCAATATAACATTTGCCTACTGACTTCACGGAGTACTTTTGGGTTGTCGTATTCTATCTGTTCCAGACGTTCTATTTCAATTCCAAGTTCTCAGCCAAGAGCCATCCACTCCTTACCAATACGAAGACACAATCTGTCAAGTATCTCATCACTTGGCGGCAGATTAAGAATCTTATCAGGTAAATTTAAAACGGATATTTGCTTTACACTTTCATACAATATAAGCTATTAAGAGCAATTTGGTCCAACTATGTTCAAGAATTCTGTAAGATGATATGTTGGTATACATGTTTTAAGAAAAAAGTATCAACATCCCTAAAGATTTTGAAATACAAAATGCCCCTTTTCTTCAAAACATGTTGTTTTTCTCAAATTGAAAAAAAAAATTTTTTAATGAATTACTCTGCGTCAATGTCATACTTTGGACTAACATTGGTTTGTTACCAATATCATGCCATTGGTGTCCATATGTCCGTTTCAACTTACAAAAAAAACCAAGTAATTCGCATCTACGATGCTAACAATTTTAAAATTCTTAGATATACGTACTATCAAATCAAAGGCTTGTTTCATGTTCATTTTATTTTTGCATATGTTTGCTTTGGATAAGTCTTACATTATAAGTTTTGTGGAACAGAAATATCATTGCCATTGCTACGAAAATGTTATATCAGGTAGCAAATTAAGACAATACAACAAACTTTTTAGAAAATTTCTGAAACGGTTTTTTCCGCTTAAATATATGAATCAATTCAATTTCATACAGCTTTAATGCATACTTCATATGCTCCTATAAAACAATGTTAATGGAACTTGATTTTCGAAATTTCATGTCTTGTACAACTTTTTATTTTTGTTCGGCGGCAGACAAATGGTCTTTTGTCTGAGGGACGCCTCCGGGTGCGGGAATTTCTCGCTGCATTGAAGACCTGTTGGTGGCCTTCTGCTGCTGTCTGTTCTGTGGTCGGGTTGTTGTCTCTTTGACACATTCCCCATTTCCATTCTCAATTTTATTTATAAACTAAGGATATATTGTCGACGTGGTCATACAAATGTATATGTTGATGAACATAAACAGTCTACCGTATGTATAATGACTTGGGGCAATCATTGTACACTTACTCCTTTAATCACGTATTAACGATTACTGGAAGAGTTATTGGTGGGTGTTTTGTTCTTATCTTAGCTGTCAGTGTGTGTTTTAAATTTTTATAAGGTGGAGAAAAAAATCATTATTATAACAAACATGACAAAAGAAAAAAAAATGGGAAAATGCTTTTATCTAAAGAAAATGTGAGACACTTTCATGACGTAAATTCAAAGACAAGCACGTTACAAATGAATAGAATGTAACACCTGGAACTTTATGGGAATATCACTTTATGGAGGAATATTGTACTGTAACAAATATATATTATAACATATCATACCAGTAGCCACTTCTTCCTGTCGTAGAATCTACAATTGAAAAAAGATTTGAGTTGTCTTTACTGTGGATTTGTTCTAAATAAAGCAAACAATTTAACTTCATTTTATTCTCGATTTCTGATTGGTTCGTAAGTTTCTTCATGAAGATTGTTGTTATAGTTGTTTGTCCTTTCATCGTTTTCTTCTTGGCTATGATGTTGGCTATTTTTTTCACTTAAGATTGTATATTTTCTTTAATATTAAACACCAACAAGATTATGTTAACAAAAATAAAACAAAAGTCGTCCTAGCATGTTACTGATTACATCTAGAAACTGGTTTTTCTGTTTTTGTTTTCATTTATTTATTCAAATAATTGTTCAAAAAAAAAGTCACAAAATTATGTAGTTGGTACATCGGTTTTACAACAAATTTAACCAGTTTTCTAGATTAAATACTCCCTCAGACAAAGTTAACGTTAGATTGGTTTGGTTATTAATTTTATGTCTTTTTTTTGTCATAAAGCTCTCCACGTGATTCGGAATTTATTCATCCTTGGTTTTCAAATGTCTGGCTTTCAGCGTTCTTAAGCGTTCTTGATGAAGGTTTTTAAGAAAACCGCTTGGCAGGATACCAGTAACAAAGTGTTATTTTCATTTTCTATAAATAAGATGTGATAACAAAGAATGAACAATAGTATTTGTATTACACAAATCTCTTCCTTTTCGAGTTTTAAAATGAAATGTCTTTCCTGATGAAATCGGAATTAGAAAAGGGCATACGGTACAGATTTGATCCAACGGTTATTTTTTTTTACGAAAATTTGCATACAAGCTTTTTTCACCTTGTCAATTCAAATATGAAACAAAAGATACACCTTCATGTGCTATTTTTGAAGATAAATTGGATCGACATTTTAAACATTTACTAACAATTTCAGTTTCTTGATCATTTCTATCATTTGGACAGACATACCTAACTTTTTTTTTTTATTTCAAAAGATAAACACAAGCGGTATTTTGGAATATCTTCTTAAAATTATCATGCTTTAAAAATTGGTAACATTTCTTGATTTAGAAGGGAAAAACCGGCAATTTTGTTGTATATTTATCTAATTTTTTAGAAATTAATCCGTGATGTTTTCATAAAAAAAACTAAAAACAAAAAAACAAAAGTGAATTTAAAACAGAGGGGCCAATGAACACGTTTTTTAAGCTAATGATTAAAATCAGTCAAATAAAATCTTTTCCTAATATGTCACAGTTTAACATTGCAACAAATAATATTGTACGCGTTAGCAACGTAATTACTTCCCCTGTAACTGTATCATATGCCCTTAAAGATTTATTTACAATTTCAACTAATTACCTGACACATTGTATGCTTGTTGATTTTAGCAGTCTCCATTACATTGACGAAATCTTTACAAGATTTGTTTTTTTCTCTGCATATACGAAGGCTGTAAAATTTATTCATAGGAATAGAATCAGAACCAATGTCATCAAGTTTAGTATTTGAGACTCCTAGGTGGAATGCCATTTTACGTACTTCATCCTTGGTCAAGCTGTTGCAAATACGAAGCAACTGTGCGTCGTTGAGTAGCATCGACAGAATGGCATCTACTATACCTGTATTAGTTATTTACATTATCAAAAAAATTCATAAATGGTGTTATAGGGCTAATTATGTATAGTAGCCTAACTATTGACATGATTTGTAAATGTTGTTACGCCAGACGAAAGACACAGTGTGGCATTTGAATAAAATCAGTTGAAAGGTGAAATCAAAAATGAAATTGCAGAGTTTATATTATGTGTCAACCTTAGACTCATAAAACCCGTAATATCATACAAGACCTGTAATTGGATATTGTATATTGATCCTGTGCTATTTTGTTATACCGTGAAAGTACTTTTATTCTTGGGTATCAATTGTTCGTGGTTTGTGCAAAGGTAACATGTTCGTGGGTTCTACAATTCGTGAATTGTAGTTTTTTGAAAGAAATTGAAGCCATCTGAAACGAATACTCGTGAAAATAATCATATATTGTGTTTTACTGGACACACAAAATTAAGGTGTTAATATTCCCTAACGTGTTCGTCTTTCATTACTGACAACAATCATCAAACTTTAAATAACATAATTGCTTTTGGAAATAGGCTGATTCATCTATGCTTTCAGATTTTTTTCGATTGAGGGAAATTGCAAAGTAACTATTTTAATTGTTGCACACTTGTAATCAGAAGTGATGACCCTAATTAATCCGAGATCGAGTGATCAACAGATAAACGATCACCAAAGGTGTTAATTGGGTCATAAAGATGTCACTTAAAGAAAACGGTTACGTAAAAAAAATGCTAAAAAATTTACTTTGAATTGTAGAATAAATTGATATGTGAAATAAAAAAAAAAGCAACCCCAATATGAAAATATTTTTTTTTCGTATGAGAATTATTATGAGATAGAATTAGTACTTCATCATTGCAGATCATCACCGGATCTGACTGTTATCGATTAAAACTAATTTTACATGAGAATTAAAAGATTACAAATTGTAAAGTTGAGGTATTTTAAAGATGAAATGGGTAAAATTCTGTCTGAAGTTGTATATATAGAAAAAATGTAAAATCACAAAAATACTGAACTCCGAGGAAAATTCATAAAGGAAAATCCCTAATCAAATGGCAAAATCAAAAGCTCAAACACATCAAACGAATGGATAACAACTGTCATATTCCTGACTTGGTACAGGCATTTTCTTATGTAGAAAATGGTGAATTGAACCTGGTTTTAAAGCTAGCTAAACCCCTCACTTGTATGACAGTCGCATCAAATTCCATTATATTGACAACGATGTGTGAACAAAACAAACAAAAACAATAGCTAAAAATGTCACAAATAGGGGTAAATAGTCTAATTCGGTAGGTCACATTCGTGAAAAGGGAAAACTGGATTGTAGTTACGACATAAGGAACATATCATCTGTGAAACGGATATTCCATAACGGTCAACCAACTCGTGATGGCGTCCGTAATATTTACAAAGTGATGATTTCAACTTCACCATTTGGAACTCTTGGTTTAAAAATGAAAATTCACACAATTGGGAAGCTAAAATCATCTCTTTTGTCGTAAAGTTTTGTTTTCAACCGACCCTCATAGTCAATTTCTAGATATAAGTCATAATCAAATGGCAAAATCAAAAGCTCAAACACATCAAACGAATGGATAACAACTGTCATATTCCTGACTTGGAACAGGCATGTTCTTATGTAGAAAATGGTGGATTGAACCTGGTTTTATAGCTAGCTAAATCTCTCTCTTGTATGACAGTCACATCAAATTCCATTATATTGACAACTATAGTTTAAAGTGCACTTGCTAATATTCGATGTATTCTCTAGATCATATGCCCATATCCATGTAGTCAAACCTACGGTAATGGGCATCTTTCATTTTGATTTGGACAACAATTCTTATATTTCATTGTACACTTAAATTCGAGGATAAAGCCATCAACGAAGACCCCGGATATTGGTACCCTACGAATAAAAGTACTTTTATAGTACACGAATTGAAAATATGATTTTAATTTTCTGCCAAATCAAATATAAGCTTATGGACAAAACTCCTATAAATTACATCTGTTTTATCACCAAACAACTACCACAATAGTGGTCTCGTGGTAGCAGAATTGCCTTGGTATGAGAGATTGAATTTCGATTCCCTGCCTGGTGAAACCAAAGACTTTATAATTATTATTTGTAGCGTTTCCTCTAACCGCATCTTTTTTTAGAATCGGACTGGTCAGCTTGAGGTTAGTCAACATAATTCGCAGGAAGTGAATTTACAGTCTTCATGTTGGTAATGACCTTGTGAGCAAGTTAAAAGTCCTGTTAAGCTAATTGGTTTAGATCAAAACAGGAGTAAATTCAAATCACAATTACATTCTATCATTCTGAAAAGCATTTGATAATTGCATCTTGAGACTTAACATCCTTTTATTTTAATCATCGTCATCAGTATCATCATCATGAAAATTGTTTTATTAATCTATAATCACATGATGGAAATTCACATAATAAAATTCAATCTGACTTTTTTGGTGAACAATTGCTTTAAAAGGTTTTTGTCTGTTTTGAATGACGTGTATAGAATTAATGACATACAATTTCTAAATCATTAGAAACTTTATTGTGCACAATTTATAATATTTATCAATGTTCATACGAATTTATAGACAATATTTGACTAAAAGATATCACTTGATAATTGTTGCTAGATTTAAATTGAATATATACTTAAACATTCAAAGCATTTTTTGTACTGCTACATATTTTTCTTCATCGGGGAAGTCAGATTTAAAGACAATTCTTGCATTTACCTTTATTTTTTTCTTTCATGGTTGGAAGACCAATTCCTTAATTGGGTAAACCCAAACATCAAAATAAAGACGGCATGATGATTTCAAAATTCACATATATTAAAAATTGTGTATTCTTTATTAGTGATCTGGTGTCAGATGATACTTCAATTTTCTCATAAGGAGTTTTAAAAAAACGTATAATCACAATGCTGATTTTGTTGAGCCTTATGGTATTATAAGCGCAATTTCAAATAAATGAAAAAGTTTTATAGAAGGTTGTTGTTGATTGGACAATATTGAAAATAAGTTGGTAGATCAAGTTACAAAGAAACCAAAATCATGTAAAGATTTCTATTCTATAATTTATTTTTGTAAGATAATAACGTATTAACTTTATCTTCCCGTAATGAATGGGAAAAAGATTTCAATATGCAGATTGAAGATTGGAATACTATTTACTACATGACTTTCATTATAACCAGATTTCGTATTTTTTAAATACTTTTTTTAAGAAAGTTCATAAGACTCTACCATGTTATCCACTTTATTTGAAGTGTAATTTAAAAGAAACTGAACTATATATTTTTGGTAAAGATATCAAAGATTTTAATTTAACATTTTCTGGGACTGTAATGTCGTAGGACATCTCTGGATGATTGATTGGATTGGAAATTGTGACATTTTCTTGCCTTTTAGCGCAAAAGAGGTAATTTCATGTGTGTTTGAGAATTCAGTTAACAGTAAAATAGTAAAAAATATGTTCTTGTTATTTCAATACTGAATGTACAAATGTAGATGTAAGAACAGTTCCCACATTATATAGGTGTGTAGGAGTAACAGTACTTTATTGTAATTGTGTTCAAATCTACTAAATCCGGCAAAACATACAAATAAACAAAGCCTAAAAATCACATGCAATTCAAAAAAGAGGACTTGGTGCATGGACAAGATAAGTGTCTCAATATTGGATGCATTACCCATATTCAGACATTTTCTGCAAAAACATGTAATAAACTCTACAAAAGTTACGCTTGGGTTGGGGAGCGCGCAAACATGTTTGACACCGCCACATCCTGTATGTGCCTGTCCCAAGTCAGGTATCTGTGTCTGTTTTGATTTTGTTTATGTTTTTGTACATAAATCAGGCTGGTTTTTTTTCGTTTAAATTGTTTTTTTGTCATATCGGGGCCTTTGATTATTGGTTTAGCGATATGGGCTTTGCTCATTGTTGTATGCTGTAAAGTTATCCATAGTTGCTAACCTTCCACGTCATTTGGTTTCCGGAGGAGAGACGTATGCCATAAAGTGATCTATAGTTGATAACCTCCAACGTCATGTGGTCACTGATGGAAAGAAGCTACAACTTTTTTTCATTATATCAATGAAAAAGTCTAGCATTAAACAAATAAGACAAGAAACAACCCATCTGAAAGACATTTGTTCGAAACAAACTTTGTCAGACTTATTGAAATTCGAATCAATACACAAAGGACATAAGTATAAGAGTATACAAAAATAAAGTTGATATTGATTATACAAGCTTTTATATTAAAGGCTTGCGCTAAAATGCTGTCTTTTTTCACCTTTTATATAAATATTGGGTTTTAAAGGTTAAGTTTCGAAAACATTTAGTACATGATGAGCTTATTTAAAAAACATGTGTTGGCTGCTCGGAATGATTGCCATATGCTTTTATGTATATTGGAAACCTCTGCCCAGATGTGTTTTTGCAAAAATAAGATGTTTTTAATATCTAAAAAAAAACAGAAAACCGCTTCGAACGCATAACATTAGAAAGGGTTATTTTCAATTTTTATAGCACTGGGTCATACCGCTGCTATAGGACTATCAAACCCCGAAGGCATCATAAGCTCAGTAGTCAGTACTTCGGAACTGAGATGATTTATAACAAACCTTTCTTAAATTGACCGTGTATTGATTTGAAAACTATTAAGAAACTAATGTTTCGACTCCCTAAGACAAAGTTGATCTTAGACGAATTTGTCTATCATATTAGGTCCTTTTTTGTCTTATAGCTTTCCATCTGTTTCTGTTCTTATACATCATTGGCTTTCAAATATTTGTTTTTGAGTGTTTATGATGAAGGTAAATCCAGAAAATCGCTGCGGTCGCATATGCATGCAATAACAAAGTTTTTTTTTCAAAATTCTTTCTACGACAACAAGCTTTAAACAAATAAAATCATTGTTATGTGTTAGTTTATTAGATCGCCTGAATAGCATACTTGAAATGATCGAGATAAAAACGAGAAAAGGGGGAGAAAAAAAACTTGACGTTTGCCACATTTTCATGTGCCTATTCCGAATCAGGAACCTCGTCAAGATTAATTTCAATTAGTAAACCAAATATTTATTCACAACTGTAAGAAACTATGGCCAGTGTATAGGGTGACTATTTGTATGGACATACATGTATGACTTTATTACAGAAGTTGTTTTTCGGTAATATGTAGTTGAGTTACTTATTGACAGGTGACCCACTTCTATCTTTGTGAATATTTAGCTCGTTTCTTGTATTCAATGAACTTTTTCAATAATGGGACACACAAGTAGGATTGAGTTCTAAAATCGATAAAAACATTTAACAAAATTACATATCACTTTTATGAAAGATGTGGTTTGAAATCATATTTCTGCATGCAATCATTAAACTGTTTTCTGTAAGTTACTCATCAAAACTTACCCTGTCAGTATATCAAATGTCTAGTTCAGATTTGGGTGTAACATATTTATGGTTAGCACAAACACAGTTGGTTACGATACTGTTTACATTCTGCACATCTAGTAAGCAAGTTGGTGACAGACATCCAGATTTCAACTTTACATCAAATGGAACATATGTCTTTGTAAGGTTATCACTTGTGAAGGGAAGAGAGTAAACTTCTGAAATTCTTAGCAAGGTTTTTTTCTAAACATTCTCGGACACAGGATGCAAGATCTCTAGTTATCAACTCTTTTCTTTCCTTGTGAACAATGTACACTGCCACAGTATTATGTTCAGTCTGCACTACTAAATCATGTTGCCTATCAAGAACGACAGCAACAAATCCAGAAAAGAGCAAATCTACATTTTCATAACTTTTGACATTCCAAATGATTAGAATGCTAGCTATGAGTCTGCATGGAATTGCATCTGGAACATCTGTAGCGCTGAATTCAAATACAAAGCCGACACATTTGTCAGTAGTTAGATATTTTTCAACAAAGGTTGACGTATTTTGAGTCGTGATCATACAAGGAACAAGATAACAATCCACGTATATCTACTTTCCACTTTCTCTATCGTAACGTCTCATTTCTGACAGGATATCATAGTGAACCAAAAGCTGCCGGAAATATTCTTCATGTTTCAGAAAGTGGGAGAATATTTTGGAACTCCAGATATTTGCCAAATCAGATTTGGTAAGTCGTCCTTGACGTAAACTGGCTATAATTGGCACATATGTTACAATAGACTTCAGGACATCGATTAAACAAAGTTAATAACTATGTAGTTCCGTAGCTTTGGATCATCGATATATGTCATCTTGCCGCAAATATTCTGTACGCCTAGGAATAATCCCAACTCTGTAGTAGAGAGTGGTTTGACACCGATTTGTGTATTCAGTTTTTCGGCATCTTTAAGACTGATTATATTTTTTCTTTCCTCGACTAATGCTGCAAACATCATCTCAAGGATGAGAAACTGTTTTGGCACCCTTTGTCCCCACTGTGAATTTTCAGTTATTGTCTTTGATATGCATGCTCTTAATTCTTCCATCTTTCTCAGGGTCGTTTTCATTTAAGGAATTAACAAAGAAAAGTTTTTGTAACATAAGATGGCTCTTAATATTCTCATCAGTAAAGCAGGCTGATAAAGTATTTAACAGTTGTGATCGCCTATTTGGTATGTCTTATTAAAAGTAAAATATGTAAAATATTATATAACATGTCTTTGAAAATGAGATGACATTGGTTTCCACCAGTGGATAAAAAACGACTTATGTAGATGTGAAAACAAAGTGTTCGAGTATGATTCAATAAATGTTGCATCAATCGGCGGTAAACATTTAAAAAGTGAGTTCAATGAAGCCTTTAAACTTTCCACGAGTATAAAGGTTTCTGTATAATGTGAACAAAACCACAACCGTATATAATGTGAGCATGTTATTACCTGACAAATAAGGTCTCTGTGTGTTGCCACAAACATCAATATTGGATAATCTTTATTATCAGGTTGACTGTACAGAAGAATTGATGAAACCCATTGTCGGATATTGTCTGCAAAATCATGTAATAAACTCTACAAAAATAACGCTTTGAAAAAGGCTTTTAATAAAATGCTCATGCATGGTACTTGAAATAATCATAAAAACACACATCTCTCTTTTAACCATATTAACAGGATAACAAGAGCTTTACCAGATCATTAGATCAGAAAATACGATAATTAATATAACATCGGTTTTACTAAAAACAAAAGCAAGTATTACAAGTAAATTGGCAAGTACTAATACATTTTAAGAAACACACGAAATAATTATACTAGTTCCTGAGTCAAATAAAATGAAAATGCTTCAACATATGACTCTGTGCTTGTTTGTTGCAGATTAATTTTTAAATTCAGCACAACTATGAAAATAACATGTGGATCAAGGCTACAATAAAATCAAAATTAAAATTGCATTGCTGCAATGCAAACATAATTTAGAAAAATGATATGAAGATTTTTTTAAAAAAGACTTGTTTATCATAATTCCTTCAAAACTAAAAAATGTTTTGCATCATACATTTAGAGTAGATGAAATATGAGTAATGACCTATAAAAATCAGTAATTCTATTCGGCAGCTTTTTTGAAACCAACTTGAAGAAAATTTAAAAGAGGACCGTTACATGTCACATATTCTAGAATTGTTTTTATACCTCATTAGTGTCCTTCAATGTCAGAGTAATAAAGGAAAACATTTTCTAAACTAATTGCAATCGTCGTAAGTTTTCTATTTTTAAAAATTTTTATGTTACTTTGTTATTCAGATGTAAAGCAAAAGTAACCTTCAACCACCATGCGTAATTGAGAATGCTATAACCCCGCTAAATTATGTATGTGTCTGTCTCAGAAGTCAGAAGTCTGTAATTCTGTGGTTGTCGTTTGTTGCTGTATATCATATTTGTTTTCGTTTTATTGTTTTGTACATTAATCTTTCTGATAGTTTTTTCGTTTGAATTATTTTACATCTGTCATTTCGGGGCCTTTTATAACTTGCTATGCGGTGTGGGTTTTTTCTCACTCTTGAAGGCCGTACGGTGAACAAAGTGGGTAACCTTCTACGTCATTTTGTCTCTGGTAAAGATTTGTCCAATAGGCAATCATACCACTTCTTCTTATTTTTATAACAAAATCACTTTAGATATAAAAATAAGAAGATATGGTATAATTGCAAATGATACAACTCTCCACCAGAGACCAAATGATATAGAAGGTCACAGTACGGTTTTCAACGATGAGCAAAACCAATACCGCATAGTCAGCTATGAAAGGTTCCGAAATGACAAATGAAAAACAATTCAAACCAGAAAACTAACGGCCTGATTTATGAAAAAAACACAATGAACGAAATACAAACATGATATACAGCAACAAACGACAACCACTGGATTACAGGTTCCTGAATTAGTACAGTTAAAGAATAATAGATATTTTTACAAATATCTAAAGATCTTTTACTACTTTAAAATATGGTGTTAACCATGTTAAGAGACAACATTTGGAAGTGTCTGTTAATTTAAATAAATTAGTTCGTCTATTGTATAACTCGCTACCTCAACCAACAAAAATTCACCGCTACGGTATAGCCAATAATGTTGAAAAGGGCATTAAACACCAACAACCAATCTATCAATCAATATACAGCTTACATAGTCTTGAAGCAATTTAGAGATTGACACATTATACAGGGTTTACTGTTACAATGTTTTGATCCTGGGTGGTCTTTTTTTTTTCTATTTGTAATGTTTGTATAAGAACTTGATGTGCTGTCTTAGTGACAAATGCCAGATTTCTGTATTGATAGTTATTTAACCTGAAGCAAAAAATAAAATTTCTTTCTGATTGAATCATACTGATACTGATTTCATATTCTAGACATACCAAGTATTGTTATCCTTCTTTCATCTCCTCTGTCACTTAAAGAGTCATTCAAATGTCTGCTGCCATTAAATGTGACGAGATAAATTCCATGTGAAGTGATAAATGTTTGATGGGTTGCATGGTAAACTATTTGCCCAGCGAAATCTAAAACAGGAATTGGTATAACTTCTTGATCACTAGCATGGTCTGTAAAACTGCCATCTTCAAACTCATCTATTTTTTTAGAAAGCTTTTGTAATATATCATCATTTGGAATATCGGGTGGAGTTTTCCTTGGTAATGCACCCTTCTGTTGTATGATATCTTCTACTCTTACTGATTTAAGATATGATACAATCTTTTGGTATATTGCTTTAGGAAAACTGTGGACACCTTAGAAAAAAATGAACAAGTCAGTGACATAATGTCAAGGACAGACATACGTTAAAAGTGAGTTCTTCCATTAATGATATATAAACATAATAATAATAAGAGACAATAGGTAATTATTCCAAATGTCGTTTGAATGCGATCTTCTTTATATGGTCAAATTTAGAAATATGTAAAAAATTTAAGGATTATAAACACTAACCGCCAGTACATCAGGGTGAGAAACATTACTATTAACTGTGAAGTATGAAATTTGCTTTAGTCTTATTTACAAGTGTACGAGAAGTAGTAGGGTATAGCCATTAACATAGCTTTGCGGTATCGACTACCGCTTTTTATTGTAAACTGAATGATTTTTTTTAAAACGAAATCATTTGATTGGATCAAGCGCTTGATCTTATATGTGTTAATTGACATAATCTCATTCAAAATTTGGCACAGAGTTTAACATTCTTTATTGTAACACCCTTTTGTTTTGTCAAAGTATGTTATAACATTTATTGAAACACATATCATTTTATATTTGTCTTGATTTTTATACAAATGACTTCATCTAGAGGAGTACAAAATCAGGGAGATACCTGAAAAATATAAGATGTATTATCTGATAGTCTATCGAACAATAACCTGTTAAAGTTCACATATTTCGTTTTGTCTTTAATGAATTTGTTCCTCTATGACAATCATGCCACATCTCTCTTTTTTTTATTTTTGTTACATTTTGTTTATACATAACGTGTAAATAACTAACTTGACAGAACACCGTGGAACCTTAAATGGAACGAAGTTCAATGTTGTTATTCATTTGACTTAGCACATTTGAACTGAGCACCACTGTTGAGTATTTTTTAGACTCAACGAACGCCTTGTATACTAAAGTATAAGCCTGCTTCTTTTAATCACTCTGATTATCCTCTTTTTGATTTATTGCCAAAACATACACGTCTTTTGTATCCTGAGAGTAGCAGATAAATCATTTGTACGGTTTTATTAAATGAAGCTCTTTGGTGGTGGTATTGATATTGAAATTAACCTTCGAATATTTATCTTTATCGTTTCAACATGTCTTGTTATTCAGTAAAATTAAACACATAATTATAAAATGTTTTTGAGGAGAATCATCTCAACTTTATTTCGGAAATACCCGCTGCTGAACATGATGTATCTGTTCAATATTTTTTGTTCATCTTTATTTGTATTATCTTAATGGTTTATGAGATTTGAACATCGGTAAACCACTCCTGCTGCTTATGTCTATTGTTAAGATTAGATCATATTCCTGAACGTGATATTCATCCATACATTGGACAGTGTAATCACATAAGAAGTGCAAGCACTTAGGGAATGTTTTTGTCATTCCTCTTTTATTCATTTGTGCTTGACTAGTGCATGTAGTGTCGTACCTTACTTGTTCCTTTTTGCATTAGTTAAGAACACTTTTTCTAACCTTTCATCTGAGCTATGATTACTTCAGAAATAAAAATAAATAATAAAAAGAAGTGGGATTGCTTAATGTTTTAAAATCAGAATGAATACCATTTCAGGCCCAAAAGTAATTTAACTGTATCATATATAATCTTATAAGACAGTTGCGGATTTACAAAAAAATGAATCCTCTTTTCTTTTATCGCAAACAAATATTGCTTTAAAACAGTGTATAAACATGAAATTGCAATCGTTTTATCTGAAACGGTTATTGAAAACACAATCAACGATTCATAATATATTTGCCGTATAATTAGAGATATCGTTGTTATGCTCTTGTAACAACCCATCTATTTGTAAAAGTTTTATTTGAAATAAAACTTCCATTCAGTAACAGCAGTTTCGATAACAATACCATGGTCAACTGGTACAGCCACCAACAAAGACCTGCTCTCCTGACAAACATAATAATTATTGTTAATAAAAATTTGACTCGTCAAATATTTTAGCATAACCCGTTGTATGTGAAGTCACATTTTGTTTATGTGTTGTTTTTTTTTTCTTTGGGGGGGGGGGGGGGGGGGGCGGTTTGTCTTATTTTGAATTTAAGACAACAGAGTTAAGGCAATAATACATGATTTCATTGCATTTTATTTTATCATAATCTATATCTTTATTTATTTCTCAACAAACCATTAACAGTGGGTTGTACAGTGAACACAATTTTAATAACAAGACAACATATATGAGAGAGATATGATACTGAGGTGATCATTGTCTGTAACATATGATAAGGAATGTTATTATTCTATAAAAAAAAACAATTAAACTCACGTCTTGAGAGTTTCCTTAAAATTTGTCCTGGAAAACAAAAACAAAACAATAGTATTGTACATCATATAATTTGATGTCTACAGTAGAAAATGCTAACTATAAGCGTGACACAAATTACAGCGGTTTGATAACAAGTACATTTATGATTATTGACACTTGTATCAGAATAATTGCAACAAGATTAATTGTGTTAAATGAAATCAAATGGACCACAATATGTCTTGCTGGACTAAGTGTCTGTATATCTGTAATAATTTTAAAGAGTACAGTTGGTTGAAACAGTGTCAATTTGGAAAATTTTTGCCTAAAGTAAAAAAAAAGGTAAAGTTGTCCTCGAAAGCGTTAAAGTATCCTCTTCCTATCATTGCTCTCTGCAGATCTTCAAAATTAGCCTCAACTAATTCTGTTATCTTCATTATGAAGTCAACTAATGACTTCCAATCGACAGCTATCGTCAGAACATGGTTGTAAGATTCACTATTGTTGTTAGTCGACTCTCTTTCAATTCGTCCTGCATGTTGCGGCTCATATTTTTTTATCTGAGTACTGGCTTCAAAACCGTTTGAAAGTAGCCTTTCAGTGATTGAAATTTTTCTCACTTGTCTGCAAAAACGGCACTAGCGTCGTCATTGGATATGCAATTTCTTCCATATATGAGTTGCTCGATGACTATACGGTCACTCCAATGCATTCCAACTTCTTTTTTGGAAAGGTTTCATTTCAAATGTTTGGTACATAATACGTGAGTTGCCGATGGAAAGGTCTTTACAATGGCATTTAACAACGATCCTTCTTGGTCGGACCTGATGACCAAGTACGAGTTCTCCACATCAGCGCCAGGAGATTGAACCACATGCTTAATTAAAATGTGTCCGTTTTGCAACATATTTCCGATCGTTTGGATATTAGCTGATATCTTTTTCCCGGTTTTCCGTTACATCAGTTATAGTCCGAATTACTTTCTTCTATTTTAATGTATAAGAAATATATGTATGCTCTTTTCGTTTTTTTTTGTGGGTTTTTTTGTGTGGGTTTTGGTTCTTTTCGGTCCTTTTCGGTTCTTTTCTGTAAATCGTCACTCTTGTCTGTAAATCGTTGGACCGATCTTATGTTCTCATTTTCAGACAATATATTTGTTTGGAAATTTCCCATCTAACGCACTCTCTGAAATTTCTTCATTTGAAAAAAAAACTCAGATAAGACCAGTCAGATTATTTTTAGATGAGTGGAATACATAACAATGATGCAAAATTCGTTTGTCTTTGCTGAAGTGTTCAGACACTTGTTTTGCATTGTATCCTTTCGATCTTTTATGTCAAATATATCAAAAATATTTAAAAGAAAATTAAATTGTAAGTCAAAAGACAATCAATTACTCACGCAATTTTGCCCAACTCTCATCTAAAAAAATAGGAAAATAAGATTTAACATAATGTCATACTGTTTCTCAATTGATAGTGATTCTGAATTGATAACGTTTGGTTTGGTTACAACTTGAATTCATTGAAACTAAAGCTTCAGAATATGAACTTGCATGACCCATAGATAAATTATATGTATTTGATTGTTTTAAGCATATGATGTTTTGAATGTAATTTCTAAATGCTAATATGAGAACTTGACACACTAGGAACATCTGCATCCAGTCGTCTTGAATGTCTTACTTTAAATAGTAAACCAACTATTGCTGAGAATAATAGTTGTATGAAGTCATGTACCAATTAAGTTTACCGCAATCTTTATTTGGTCAGCTTAAAAATAAGTTATATAGAGAAAATCAATTCATTGTATCAAACGTTTATCTAGCAACATCTAAGGAATGTTTGTGTTTATCGGGGGAAAACTGAGAGTGACCAAAGATGGCTCGTATATGACGTCCGCTTGAGATTTGTCTTGAATGTGACTTTTAATCGTTTGTGCACGTTTTGACTGTTTTAAATAGAGATGTCATTTAATTTGTAGAAAATAACTAACAAAATACTACTGATAACATCAAAAGATAGGTTTTCACAACATGGCAGTTATTTATTTAATCTCCTATGACAAGATATATAGAGTTTCGACTTTTCCCGTTTAAAAGCAGGAACAAACAGTGCGAGTTTTATATTAGTTGGTTTTCTTTCAGACAGATTTTACGTCAAAGGATTAATTCTAATATGTTTCTTGCTGTAAATGTAATAAATCTGATTACTTCAAATATTTTTCTAAGTTAACAGTTTACATAATTTGTACCTAGTACAGTGTTAGGATGAACACGGCTGGTATTATCAATTTGATCAATGTTTTCTAACTTTTAACGGATGTATAGTGCCTGTGCTATGTAGTTTTTAAACGGTGATTTAAATATCATTGATGATGAAACACTTATGATAAGTCAATGGTATTTGATATGCAGTTTTATAAGCATTGGTATTTCTCATTTCCTTGGAAGTTATTTGGTCCTGCATGTTAAGTAATAGTTCATTTACTTTGAATGGTTTGGATATTTTATATTTTTAAATATTGCCATTGCATTACACTACAGAAATTACAAAAAGCGAGACATATTTCTGTGTCCACATTTATAAGGCCGTAAGTTTTTTGTATTTGAATTTTTCTATATTTGTCATTTCGGGGCCTTTTATAGCTTTCTATGCAAGTTATTTCGCATGGTTGAAGGCCTTATTATGACCTTTAGTTGCTTATTTCTATGTCATATGGTCTCTGGTTACGAATAGTGTCTCTGGAAATCATACCACATCTTCTTATATTTATATAGCAATAAGAAAACGGGAAATGTGATCTAAGACACTATTATTTCATCATCTATGGATTAGAACCATTAGCTGATTGTAAGTCTCCTAGCTGTGGTATCATCAAAACGGATACCAGTGCTTGTATTAGAAATGAGTATTATTAGAATAAAACAGTTTCCAACTTTAATTCTACAATCCATTGTTCCTATCATGAAGGCTTCCAACAGATTTGAGCAGAATGGTTTCGATTAAATCGAAGAATTCTCATTACAAAAATATTTTACTATTTCGTCTTGCAAAGAGAAGGACCAAACTTTTTCTTCAAGGGTTTTTTTGCTAAAACAACTTGGTTCGTTTAACAATACATAAACAAGAGGTTTTTCTTACACTCTTTTCAGTTCGAGTTTTAATTCATTTTGAATGTCGCTAAAATAAACACAAATACCAATAATAATTAACTTAAAATATCATGCACATCTTTATTGATGCTCTTGATATCATCATGTTTTTTCTTCGTTTTTTGACATCACCGAATACAACAACATGGGATCTAGATTGCCATGTACAGAACGAAGAGAAGATTATGTCATTGAGCAAGGGTTTTTGATTTCAAAGTTGGTATCTTGTCCCCGGTTCTTGTTTAACATAGTCATCACACATATTACAAATATACCACCTACACAATCACATAAAATACCTTGTTCAATGCACATGTTATGTTGCATTAAAGCAAACGCTTGAGAAATATTAAAATGTTCCTGTCTATGAAGATGAGCAATTATATATATAAAATTCCTTCAATTGGTGGTTTTCTTATTATTCGGTGACTTTCCTTTGTCCTTTACTTGTTTAAAGGAAACTAGCAGAAATGAAAATATGCATAACTTTCACTTTGTTTAAACCTGTTCATTTACTTTAGACTTTAATTACTTATCCCTTGTAATTTTTTATTAACTGTGTATTTGCATTCAGGTGTCACCGGTCAATTTTATTCGTTCATTGTGTGTCAATTTACGTTTTTTGAATGAGTTAAGCCTTCCAATTGATATTGTATAGTGTGTTTTTCTATGTTGTGATGTTATACTATTGTTTCAAAAAAGGGAGAAGGTTTGGTACCATTAAAACGTTTAATCCCGCTGCAAATGTTTGCACCTGTCCTCAGTCAGGAATCTGATTACAGTAGTTGTCGTCTGTTTATGTAGTTCATACGTGTTTCTCGTTTCTCGTTTTTATATAGATTAGACCGTTGGTTTTTCCGTTTGAATGGTTTTACTCTAGTATTTTTTTGGGGCCCTTTATAGCTTGCTGTTCGGTGTGAGCCAATGCTCCGTGTTGTCGGCCGTACCTTGACCTCTAATGGTTTAATTTTATGAATTGTGACTTGGATGGAGAGTTGTCTCATTGGCACTCATACCACATCTTCCTATATCTATATAAATAACATAATTTGTGATGTCGTAGATACGATTACGGAAGCATGTTTTCGATATACTCCCATCTTGCTTTCGATTATGCCCGATCCCTCGGGTTTAATCCTTCTCTGATAAAGATAACTCAAGAAAAGCGGTATGAACGCATGTAATATACAAAGTGGTACTATCACTAACTAACATTGGGTCAATACTTCTGATGATGCGTATCATTAGCGCAATAAGCAGTGATTCGGTACTGACATAATTTATAAAAAACAATCTAGATCAAGACATTATTAAACAAGAAGCTCTCTAGAGCATGTGTCGCTCACTTAGGACTATGTGCATATTCAACAAATGACACTCTCCAACATTCATCATATATTGGTAAAAATGGTTATAAAAGGGCTATAACTCCACAAGGAGTCGTCGGATGATTTCCTCCATAATTGTGTTAATAAAGATCTTGTCTTGCTGATAAATTTTCCTTGTTAAGTTTCTCTCTATCTTTTAAATTTAATAGATATAAGGCAAAAACGGATTTATTGTTAAAAATCCTCGTCAAAGGGAAATAATTTTAATAATGAGTACATTGACGGTTTCACTCTTGACACTTATTTGAAGGTTTTGTCTTGCTGACCATTCTTTTGTTTTGCTTTTTTTTCAAGTTTCATTGTTTCTATTATAGTTTTCAAGATATTAGGCAAAAAAAAACCAAGACTGTGAAATTTCATATCAAAGGACTATAACTCTTCTACGAAGTCCCCTGAAACTCTTGATGTAAATTGACAATTGGTAGAGCTCAACATTATGAACATTTCTGCCTTAGTCAGATTTTCTCTTTTTTTAACGGTTTTCAAAATAATGGAAAAAACTTGCATTTTACCCCAATGTTCTACTTGTAGCCTTGCTGGCAATCATGGGCGGCAAACAGGGTCATCGGATACATTGTTTAAACGAGATACCCAAATGATGATTGTGGCCAAGCTGTTACGCCGAAACAAAGAGCAGGTTTAGTAACCGATCTCATTGGTCGATACGTCTGTCCGTCCAAAAGGTTTTGGGTACAGAACTTAAGTCAAAGTTTTCATGGCGTATGAAGAATAAATGATTTAATATTCGGACTGCAGCTTGATTATGATTAGTAGAAGCGTGTAAGCAATTTTTTGATTTGCAGTAAGGCCACTTCCTGCTTGCTGGTAGTTTGAAAATCTACAACACTCTTTGAAGAAGGATCTTTTCTTTAACTTTTTTTGTTTTGGCTTGTGTGGATGGAAATTATCTTATATTTAGTCTGCAGCTTGATAATGATTAGCTATAGTGTGTAAGCAAATTCTATATCTGCCGTGGAGGCACTTCCTGTTTGCCGATAATTTGCATGTTTACAACATTTATTTTCATCTTCAATAAAAGAGAATGCTCAGTTGTATACAGGCAACCTCAATTAGTTATATGCAGTGATGCTGGTCCAGACCATGTATTGTTCTTGTTTAAACATATTTTTGTTTTATGAAACAACCCTTGCAAATTTAACAAGACAAAAACAAGACTACTTTGAAGCATTATAATATTAAAAAAATGACACGTATGAGTCACACAGAGTTGCAACGTTTGGAGTAAAGTTGTTGCTTAGGTGATCTTATATGGAAGAAATAGTAAATTTATGACATGTACATCTAAATCGGTTTCTGATGTCGAATATCACATTTGAATAACACTACTTTCAAACCCGAAAATATTAAAATCTCTATTTAAAATGATATTTAAAAGAGATACCTGTTATTACATGTTGATTAAATATTTAAATATAATGCATGTAGACGCAAATCGAATACAATTAAATTTAGTACAGATTAAAGTAAATTTGAGAAGGAGAAAAACTGTTACCTAACAGCAAACCATATTGTGTTCTGCTTTGGACTAATTATTGGGATAATGTTTTGCTTTTAATGTTTGCTTCAAACGTGTGTTTTAGTCAGTACGCACGTACTTCTGCACGTTATTTCTAGAAAAATCTTGGTAACTACACTTCAACGAATTTAAAAATGGCTCAACACTAAACGTGTAAATTATTCTAACTCTCTAATTTTTAAATTTGAAATATATCAATGTTATGTAATGCTATAGCATGCAGTTAAGCAACTATAACTGATATATGATTAATCAAGGATTGCTTGATTGTTTTATCAAGTATTGTAAAGATGTTTCCAATATACCGACTTTTTGAAATAAAAATATACAAATCCTTACTGGTAAGATATTACATCTTGTATACAACATTTTTACAACTGCAGCAGAAATTTTAATTTTGATTTATTTAGGAGATAATTGTATTGAGGTTTATGCTCCGACGGCATCAGTTGATGATTTGGTGGTCGCAAATTAAGTTTAATGGCGACGCTTTAGCGGAGCCAGTAAGCGGAGTCAGTACACGGGTATTTGCGACCATCAAATCATCAACTGATGCCGTCGGAGCATAAACTACAATACAGTTATCTCCTAAATAAATCAAAATTTAAATTTCCGCTGCAGTTGTATAAATGTTGTGTACAATATGTAATATCTTACCAGTAAGGATTTGTGAATTGATACCATTTAAATTGGTGACGTTATCTTATCAAAATGAACTTTACAAACGATGTTGCATTAGAATCATAAATATATCATTGTATACAACTGGTAAAGAATAACAAATCAAGCTTTACTCTCAACGAAAGTTATTCTGACGCCTAAACGTTGCAGCGCTCAAATTTTCAATGGTTCTTAGATTCCATAGCTACATCACTCATATCTTCACTTTCAATATACATTTGTTGGTGGTTCTGGTATGTGCTAAATAGTTCATACTCCAAAATATAATTAAAAGTAACCATATTATGTTTTCATTTCATGACAAAAAAATATGTGTTTGGTAATTTCAAATCTGGCGGACTCACTGATATTTTCTTATTTGAAAAAAAATACAGTTAAGACTTCGAACATACGGATTCATTTTTAGATTGGTGGACCACACAACAATGATACACAATTTGTTGTCTTTGCTGACGTGTTAACACCCATGTTTTGCATTTTCTCCGTTCAACCTTTATGACAAATATAACAAAAATATCAAAAAAAAGTAAATTAAATTGTAAGTCAGTAAACAATCAATAATCACCGTATTCCATCTTGATCTTTTCTGAATAAAAAAAAAAACCCAGAAAAATAAGATTTAACTGTATTTCATACTGTTTATTAAAATATATTTGATTTAGGGTTGATTACTTTTAGTTTGGTTAAAACTTAAATTCATTGAGACTAAAGCTTATGAATATGAACTTGCATGACTCTTAGACTACTTGTGCTTTTCAGAAAAGATTTGTAAATGACCAAATAAGTTTTAATATCCAACTTCATCTATTGTTTGTCCAAACAATACAAACGAAGATGTAATTTACACCTGTAAAAAAATATGCATGTGTTAATTATATCCAATCATACAATAAAACTACTTAATTAATTTTTATTATTTGTTCGGGTTTTTTTGTTAATTATAGATTTGCTGTTGGCTAAAAAATTTTATAATCAAATGCTATTTCTTTTACAGAGAAAGAATACGTGTCTATGCTTTCAAACTTAACACATGTTTCACTGCTGCTAGTCTTAATAACATGTATCAAAGATATACAAAAGAGACTTTTGTGGGAGGAGAAAAAGTTTTAAAGAAGTTCTTTAATATTACAAAATACAATGTATTCATAAGTAACCCAAAGCAATCATGATTACTTTAAAGAAAAGTAATCTAATTCAATCGATTACATTTGAATAAAGGTGTAATTGTAATGCATTAAATTACCAAAGTAATTGTAATTTAATCGTTACATTTGAAAGTAATCAACCATCCCTGATTGACGAGTTATGTCAATCAGTTTTTCTTAGATCTGATTGTTTAGATTATACATGCTGTCCATTTTTCTCTCTTTCTGTTATTATTTTCATGATAATAAGCTAAAATCATCGAAATTCTCTTAAATAAGTGACAGTACATTGCCAATTACTCGAAAATGGTTTGTTCAATTAAAAAAAAAAAACAATCGAAACAAGAGGAGATAAACAGGTCCACTACATTGCCAATCATGATAATGTGCACTACATTAATCTAAATAATCGACATGTTATTAATAAATTCAACAGACATACAGTTTACATGAAACTTGTAAAGACTTACATAACATGCATAAGGAGCGACTTCTGACGATTATTTAGCAGCCATAAAATATCTACATATGTAAACTAGTAGGTAAGTAATAAACAAAGCAAAAGGCTCTCAAGAGTGTGTCGCTCACCTAGGTCGAAGTGCATCTCCAAAATGGACTCTATTCAAAATTATGGACTTGCCATGTCTGGTCTTTATTTTTGTTTATTGTTTTCTGTTCTGTATCGATCTGATGAATTAATTAGGTATAAGAAGATGTGGTATGAGTGCCAATGAGACAACTCTCCTTACAAGTCTCAATTTGTAAAAGTAAACCATTATAGGTCAAAGTACAGTCTTCAACACGGAGCCTTGGCTCACACCGAACAGCAAGCTATAAAGGGTCCCACAAATGACTAGTGTAAAACCATTCAAACAGGAAAATCAACGGTCTAATCTATATAAAAAAACGAGAAACGAAAAAGACTTATGAACCACATCAACAAACGACAACCACTGAACATCAGGTTTCTGACTTAGCCCATTTTTAAATGATTTTTATAGTTTGTTCTTCTGTTAAATTGTTATATCACTGTTCCATGTTAGAGAACGGCTAGTGCTTTCAAACAGGTTTAACCCCGCTACATGTTGTACATTCTGTATGAGCCTGTACCAAGTCTGAAGCCTGTAGTGTTGTAGTTGTCGTTATCTTTACAGCATTGCATTTGTTTTTACAAATATAAACTTCAAAAGTGTGTTGATTAATATCATATAAACTATTTTAAAAAAAGAATGGTCATCATCATGAGGGTTGATTTATATTTGTCAAAACAAACCAAAAAGTACCTCGATATCACTACAAGAGAGACATAAAAAGGAAAGTCTGATGAGGACAGTGACTATACTTTCTAAAAAAAGTCATCCTCGTCTAGTTTTCAGTTTGTATATGAATTGCATAAAATTTTCATGAATCAATTTAAAACAGCTTCTACAAAATTAGTTATAACTGTTGTTCGAATCTGACTTTAAAATCATTAACTTTGCAATTTAAACACATTTTAACAAGGTTATCTAACACAATTTGTTTACATTCATTTGCACAATTATTTTGCTGATGGCGTGTACAAAACAATTGAATGTATGTGATGTTCAGCGATGAGTGGTGACGAAAAGACCAAGCCTTAATTGACAAGTGATTATTTACGACAGTAAAAAAATACAAGATAATTATGCTATAGCTATTTATGTCCATTTTCCGGGCTAGAATTCATTCAATTTAGATTAATGTCTCCAAATAAATGTAGCGGATTCTGGTCAAATAGTGAAGGTTACTTTTATTTGTTTGGTTTAACGCAAATGTATATATAACTAATCCCTTTTCAACTCAAAAACACAAAACGAAAACATTGTAATTCGCTTTTTGTTTTGAATTAAAGAATGGAACAATAAAAAAGAATAAAAAAACATCCCGCATGAAATTAGTGGCAAACCAATAATGCTGTCAGAATAATTACCTTCATCTTTTTTTTGTTTACTCATTTTGTTGTCGTTGCTCTTCTGCAGATTAGGTTGCAAGTAAGTTATGAATTTCTTCCTTTTCCTGGTCGATATCGGAAGTCATAAATCGGAGTTCCCCTATTTGGTTTAAATAGATGTTACGATTACCTTTCAACATTTAAATACTTTAAATAAACATAACAACGAACAGAAAATTAACTTTATTTACTATTAGAATGGGTGTTGTTTCTACACATAATACAAGATTTTTATCCGGATGTAGGAATCATGATTTTGTATTATTATTTTTATGGCTTAAGTTTATTAGTTTAATTCTACCATAAAAAACGTAACTTATGCTGTAGAAAAAAAACAAAACATTATATTGTACATGATACACCTTATATAACATGGGCAAAATATCTGTTTTTATCTTCACTATAAGATCTTCATTTTTAACATCAGCGTGATCAGTAAATAAATCAAAATATGCATTTTCAGGCTCCTTTTTTAACAAATTTAACGTTGCATACTAAACTCACTTGCTAAAGTCAATAACACACAAAGATATTTTTTTTAAAGAATGCCCTAAATGTTGCAATAAAACAATTAGTATTCATGAAAATGGTTAATGAAAATAACCCTATTATCTGCTGTTGGTTATATATAAGCAGATGCTTGAACTAGGATGTAATCAGTACGTATACTCTATCAACTGCTAGAATATTGACGTTTTAGACATTTTTAAGTCTTCCAGAAGTATATATGATACCGTTAAACATTTACATGTATTTTAGAGCAAATACTGCTTTTGAAAACATTTATTTTCTCCCAATGAAACTGACCCCTGGAATATCTTCATCCTCCTCATAAAACAAAAAACATTGGGCTTTCAAAATCTACATCATGCCATCGATATTGATCGTGTTCATACAATAAATGCGTTGCTCGTTGTTTCTTTGGTGATCTGGCTATTTATATCCTCAATGTTTAAAATTAAGGCATTGCAATGATTTGCACCAACTCTCACTCCTTGATGCTACTTCATCAGTGATACTCAAGTAGTGGTGATGGGTTTTATCTTTTAAACAATATTGAAACGAAGAAATGTTAAATGAACAAAGGATTAAAAAAACCCACATAAAACAGTCCATTTCTATCAATTGAATGTGATTAAAGTATAGATATTAATTATTTATTAAATATGTGTTACGTAAGCAGATCTTTTAACTATACACATGAAAAAGAAATCAATAAAAAAAATAGTCTATATGCAACCCTATGAAAATCTTCTTTGAAAGTTCTTTCCTATGGTGTAAAAATAATGAATGATTCATTTTAATTATTATCGAATGTTTAAATTGAAGAGTTATTACATTTGTATGTCAGACCCCACAAATATGTATGTGTGTTTCCTGCCTCCTGATCGAGGACCCTTCAAAAATTTATTGTTTTTCCAATAAATTTGTTCAGAGTATAAGTTTAAAGTGCCTTCATATTTGATGTTATTTTGCAATTTTTTATTGTTGAAGTTAGCCGGAGTGCCCTGAGATAACAGCCGACCTTTGGCAGGAAAACTAGCAGTCCTGGGCATGTTGTGGTGACAACAAAATACGAACATGCCTAATTATATCTTGTAAAAAAAGAACATGGGATATTTGCACAAACAAAAGACCTTATCACGTTTTTTCAAAAAATAAAAGTATAAAGTTTTTCATATATATTCGTTTTCGTAAAATTTTATTTTAATTCTATAATTTTGAATTTTACGGGATATGATCTTAAATTTTTTTTATGTTCATATGATTTATTGTTCTATGTGTTTATGGTGTGTGACCAATTTATTCTAGTTCTTAATTATCTTGTTGCTGTTTTGGTATAATTGTGAAACCAATGTTATGGTGACCAAGAGGACCAATCTATCCTTCCTATATATTTTACATTTAGGACACAATAAAGAAAGTAACTATGCCTGAGTATCGTGTGAGCTATACTGATACTGCAATATTTTAATAAAATTTAGTTAAAAATATCATCTTTCTAAATTAAGTAATTTAAGTTAGGAAATGTATACATGTAAACAAATGAAATTTACATACACAAACATGCGTAGTACAAACTTGACAGACAGGTTTGCCAACTCATCGTCCGTTTCCCTAAACATTTCCTACCTCGTGTTATATACATATCATAGTAGTTAAAACTTATAGAATATACTGAAGGCAATTGATAGAGAAAAAAAAAAGAAAAAAAAAACTTAAATAACTGTGTCTGGAATCCTTATCGTTATCGTTTCGAGGAATATCAGAATTTAGGGAAAAACATAATTAGTAAGTTGTATTGTACTATTTTTTTTGTGGCTTGTTTTATGTAACTGTGTATCGAAACTCCAAGTGAGTTAGTTTAAACAATATTTATTTAGAGAAATAATCACATAACAATATATTCCACTTTTATGAAATAGATGTTTAGGATTCACAAACGAGCGAAGTTAATTTGATATGATGGGGAAATTATCATAACAAGATGCAATGTGCGCAAAAAACTAATTTTTTTTTGGTATACTTTTCATTTCTGTAATATTCTTCACATAAGCCTTTTTAAATTACATAATATGCTAATTTAATATAAATGTAACTGCCTGCTACCGGTTTGTTAAGAGGACTTGCATTACAATTGAATGTCTCCCTATTTCTTTATTTCTGAATACATATGTTTGCTTATGATTTTCGTTGAAGATTAAAGCAACTGAATGTTGCCTCTTTAAATTCATTGTTTTGTGGTTTTGATTATATTTGTTCCGATTTAGTGAAATCAAACGAGAACAAATCTCTGGTAAAACTTTGATAGTTCTCTTAGTTTTTTGATAACCCTGGGATGCGCAGGTTTTTATTGTGAGTTTGGAATACATATGGTATCGATAAGGGGGTTGTGCGCACATAAATCCGGTCTTACCCACCTCATTCTCTGCCTACGGCAATCTGAACCAGGTGATGTCCATGTAATGTTGTGTGTACGTCCATTTTGTCAAAAGGATCGGTTGTCTGTATTTTGTTTCGACCGTTGTGATAGTTTTCGATTATGTTTAAAGATTCTAATTTTCAAAAATTTCAATGTCAAACCATGAGGCAATTTAGGTATATAGATTTACGAAAAAACAAATGTACATGTCAAAGACCATACAGTGCCTTATACCATACACATTCTCGTCCTTTTGTTGCCGGTGGATATATGTCTTATTTACAATCCTAATTACATTTCCTCACTTTTATATATCAATATTGCAATTAGTCGATTGATTGATTGATTGGTGTTACTCCGCGTGAATGCAAGAAAAGCTATATTGCGGCGATATTTTTGTGCTGTTAATATTATAGAATAGAGTTAAACTATGAATTCTTGAAAATGCATATTTCAAGAATTATTCGACAGTGAAACAACACTAGATTATATTTGACTTACGAATAGTCTTGTAAGAAAGATTTCAGTGGTATTGAATATGAATTATTCTTATGTTAATTGAAACAACATTACTTGTTCAGAATAATGTATAATATTATGCTCCATAACCTTGGGAATAATAATCCTGATGGAATATTGTTGTACTACAAAAATGTAGTCCGATTAAAGATATCGGGTCATGTCTGTTAAACTGTTAAACTGTTTCATATTGCCTAACAACAGAAATCGCCCAAAATAATGGACATTGCTGCTATCGTAATATATATATTTTTTGATATTATTATTCATTTTTATTTTATCTGACTTCATCTGACGTTGATTAACTGAGAAGGGTAAAACTTGGAAAGAGAGTAATATTTACATATGGGAATAGGGTTGATTTCGTATCAATATTGATGATTGTCTCTCAGTTTTTCCTATAAATCTAACGGTTGACTGGTCATGTGGTATGTAAATATTGTCACCTGATCTGCTGCCGTTCCTACAGTAAAACCTTTGCTTAAGTGCAGCGTCCGTGTGGCTGTACGGGATGTATACATTCACAGCCACGTCCAATCGGAATGGAAGTTAAATCCGATGCCCGTTATAGACTGACATGCTCTGTGTACGACAAACACCCCTTGCAACAAGTCCTTAAGAGTCCTTAGGTGGCCTTTTACAATTCTAAATCCAACACCCAGTGACATGCAGTTCAAATTTCCCTGCCTCCTTTGTATAACCTACTTATTGTTAATAATTCTTAATATGTTCCAGTCCTGAATGTGCTTGAAACTATTGCTTTGGATGTCAAGCAAGCAACAATAAATCAATCAATTAATCAACCAATCAATCAAAAAGTTGTATTGTTTGAGGCAGTCCCGGTAATGGGAAGTCGAAAATGTAAAAAAAAATGAATGTACAAAGTCTTACTGATTTGTTTTAAAGAAAGCTCTTTCGCAGTCAAAATCTGGTACAACATTAATACTTTTGTTACAAATTACAATTCAATCTTGAGCATGGTATATTTTTCCTATTTATAACAATATTTATAGACGTACATTAATCTAAAATGAATTTATAAATTATATATCACATTTCAATTCGACAACTTGCCAACATTTATTTCCTGATTTGTCTTTTTATCTTTCACACTTATTTACTCGTGTTAAAATGTCTGATCTTCGTCTGAATTTTCTGTCCGTCGACTTTCCAGCAGTAAACTTCACGTGTCCAGGGAATGCATTGATTGTGATATAAATACATATTTGGCTAGAAAGTTGAAATGTATTTGGGAAAATGATGACTAACAAGAGCAGCAACTGTTCTATTGAGATAAGCATCATTGTACTGGATAATATAAAAGACACTGTATAACATACAAATTATATCATTATTTCAGACTGTATAATCTGTGATAGCAATGGTGAGAAATATATTGAATTTCTGCTGTCTTTCTGTCATCATCCTGTTGGCATCACATTATTCCTGTTGTAAGTTTCATTATTTGACGTTCGACGTATACAGTAAAATATTAATTTTATTAGTATTTTTTCTAACCTTATTGTTTCTACATTGTTATACGAAACTTGATGCTTCTCACAAATCAATTTTTCCATTATTTCAGTGAAGGCATATCTCACTTCTAACTTCATATTTATGTCAGTTAAATCTGTCAGTTATAGTAAAATGATAAGGATAAAGATTTAAGCAATTTATAAAGAGATGGAGAGAGAAGGAATGAAATAAATTGCGTAGTAGAAGTAGCGGGATATTGTTTCATTCATCAGGGGTTGTGATGTTTATAGAAATAGAGGAATACAAATATTATGTGTTTATAAAAATTTTTGTTTTACAGATTTTTAACGGTTGGCCGTGATGGGACTAGAATAATGTTACTTGATGTTACTTCACGGTTTAAACTATTTCATCGAATGATATGCATCACAGTCACGCTACTCTCTGAAATGAAAATAACACTTTATAAAAGTGCGTTCATGGCGCTATTCTTTTAATTTCTAATTTCCTGAATGTATAGTTTATGCAAATTTTAATTCCGTTTAAATCATTTAAATCGAAAAAATAGATTATATCGTGTTTAATAATAAGCGATAATATATAAAATAAGGAGACATTTTCAAGATTTTTCATAATATATGAAAAGCCGGGTGTATAATATAGTACTCAAACATGCATTTGTACTTGTAGACAAATATGACATGTAAACATACTTTTCTTCCTTCATTGCAAACCCGAATGTAATCGGCGAATGATATATAATTTGATTTTTGACAGCTGAACGTGTAGTATATTTTGACAGAAGAGGTCGACACAAAATGAAAATATTTAACACATGTTTAATAAATCTTACTCTGGACATGCATTTAGATATCTTTGCTCTGATATTTGACCAAAAGCATTTGAAGTATACCAAGTTTTACAAAAAGTGAATCAAAATGTCCTATAAACTTCCAACAAAATATACATAGTATTTATTGCCTTTTCAGACCACAAGCTCCACAAACCTGACTATCAATTTAATTTGGACCCTGCAGGAAATGCAATTGAAGGCTATGTTGATTCTGGAGTAAAAGAAGGATCAAAGGTTTTGGTTAAACGTTTTGAAGGCCACCAGTTCTTAGAAGACGGAGAGGTTGTGAAATACCTACAAGTAAAAGTTAGAACAGGAATTGCTACAGGGGTAATATTTACGTTTAATGAAAATTGTCAATCTATGTATTTATTTTAATACTTTTCTTAAAATGATTGTTTTTAAATTAAACAAAATTACTGTTTGGTTATGGAAGATTAATATCAGTGAAAATATTGATACAACACTCGGTTACAAATCTGGGGCAATTCACTTATAGAATGGTACAGTACCACTAAAGCTTACTTTTAAACCAACATTGGAAAGTTGATACATAGGACCAAAACAACACTGTCAAAAATAAATGAAAAATGACCACTTAAACCCGAAATATTTAGATGAAACTAAAAGAGTTTGTACTAAACCCTCTGAAAAAATTGAGAATTTGGTAACTTTTATTTATTAAAAAAAAAATTATCAAACAAGATTTAACTAATTTATGCCTTGAACAAACCAAAAGACAGCAATCGATTTATTCTAAATTAGATTGGATTCCTGAAAATATACTTGCAGGATGAAGAATACGTAGTAGAATACACTAACGCATTCAGGGTAGATGAGAAGGGTTATATCATAGTGAATAACACTGAAACATTCGACCACACACAGGCTATTGAGTTTTATGTAAGTATTATAATATGTCAATGAAAACAAATGTTAATCGATGCAGGTAAGGCAAGGTTAAGGTTGACTTGTACGACTTTGCCCCCAGCAGAGCTATAGAAAAACAGTACATTAACGGGTGTTACACGGACACTTTTTAGATGATACACGGACACTTTTTAGTTGTTACACGGACACTTTTTATGAATAGAATCACTCGTGCATGATCAGTGAGTTCATGGGCACTTTAAATTTCAATTAGATTTAAATTGTTTTGTTTCACCGACATATTTCCTGTCTTTTTAATAAAAAAATATTTACGTTGGCATCAATAACTTTTACGAACAATTCCAGTATATTACTATTCATATCAGTACACTAAGGGATTTGGGTGATATGGTTTTTTCCTAAACAAAATATTCTGATGATCCCCAATTTTATAAGAAAATATATATTTTGGTCAAGCAGATGACAAAATAATGTTCTAATTCCTGATTTTCTGAATACCGTATATAATAGTGCTAATTTCGAAAAAAAAAAATATTTTGGGTGATAGCGTTGAAAAAATAAATAATTTTCTTCGGCTCAGAAAAAAAATAACCCCCTTTTGCAGCTAAATGGTAGGTCCGTAAATGTATTTTTTTTCAATATATAGACATGAATAGTATTCTGGACAATGCTGAAAGTAAAGAAATACTGGTACCGACGTTTATATTTCAATAAAAAAGACAGGAAATATATACATAAAAAAATCCAACCAAATCAAAAGATAAAATCCCTATCAACTCACCAATGCACGATTGATTCTATAAATAAAAAATGAACGTGTAATACATAAGGCAGCAAATCTTGAAGAAAATCATTCAACTTATGTCACCAATTTTGGACGGTAAGCTGCGATTGGATCATATTGTGACACGTGTCTAATCCTGATCAACTCTATTAAAGACATATAAAAACTTATAAGCATGAAATTTAAAAAAAAAATTCAAAATATATGCCAATATATATTTAATAACAAGCCAAAATCCATTTTTTCATAACATTTCATTCACTTATAATGAAATAGGAAATTCATTCTTTTTATACATTTGTATTGTTAATGAATTCATATATATATTGAATTCATATATATTGAATTCACATATTTGGGAGCAAAGGTACGATTTTTATTATTTTTTAAGAGGGAATGGAATAGCACATCCTGCATTTTTTTTCAACAAAAAAAGGGATCAAGCTTGTTTATTTAAAAAAAAAAATACCAGCCCCCCCCCCCCCCCCCCCCCCTTTTCCGTTTTTCCCCAAATAAAAATCAAATGTTAGCTTGCTTACCTCTGAAAACTTTTTCATACATTACTTACTTGCGAAGTTGCATTTTAAATATCTCAAATGTGTACAAAATCATCTTTTTTCCTTGACATGGTTCTTTTTTTATAAAATTATTAGATTCTTGAATTTCTTCAGAAAATGCTGAAGGGAAGTTAAAAGAAAGTTTGTTTAAACTGTAACTTACATTAACTGGTATATGGCCATTTAAGTTTCTAATCTGTTTTAATTTTGCTACCTCTTCTAAATGCAAAATGTACTACTTCTTTCTTGAAACGTCGTACAAGTCAGATACAAAACAAAGGTAACAAAAAAAAACAGGTCGGAAACAAACTGCCGTATAGTTATTCTGCACTTGTAGTCAGGTCAAGGTCTTCGGCTATCGCCTCGATCCTTCACCTGACTACTCGGGCAGAAAAACTATCCGGCAACGGTTGTTACCGGCCTGTTTCTTTGTTACCTTTGTATTGTATCTAATACATAATTATATATATACAATAAAAAACAAATGTTAATCGATGCAGGAAAGGCAAGGTTAACGTTGACATATTTATATATATACAATGTAAAACAAATGTTAATCGATGCAGGAAAGGCAAGGTTACGGTTGACATATTTATATATATACAATGAAAAACAAATGTTAATCGATGCAGGAAAGGCAAGGTTAACGTTGACATATTTATATATATACAATGAAAAACAAATGTTACTCGATGCAGAAAAGGCAAGGTTAACGTTGACATATTTATATATATATACAATGAAAAACAAATGTTAATCGATGCAGGAAAGGCAAGGTTAACATTGACATATTTATATATATATAATGAAAATCAAATGTGAATCGTTGGAGGAAAGACAAGGTTAAGATTGACATATTTATATATATACAATGAAAAACAAATGTTAATCGATGCAGGAAAGGCAAGGTTAAGGTTGACATATTTATATATATACAATGTTAAACAAATGTTATTCAATGGAGGAAAGGCAATGTTAATGTTGACATATTTATATATATACAATGACAAACAAATGTTAATCGATGCAGGAAAGGCAAGGTTAAGGTTGACATATTTATATATATATATACAATGAAAAACAAATGTTAATCGATGGAGGAAAGGCAAGGTTAAAGTTGGCATATTTATATATTTTTACAATGAAAAACAAACGTTAATCGATGCAGGAAAGGCACTGTTAAGGTTGACATATTTACATATATAAAATGAAAAACAAATGTTTATTGATGCAGGAAAGGCAAGGTTGAGATTGACATATTTATATATATGCAATGAAAAAAAGATGCTTGAAGACAGATGTGCGCCAAACAAAATCAAATTCAAACCTGTTTTAACATTAGTAGGTTACTTTTCATGATAATAAATTATAACAAAAAGCAAGAGATAAAACAACATACATGTTTAGTTGTAAACGTCCAGAAACCATGCATATTGGCGGTATTTATTTATTTATATTAAAAAAGGAGATGTGGTATGATTATCAATGAGACAACTATTCACCAGAGACGAAATGACGTATATATTATCAACTACAATTAGCAAAACGTATACTGCACAAAATGAAAACAATTACAACGAGAAAACAAACGGACTGAAATATTTACAAAACAACAAACGAAAAACAAATATGATACAGGGCAACGATCGACAACCACTGAGTTGCAAGCTCCTAACATGGGACAGACACATACAGAATGTAGCGGGGTTAAATATCTTTGCGGCCGCCGAAACCTCCCTTAACATGTGACATTTTGTTTCTTTATCTTTATTGGTTTTTTACTACATGTAAATGATATGTATAGTCGTATTCCTTATCCATCATTTAAAAAAGTAAGTAGCTGCTAAAAGAGAAAACAATGTAATAATTTAACTTTGTATTTTATTTAGGTTGTCATGTTCAGACTTGGTGATGTAGTTTCTAATCCAGTACCGTTTATTGTTAGTGTCCTTTAGACATTAAAACCATTCTTAAATCATAATATTTATTTTAATGAAAAACATTATGAACTAAACATTGGTTTGTTACCAATATTCTGTCATTGGTATTCATTCATCCCTTTCAGTTTACAAACACACAAGTAATTCACACATTTACTTAGATATTTTGCAGGTAATATTATATCCTATATAATTGAATTTTTTTTTTTTCATTTTTGTATGTTTTTCTGTTTGTCATGGACTAGTCTAACCAAAATATAGTTCATGGAAAATACTTATTCTTGTCATTGCTACTCAAATGATATAACGATAGCAAATGTAGGCACTAAGAAACATATAAAAAACAAGATGTGGTATGAATACCAGTAAGACAACTCTTCACAAGAGACCAAATGACACAGAAATAACTAACAATTCTAGGTCACTGTACTGCCTTCAAAAACAATGAGCAAAGACCATACTGCATAGTCAGTTATAAAAGTCCCCGAAATGACAAATTTAAAACAGAGTTCTTTAAAAACTTATGACAGTGTTTTTCCACTTAAATATTTACGTTCAATAGATTTTCATACCGTGTTATTGTACATTACAAAATGCTCCCATAACACAATGGAACCTGATAATTCTCATGTCTTGCAATTAAATGTTTGTGATGAGCGACTGACAAATTGTCTTTATAACAAAAGGATATATTATCGACGTTGTCATACACATGTATATGTTAGTAAACTTATACGGTCTACCTTATGTGTATTGTCTTGACAAGCGAAGTTGTAAACTTGCTCCTGCAATCACGTATTAACGATTACTGGAAGAATTATTGATGGGTGTTTTGTTCTTATCTATGCTGTGAGTGTATGATTTATAATGTGGAGAAAAAAATCATTATTATAACAAACATGACAAAAGAAAAGAAAAAGGGACAAGGCATTTCATCATGTTAACTGTTTCAGCTTTGAAAACAAAAACATTACAAATGAGTTAAAAGTAGAACCGGGAACGCATTGGAATCATCACTTTATGGAGGAATATTTTACTATAATAAATATATATTATAATATATCATACCAGTTGCTACTTCTTCTTGTCGTAGAATCAAAACAGATAGTAGGTAGGGAAGCAGGAATCATAGCGTCAAAATATAACTTACCTTACTTATATTTTAATGCTATGATTCCTGCCTCCCTACTTACTTATATTTTGATGCTATGATTCCTGCCTACGAACGTACCTTATAATTTGATGTTATGATTCCTACCTCCTTACCTACCTTATATTTTGTTATGATTCCTGCCTCCCTATTTATCAATATTTTGATGTTATGATTTTTTGCCTCCCTACCTACCTTATAGTTTGATGTCAAGATTCCTGCCTCCCTACCTACCTTATATTTTGATCCTATGATTAGCTGTGGCAGTTCAAATCTTTAAACTGGATGATCGAATTAGAGATTTTTTGTTTGTTTGTTGAAAGTTTCAGATAAATACTTACACTTTTTCCCGTATTCCGATACGTTTAGCATGTTTAATTACAAGTAGGCGTATGTTCAGCAGTTTACCACATGCAACTTTCTTAGATTTTGTAGGATTTGAATAATTTTAGAAAAAAAAATTACATTAGATTTAAATTATGTATAAGGATATGGTTTCGTAATGCCAAACAATATTTCCAATATGATGTTTCAAACTGTCAATTTACCACATTTGTTGAAAATCTACAATTTGTGTTTTTTTGTTTTGCTTACCTCAGCATTTGTCCAAGTTTCTTTCTCTGTAGCAAACACGTAACATCAATCCCGGAAGTGCATCCACCAATTTCTACACGCATCGTCTAATAAAACTTAATAAAACAGAATGTACATTTGAAGGTAATTTCTAAGGGGAATGTGATAACATTATTTGTTGTTGTTTTTTCTAACGTACAGTGGTATATACATGTATTTCATTCCATAACAAAAACGATTTAACAAATACATCATATAAATAAGTTTAAAGAGGTATGGACGAAGTGAACAGTGGTAATCTATGACTCATACAGGAAAATAAGGGTAAAAGGAAAGGGGGCAAAATTAAAGAGGACAGCATGTTACTTCAGTTTTTATAGGGGCTCGCTATGACAAGTCAAAAGTTTTCCGAGAAGTGGTTTGTAGAATGGTGTTGGTCTTTTTGGCGTTTTTCTTTTTTTTTTTTGCCATGTGAAATATTTGTATAGTAAGACCAAAAAGATTTTTGGCCATAGTTTTTTATTTTTGTATCTTTCTGCCTTTTTTGATAAATCTTGTTACTGCTGATCCCTTAGTTGTTACAAAACATCTGCTGCCTTGAATGTGTATCTCCAGACGGACGTTGATGTGTAATTTTTCATCCCACACTGACTGATGTGTGTTTCTGCTGTTTGAGTATTTCTGTCGAACAACAGTAGTTTAGTTATATTGTTTTATACATCTGTACAGTACACCGAAGGCAAACTATTTATATTTATTTTAGATATGTAATAAGAATGACAGACTTCTGATGTAAAATATTTATTCTTGATGTATCATTGATCTCAATGTGTATGTCGTATTCTTTTTAAACTCGCGAATCAGCTTTCTGTTTTAAACTAAACGCCATCTAAACTGAATCAATCTTAAGGACATTATTCCTTATTTTATATTCCTCTGCATCAAAACCAAAAATCTATTAATTAAACTATATAATGTTGAAGTTTTTTTTAAATTTACTCACGTGCAGACGAAAGTGAGAAGCCATACACACATATTCCGATCTTGACTAATTGCTACATTTTCAAATTTGTAAAGATAAATAAATACAGACAAGTTCAGTACTGTCAGTATATGGTATAAGTAATGATAAGACCATACATAATTATAATATTACCCGATGAATAATACCTGACCTAATGAGAAGTTATGAGGGTATTTTATTTATCAACATGAGAGGTATTTGTACTATGCTAAGTTATATGAAAGATTGAACAAATATGTATTCATTGTATAACAATTTAAAATATTATTGCAATTTTCCTGTAATATACTAACATCGAGTTGATCAAATAGTGCTATAAACAAATTTAAATAATTTTCGTTAGGGTGTCCCTTGCTGTTGTGAGGCGAAATTCATTTTTTTTTTTATTTAAGTGTGTTTATACCCACGTCATTTTAACTCTGATGTATAATTGTCTCATTGGTAATCATACCTCATCTCTGACACTAATCAAGCATAGACGTAGGTCTCGTCGCACATTGAAAAGAGTAGATTGACTCATACAGGAAAAAAGAGTGATGGGTAAGGAACAAAATTAAAGAGCACATCATGCCTTCTTCGGATTTTAATGCAGTCTTTTGGTCAAACAAATAAACGTTAAAAGGTCAAA